>NC_073249.2:88401439-88704469 GCF_029289425.2 Pan paniscus | reverse complement strand
TGCCACTGCACTCCAGCCTGGACAACAGAGCGAGACTCTGTCTCACGAAAAAATAAAAAAAAGAGAACAGAGGAAAAGCTTCCTCTTTTTTCCCTAATCCAAGATTTATTTCTCTAATCCAGTATTCACTTCTCTGTCTGTCCCAGGAGCTGCCTTTTCCCATGATGACAGACAGTGGGGCTTTCAACTACCTTCAGGGGTTCTCCGATGCACCCAACTGTCCTATTGCATTGCCTACATTTCCTAGAATTGAGCTATTTAATCAATCCTTTTCTATTCTTTTTTTTTTTTTTTTTGAGATAGAGTGTTGCTCTGTTGCTGAGGCTGGAGTGCAGTAGTGCGATCTCACCTCACTAAAACCTCTGCCTCCTGGGTTCGAGCAATTCACCTGCCTCAGCCTCCAAGTAGCCGGGACTACAGGCACACACCACCACACCCTGCTAATTATTTGTATTTTGGTAGAGATGGGGTTTCACCATGTTGCCCAGGCTGATCTCAAACTCCTGAGCTCAGGCAATCCACCCACCTCGGTCTCCCAAAGTGCTAGGATCACAGGCGTGAGCCACCACGCCTGGCTGAATTCCTTTTTATAACTATTTAAGGATAATTTCCATGAGGACAGGGAGCCCACCTGCCTATGCACTACTGTATTTCCAATGCCTGGAACATATTAGGAACTCCATAAACATTTGCTCATGAATGAGTTCTTCCTCTGAAAAACAGTGAGGCTCAGGCCTACATACTCTTCCTTATTTTTTTTTTTTTTTTTGAGACGGAGTCTCGCTCTGTCGCCCAGGCTGGAGTGCAGTGGCGCGATCTCAGCTCACTGCAGGCTCCGCCCCCCCGGGGTTCACGTCATTCTCCTGCCTCAGCCTCCGAGTAGCTGGGACTACACACTTTTTTTTTTTTTTTTCAGAGATGGAGTCTCTCTCTGTCGCCCAGCCTGGAGTGCAGTGGCGCGATCTCGGCTCACTGCAAGCTCCGCCTCCCGGGTTCACACCATTCTCCTGCCTCAGCCTCCCAAGTAGCTGGGACTACAGGCGCCCGCCACCACGCCCGGCTAATTTTTTTGTATTTTTAGTAGAGACGGGGTTTCACCATGTTAGCCAGGATGGTCTCGATCACCTGACCTCGTGATCTGCCAGCCTCGGCCTCCCAAAGTGCTGGGATTACAGGCGTGAGCCACCACGCCCAGCCCCAGTCTTCTCAATTTTAGTTTCTTGTCTCATGTGAGCATTACTTAATAGTAAGTTAAATCCATAGTTTAAACATTTCTTTAAAAGAGGCATGTCCTACTGAGATGCAACTATGCCTATAATAGAGGCAGGCCTATGTTTATAACAGAGACAGTGCTTTGTATTATCATACATTATTATGTGCTATGCTTTACTAAATGGTTTAATAAGGTGATTTTCCGGCCCGGTGCGGTGGCTCAAGCCTGTAATCCCAGCACTTTGGGAGGCCAAGGCGGAAGGATCACTTGAGGTCAGGAGTTCGAGACCAGCCTGGACAATATGGTAAAACCCGTCTCTACTAAAAATACAAAAATTAACTGGGTGTGGTGGCAGGCGCCTGTAATCCCAGCTACTGGGGAGGCTGAGGCAGGAGAATTGCTTGAACGCAGGAGGCGGGGGTTGCAGTGAGCCGAGATTCAGCCATTGCACTCCAGGCTGGGCATCAAGAGTGAAACTCTGTCTAAAGGAAAAAAAATAAAAATTAAAAATGGGGTGGTTTTCCAAAACTATGAAACAAAAACAACATGCAGCTTTATAAAGACAATTTTTCTGGTGCTTACTTTATGTATCAAGATACTCATTGATGTTAAAAATATTGATTGAACATTTAATCTGTGGCAGACGCTATATTAGGTTTTAGAAGCACAGCATTGAACAAGATAGATACACAATCGCTACCCTGATTGAGCTTCCAGGCTATCAAGACAATTATACAATTAATAAAGTGTGATAAGTAGTTACCATAGAAGTATTCTCAGGGATAGAGGTCTTCTGCCTGCACTTGAACAAGAGCAGCGCTATATTGATTATAATTTGGGACTCCAGGTAAGATTTTGTTTGTAAACCTGGCTTCACTACCATATAAAAGTTTGAATACTGCCATTTATTTATCTGAATTTCATCCTGACAGCCTATTATGTAAATGAATGGCCATTGCGTATATAGTTATAACTATATAAGCTTTTTTTTTTAAATTGAGACAGAGTCTCCCTCTGTCACCCAGGCCGGAATGCAGTGGTTCAATCACGGCTCATTGCAGCCTTGACCTCCCAGGCTCAAGTCATCCTCCCATCTCAACTTCCCAAGTAGATGGGGACACAGGTGCACGCCACCACATCCAGCTAATTTTTAAACTTTTTGTGGAGACGGGGTCTCTCTGTTTTGCCCAAGCTGGTCTCGAACTTGTGCGCTCAAGAAATCCTCCTCCCTTAGTCTCCCGAAGTGTTGGGATTATAGGTGTCAGCCACCATGCCCAGCCTTATAAGCCTTATCCTCATTTTATAGTTGAGAAAATACAGTTAACAGAGTTAAAGAACAGAGTTAAAGTAACCCTTTTTTTTTTTTTTGAGATGGAGTCTCGCTCTGTCGCCCAGGCTGGAGTGCAGTGGCCTGATCTCGGCTCACTGCAAGCTCCGCCTCCTGGGTTCATGCCATTCTCCTGGCTCAGCCTCCCGGTAGCTGGGACTACAGGAGCCCGCCACCACACCCGGCTAATTTTTTGTATGTTTAGTAGGGACGGGGTTTCACCGTGTTAGCCAGGATGGTCTCGATCTCCTGACCTCGTGATCTGCCCCCCTCGGCCTCCCAAAGTGCTAGGATTACAGGCGTGAACCACCGCACCCCGCCGCTAGTCTTACGACAATTAAATTGCAAAGCCTCATTCCAAATCTCTGCTCTCTATATCACACCACAGTGCCCACACCCAAAATGGAATAAATCTTATTTCCCCAGAAGAGAGATCTCTAGTTAAGAAGTACAAAGCTCTGCCTAAGCCTTATCCAATATCCAATTTTTTTTTTATGAAAGAGATATATAGCATGCTGATAAAAAACAAAAAACACACCATCATCTCAATCAACATGGAAAAAGCATTTGAAAAACTCCTTTATAAGGCCAGGCGCTTTGGCTCATGTCTGTAATCCTAGCACTTTGGGAGGCCGAGGCAGGCAGATCACCCGAGGTCAGGAGTTCAAGACCAGCCTGGCAGACAGGGTGAAACCCCGTCTCTACAAAAAATGCAAAAATTAGCTGAGCATGGTGGCCTGCGTCTGTGGTCCCAGTTACCGGGTGGCTGAGGCAGGAGAATCACTTGAACCCAGGAGGGGAGGCAGAGATTGAGTGAGCCGAGATCACACCACTGCCCTCCAGCCTGGGTGACAGAGGGAGACTCCGTCTCAAAACAAAAATCAAAAAACAACTCCCTTTTGAGAAAAACCGTCAACGCCAGAAGGGAACTTCCTCAACCTGACAAGGGCATCTGTGAAAAATCTGCAGCTTAACCTCATATTAAATGGAGAAAGACAGCCGGGCGCGTGGCTCACGCCTGTATTCCCAGCACTTTGGGAGTCCGAGGCGTGTGGATCACGAGGTCAGGAGTTCAAGACCAGCCTGGCCAACATGGTGAAAGCCCGTCTCTACTAAAAATACAAAAAATTAGCTGGGCGTGGTGGCGGGCGCCTGTAATCCCAGCTACTCCGGAGGCTGAGGCAGAGAATTGCTTAAAACCTGGAGGGGCGGAGCTTGCAGTGAGCCGAGATCGCGCCACTGCACTCCGGCCTGGGCGACAGAGGAAGACTCTGTCGCAAAAAAAAAAAAAAAAAAAAAAAAAAAAGGAGAAAGACATTGATTTTCCCCCTAAAGGCAGAACGAGACAAGGACGTCTGCTGGTAACACTGTCTGTTTTTTTTATTTTGAGACGGAGTCTTGCTCTGTCGCCCAGGCTGGAGTGCAGTGGCGCGATCTCAGCTCACTGCAAGCCCCGCCTCCTGAGTTCACGCCATTCTCCTGCCTCAGCCTCCCGAGTAGCTGGGACTACAGGCACCCGCCACCATGCCCGACTAATTTTTTTGTATTTTTAGTAAGACGGGGTTTCACCATGTTAGCCAGGATGGTCTCGATTTCCTGACCTTGTGATCCGCCTGCCTCGGCCTCCCAAAGTGCTAGGATTACAGCCGTGAGCCACCGCGCCCTGCCAACACTCTTACTCAATATTGTACTGGAGGCTGAGCACGGTGGCTCACACCTGTAATCTTAGCACTTTGGGAGGCCGAGCGGGCTGGATCACCTGAGGTCAGGAGCTCGAAGCCAGCCTGGCCAACATGGTGAAACTCCATCTCTACTAAAAGTACAAAATTAGCCGGGCGTGGTGCTGCGCGCCTGTAATCCCAGCTACCCGGATGGCTGAGGTAGGAGAATCGCTTGAACCCAGGAGGTGGAGGTTGCAGTGAGCCAAAATCATGTCACTGCACTCTAGCCTGGGTGACAGAGTGAGACTCTGTCTCAAAAACAAAACAAAACAAACAAACAAAAAAACTTACTGCCACAGGCTGGAATGATTCACTGAATAAACAGTGAAATAAACATAAATAAAATAAATAAATATATTTTTAAAATTTTTGGTCTTACTTTGACCCCCCAGGCTGGAGTGAAGTGGTATAATCTTGGCTCATTTGCAATCTCGACCTCCGGGGTTCAAGAGATCCTCCTGCTTCAGCCCCCAAAATAGTTGGGACTACAGGTGCCCGCCACCACTCCGGCTAATTTTTGTATTTTTTGTACAGCTGGGGTTTCACCACGTTGCCTAAGCTATTTTCGAACTCCTGGGCTCAAGCCATCTGCCCACCCCGGCCTCTGAAAGTGCTGGGGTTATCTGCGTGAATCACCGCACCTGGCCAAACAAGATATTTAAATCTATAATTAACGTTTTTAGGTTTTATTTATTTTTTGAGACGGAATCTTGTTCTTGTTGCCCAGGCTGGAGTGCAATGGCAGGATCTCGGCTCATTGTAACCTCCGCCTCCCGGGTTCAAGCGATTCTCCTGCCTCAGCCTCCAAGTAGCCGGGACTACAAGCGTGCGCCACCATGCCTAGCTAATTTTGTATTGTTAGTAGAGACGGGTTTCACCAGTCAGGCTGGTCTGGAGCTCCTGACCTCAAGTGATCCACCTGCCTTGGCCTCCCAAGTTGCTGGGATTACAGGCTTGAGCCACCACGCCAGCCAAACAGGATATTTAAATTAAAGCCAAAATGGCCGGCGCGGTGGCTCACGCCTGTAATCCCAGCACCTTGGGAGGCTGAGGCAGGTGGATCACCTGAGGTCAGGAGTTCAAGACCAACCTGGCCAACATGGCGAAACCCGGTCTCTACTAAAAATACAAAATCAGCCGGGCGTGGTAGCACATGCCTGTAATCCCAGCTACTCAGGACGCTGAGGCAGGAGAATCAATTGAACCCGGGAGGCGGAGGTTGCACTCCAGCCTGGGCAACAAGAGTGAAACTCGGTCTCCAAAAAAAAAAAAAAAAAAGCAAAAATTAATGTGTTTAGATTTTAAGACCAACTGGAGTTTATTTATTGTTTCCCCACAAGTAATCCCAGCACTTTGGGGAGGCTAGGGCAGGAGGATCGCTTGAGCCCGGGAGATGGAAGATGCAGTAAGCTATGATCGTACCACTGTACTCCAGCCTGGGCAACAGAGTGAGACACTGTCTAAAAAAAAAAAAAAAAAAAAAAAAAAGTCTAGGACTCACTGAATGGCTAGACTAAGGCAGAAATCTTGCAGGGATTTGTCTTTTGATTCTGCATGGTTTCTAATCTTTATCAGGAGTTAAACATCCTTCTACAGGATAACTGCATCTAGAGGCAGGACTATATATAAGCAAAGGAAAAGTTCTTCGAAGAGGAAACACGAATCGCTCGTTTTAGGAAGTCAGTGCCTTGAAAAGCGCCTTGGGGTTGGGGGCTCGGGGCTGGGGGAGGGATAGCATTAGGAGAAATACCTAATGTAAATGACGAGTTGATGGGTGCAGCAAATCAACATGGCACAAGTATACCTATGTATCAAACTTGCACGTTGTGCACATGTACTCTAGAACTTAAGGTATAATAAAAATAAATAAATAAGTAAAAATGCCTTCAGCAGCCTGAAGTTCTAAGAGCTTTCCAAGTTTGGGAAGGTGTCCGGGTTTTCTGCGATTACTTCTCTGAGCATGAACGGAAGTCACCCTTTGTGCCTTATGCGCTGATTTTAATGATAGGTGTCATATATAGGACGGAGTAATCTGTTTACATTCTGTTCTTCTCGATGCACTCACAAGCGGGTAACTAGGTGACAAGAAAACAAAGATCTTATTCAAAAGAGGTCTTACAGCAACCCAACGTCTCATCTTCCCATAGTAAAGATGACGGCGCCTTGAGGTAAGCTACAGGCAACACCACTTCCGCGTTTCTCTTGCGCCCTGGTCCAAGATGGCGGATGAGGCCACGCGACGTGTTGTGTCTGAGATCCCGGTGCTGAAGACTAACGCCGGACCCCGAGATCGTGAGTTGTGGGTGCAGCGACTGAAGGAGGAATATCAGTCCCTTATCCGGGTTAGTTGTGTTTCTACAGTCTAACGCGTAGCATAAGGATTGGGAGAAATCAGGTGTCCTCAATAATAGGCTCCGTGTGGAAGCCGCTTCCGGTTTTTAAGTTTAACGCCCAAATTCATAGAAATGGGACTATTGTGGGGCTCGGGGACTAAGGAGGGATGGTGGGGAGAGGGCAAAAAAGACTCGGGTGAGGTGCACAGTGGGGCCAGACCTTGCGGCTAAAAGCAGCAGTTATTTTAGGGATACGCTTCCCCAGAAGGTGACGTGTCTCCCTGGCTACAGGTGTTTGTTCACCTGGATGTGAACAAAAATCCTCAGGGCGCCAACTCCCAGTCCGCATCTCTCTGCCCCCTTCTTCACTCTTCACTGTTTTGTTTGTTTGTTTGTTTGACGGAGTCTCGCTCTGTTGCTAGGCTGGAGTGCAGTGGCGCGATCTCGGCTCACTGCAACCTCCGACTCCCGGGTTCAAGCGAGTCTTCTGCCTCAGCCTCCTGAGTAGCTGGGACTACAGGCGCGCGCCACCACACCCAGCTAATTTTTGTATTTTCAGTAGAGACGGGGTTTCACCGTGTTGGCCAGGATGGTCTCGATCTCCTGACCTCGTGATCCTGATCCACCCGCCTCGGCCTCCCAAAGTGCTGAGATTACAGGCGTGAGCCACCGCGCCTGGCCTCACTCTTCACTCTTTCAAGCCACATTAGGGCTGAAAATTCAAGTAGGTGTTAACTACAGAGAGTTGGGGAGTTTAGCTCATAGTTAGAAACGGGCTGTCTTCTCAGCTATCTCTACTGTGGAAGGTGAGAAAAGTTTGTCTTCCTTGTAGTTTCTGCCTGCTTCAAAGACCAGCAGTTCTAGTTCTCCTACCTCATGTATTCATTCACTAAAAAAAAAAATTACTGTGCATATAGAACCTAGGGAGGAGATACCAAGCCGAATAAGGAGGAACTTACTGAGGTAGATAAAACCAGATCATTATAATACAGTGTTTAAGTGGAGAGAGACTGAGACAGATATGGACAGATATAAAGCGAGAAATGGCTAGGATGTTTTGAGAGCATAAGAGGAGACATCCAGTTTGCATTTGGTCACGGAAGGTTTCCTGGAAGAGGTAATGCTTGAGCTGAAACTTAAAGAGTAAACATAAGCTAGCCTGATAAAACATAAGAATAGAAGGACATTCAAGCCAAAAGGGACAGCATGAGCAAAGGCATAGAATCTAGAAACGGCACAGGCACCAGCATGATGTGTTTGAAGAAACAAAGTAGCTCAGAGTTGTTAGAGCATCCAATGTGAGGCAGGGAATGGTAGACAAAGCTAGGAGACATATTTGAGCACTTGAATTTTCTCTTGGAGGCTTTGGGATACCGTTAAAAGTTATTAAGCTGAGGAATTACATGGCCAGATTTGGGTTTAGATCAGTCACATTGGCAATAAGGGGAAAATACAATTGACAGGGACAAGACTGAAGGTAAGAGACAAGTTAGGCTGTCATTAATCTCAGCGAAACAAAAGGCAATCTAAACTAGGCAGTTGTGAGGATAGAGAGGAGAGGTAGATTTGTAGAATATTCAGAAGGTAAAATTAGCATAACATCATGGATTAGTGTAGTAAGGGATAGGGAGGGTCAAAGATGATTCCCAGGTTTTTGCCTTGGGTGAATGCTCATACTGCCACCTGAAATTGATAATTCAGGAGGATAATTCAGGAAGTGTATCCAAAGGAATATTATAAATTCCAGATGGAAATGCTGAGTTTGAAGTACCTGTGAAATGAAGGTCAAAACGTCAACATACAGTTGGATACTAAAGGCTGAAGTTCTGAGGAAAGATCTGGACCAAAGATGAAAATCTGGGAGTCATTAGCCTGTGGGTGTTAGTTGAAACCAGGACTATATGAGGCTAGAAGGGAGTTACCCAGGGAAGGAGTCTATCATTAAATGAGTTGTGGGCTGAGGGCAGACACTATCAGAGAAGTGAGAGAAGAATCCAGATGGTATCTTCAGGTCTTTCGTGCTTGCTAAATTGAGTGGAGCCCAAACATTCTATTCTCTGTTCTGGGCAGACCCCTACTTACCAGTATAGCCTTGTCTTCAGCTTTGCTAATGTTAGAAAAATTAGGTAAACATATTAAGAAAAAGTAGGCTGGGCGTGGTGGCTCACGCCTGTAATCCCAGCACTTAGGGAGGCCAAGGTGGGCGGATCACGAGGTCAGGAGATCGAGACCATCCTGGCTAATATGGTGAAACCCCATCTCTACTAAAAAAAAAAAAAAATACAAAAAATTAGCCGGGTGTGGTGGCGGGCACCTGTAGTTCCAGCTACTTGAGAGGCTGAGGCAGGAGAATGGCGTGAACCCAGGCAATGGAGCTTGCAGTGAGCCGAGATTGCGCCACTGCACTCCAGTCTGGGTGACAGAGCGAGACTGTCTCAAAAAAAAAAAAAAAAAAAAAGTAACCGGCTGGGTGCAGCGGCTCACGCCTGTAATCCTAGCACTTTGGGAGGCCAAGGCAGGTTGATCACCTGGGGTCAGGAGTTCGAGACCAGCCTGGCCAACATGGCAAAACCCCGTCTCTACTAAAAATACAAAAATTATCCGGGCATGGTGGTGCACGCCTGTAATCCCAGCTACTCAGGAGACTGAGGAAGGAGAATCGCTTGAACCTGGGAGGTGGAAGTTGCAGTGAACCCAGATCGTGCCACTGCACTCCAGCCTGTGCGACGGGAGCGAGATTCCATCTCAAAAAAAATAAAAAATAAAAAAAATAACCACATACTTTTCTTTCGAGGAGAGGGGGACTGCCCTTGGCCCCAACTACTCTCTCAAAGACCTCATTCTCTGCTTTCAGTATGTGGAGAACAACAAGAATGCTGACAACGATTGGTTCCGACTGGAGTCCAACAAGGAAGGGACTCGGTAGGTAGACCCTCTTGGGAGGTGTGGGGTGGGAGTCTTATATGAGTTAGGCAATTTGCTATCCTAGTGCCCACTACCAAAGCTGCCCTGTCACATGTTAGCTGTCTCCACTCCCACAGCGCCAGAGTTCCCCAGTTCCCATCCTATGAGTCTCCCAGGCTGGTGGCCTAAGCCAAGATATCATTTGAGTACTGGAAGAATAGGCAAATTGGACTGAGGTTTGGTCTTCGTTACAGGTGGTTTGGAAAATGCTGGTATATCCATGACCTCCTGAAATATGAGTTTGACATCGAGTTTGACGTGAGTGTGATAGAGTGGGAAATATGAAGGTTAGTAGAAGGGGAGGGATTAGATGATGGGTAACAAGCTATCCTTTCTTGAAGGGACCAAAGAAAACTTTTAAAATGGGAGAGAAAAGCTGAGGTTTGAGGCAAGCATAAGTTATATTTACTCATCTCCACATCCAGAATCCTGGTATGGATGTGCTCCTTGGGGAGTTTTACTTAACATTTCAGTTTAACCAAGAAATATGTATGTCTGATTATATTAGTTCCTTTCTATCCTGATTCTGTTTTATTAAGGTTTTATAATTTCTCCAGATTCCTATCACATATCCTACTACTGCCCCAGAAATTGCAGTTCCTGAGCTGGATGGAAAGACAGCAAAGATGTACAGGTAGGACTGAATAGGAGATGGCAAAGAGTCAAAGAAGGCCTTAAGGAAGAACTTCGTGGCGGGAGGGAGAGCATCAGGAAGAATAGCTAATGGATGCTTGGCTTGATGTCTGGGTGATGGGATGATCTATGTGTAAATCACCATGGCACGTTTACCTATGTAACAAACCTATACATCCTGCATGTGTACCTCTGAACTTAAAAGATGTAAGGAAAAAAAAAAAAAAGGAATAACTTTGGAGGCAGAGATTTTCCCAGGGTCTGCTGGCCTAGTGGGGTGCCAGGCCCTCCTTTGCTGAGCCTAAGCAAAGTACTTAGCTGAACTTGTTCTCAATTCTGATCACTAGTAGTCTTCCTATGCCCCCAAGAGGCTGCTGTGCTTTATGGTAAACTTTGCATGTCAACACCTTCTTCATGTCCCTCTCATAGGGGTGGCAAAATATGCCTGACGGATCATTTCAAACCTTTGTGGGCCAGGAATGTGCCCAAGTTTGGACTAGCTCATCTCATGGCTCTGGGGGTAAGTTTTGTGTATTTGGCATAAAAGGAGAAAGAGGGACTTAGGCCCTGAGCAGTACAAGAAAAGCAGCTAAGAATAAAAGGAATAACAGTGATGTCCCTTAAGCATGTTCCCCCAGAATCTGTCTCCAGGAAGGAGCTTCTAATGGAACAAGAAGCATTGACTGGTAGTAATCTCACAGGATTTTCCTTGTATTGCAGCTGGGTCCATGGCTGGCAGTGGAAATCCCTGATCTGATTCAGAAGGGCGTCATCCAACACAAACAGAAATGCAACCAATGAAGAATCAAGCCACTGAGGCAGGGCAGAGGGACCTTTGATAGGCTACGATACTATTTTCCTGTGCATCACACTTAACTCATCTAACTGCTTCCCCGGACACCCTCCACCTCTAGTTGTTACTAAGTAGCTGCAGCAGGCATTGCTGGGGAAGAAACAAACACACACCAAACAGTACTGCTACTTAGTTTCTAAGGCTGCACAGGGAAGGGAAAGACTGGGCTTTGGACAATCTAGAGGTAATTTATATCCGCCCCCAGGTGGAGCAACATGCGATTCTGGAGGCACGGGGGTAACTGAAAGTGAGTACATATAGTCTTTCTGGTTTCTGGAGATAACCCATCAATAAAAGCTGCTTCCTCTGGTAGCCTGTGGTTCTCATTGGGAGCTGTTAACAGAGGGCAAGTGGGCTGAAACCTGAGGCACATGAACAGCTACGCCGGGTTGGGTTGGGAAAGAGTCGGAAATAGGGGATGCTCTGGTCAGGAGTGGGAATGAAATGTTGACTGTTCCCCCTGCTGCTCAGATCTACCTTTGTCCTTTAGTGGTGAGCCATGCTTTGCCCTACCGTGTTAGCCTGCAAGAAGTGGTTTTGCCGGACCAGCACTTCCCGCCCTCCAGGGATCTTCCCAGCCCTCTGTGAAGTGCTAGATGCTTCTCCACTGGTCTGCGGGCTGGACCCAGGCCTGCAGTTTGCCATACTTGCACCCCTGCTGTTTGGGAAGGATCTGTGCTGTAAGCCTCGCGGCCATACTACGACTGTCAGATCTCCATCCCTATGGGCTATAGGATGGGGCGACGGCACCCTATACCTCAGGGACTTGCTTTGGAGTCATGGATTAAAGACCTCTCTGGGCAGCGTTGAGAACCAGCGACCCTAAACTTGGCTGCGTTTCCATGGTGTCGATCGCGGAGCCGTGGGGGCGGGCTCACGCAAGCGCCAAGGGACCGGTGGGAGGAGTTCGGGTGTGGATGCGCAGGCGCTTTGAGAGACGGTGAAGCCGGTGGCCGGTGGCCGGGCGGGACCAACAAAGATGGCGGCGGCCCCTGCGGCGGGAGCGATCTGGGCAACGGCTGCGGCTAAAGCTGCAGCCGGGCCCACGGGGGGGCTGCAGGGGGGTAGTAGGGGGTGGCCCTGAACTGGGGCCTGGCCCCGGCTGGCCTCTCCCGCCGCCTCACTGGGGGACAGGTACGGGCCGGGGCGTTATGGCATGGCGGGGTGTGGGGGGGCGCAGAGGGAAGACTGCTCCAGACCCGAGAGGACACTCCCCACAAAGGCGCGTGGGGCCCGGCGGGGCCTGGGAGAACTGGGCTGGAGGGACAGCATCCCTGGACCGCGGGGAATACGCCGCCGGATTCCGTAGCCAATCAGCGGTCTCGGCCTTTCTGCCCTCGAGGGGGGCGGACCCGGCTAAAGCCCTGCTGTGGTGGGAGAAGTGCAGAGATTAAGGGTCAAGGAGTTGTTCGTCCTCCATCCCCGACCACTGCTTCCTGAACCTCGACACCATGTCGGAGGTCGGAGGTGGGGGAGGGAATGGATCGTAAGTCACCCATATAGTCTGCTTCATTTGCAGCCCAGAGAGGCAGGGATTCGAGGATGGAGGGCTGTCTTTTGGGCTGTTATTCTTGCATCTACACTACCATTTGGCTAGAGGTCTTAAGTGACCCGAGGCACATCCTACTTTACTAGCCGGGTATGGGGTCCCATGTTACGTTAGAGCCGAGATAGGAGTTATCACTGGCTTTTCAGTAAAGCTGTGTTCTGCAGGGAGGGGACGGGAGTATAGAAAGGGTCAAAGCCATGGGCTGCTTATCTTTCATTCATTTGTTTACCCAATAGATACTAAGTATTTACTTTGTACCAAACACGATGCCAGGTACTGGGGATACGATGGCTGATTCGATAGATCTGGTTCCTGCCCTCAGTGCGTATACTGCTCCCCACTTTCGTTGATGTGGTAGTGGTGATGACTGAGCCAACCACCTAATGTGGAAATGAGAGGACAGCAAGATTGTGGGTATGGAATGGGGCAAAGCAATAAGGGAAAATTAGTGTGGCAGGGTTCAGTACAGCAGCCTGGGTTCCCATTTCCCCCCATATTCAAATGCTGACACTCTCTTCTCCTCCCAGGTCCAGCCTGTGGTGTCCACAATGCCCCAGGCCTCTGAGCACCGCCTGGGCCGGACCCGAGAGCCACCTGTTAATATCCAGCCCCGAGTGGGATCCAAGCTACCATTTGCCCCCAGGGCCCGCAGCAAGGAGCGCAGAAACCCAGCCTCTGGGCCAAACCCCATGTTACGACCTCTGCCTCCCCGGCCAGGTCCGCCTGATGAACGGCTCAAGAAACTGGAGCTGGGACGGGGACGGACCTCAGGCCCTCGTCCCAGAGGCCCCCTTCGAGCAGATCATGGGGTTCCCCTGCCTGGCTCACCACCCCCAACAGTGGCTTTGCCTCTCCCATCTCGGACCAACTTAGCCCGTTCCAAGTCTGTGAGCAGTGGGGACTTGCGTCCAATGGGGATTGCCTTGGGAGGGCACCGTGGCACCGGAGAGCTTGGGGCTGCACTGAGCCGCTTGGCCCTCCGGCCTGAGCCACCCACTTTGAGACGTAGCACTTCTCTCCGCCGCCTAGGGGGCTTTCCTGGACCCCCTACCCTGTTCAGCATACGGACAGAGCCCCCTGCTTCCCATGGCTCCTTCCACATGATATCCGCCCGGTCCTCTGAGCCTTTCTACTCTGATGACAAGATGGTGAGGACTTGCCGCACACATGGCCTTCGTGCCCATGTTCCTCTATGCTTTCCTGCCATCCTCTGCCTTTTCTGTCCCCCATTTCCCTGAAGTTCCTTTCTCAGCCCTTCATTACAGCAGTTTGGACACGCCTCTCCCTTGCTTAAATACCCTTGAGCCTCCTAGACCCTTTTTTGGGTTGTTGGTGACTCTTCAGCATGGTGTGCCATTTCGGTCCCCAGGGGATTACCCCAACTATTTAGAATTCTTCTTTGGGTCCCCAGGCCCTTCCTTTCCCTTGCTTGCACCTTCTCTACTGGGACTCTGCCTAGGCCTAATTAATCTCTGGAGCTAAAGAGGGGCAGGCACAGAACATCTTAGCAAACGTGGTTGCACATTTTCTGAGCTAAGTAAGCTAGGCTGATTGCAATTGGAGCCAGCAGGAGAAGGGCAAGAAGGGGCCACGGGGGCAGGAGGGGGTTTTGGGGGCAGAAAGGTGGGAGTGGTGAGCAGCTGGGCAACCATGCCGGTGCTGGGGGAGTTGCCCCAGGAGCTGCAACGTCAGCTAGCTGAGCAGAGGAGTAAGTGGGCAACAGGTGGGACAGCCATGGCTGAGTCCGTGGTACATTCAGCTGTGATGGGCTTACTGCTCATGACCAGTGAGGTAGGGAGACTAGAATACCTAGTGAGGGGAATAGGGTAGAGTTTGGGGATGAAACATGCATGGGATGGGGGAGGCAGTGGGCAACATGCTGTTGAAAGGTTAAAGTGCCAGGTAGGATATATAGGAACTTGCCGATTGTACTCTGACCTTCCAGGCTCATCACACACTGCTTCTGGGCTCTGGTCATGTTGGCCTTCGAAACCTGGGAAACACGGTGAGAGCCATTCTCCTATCTTTCCTCTCTAAAAGGAATGTGAAATGGTGCTGGGGGTGGGGAAAACCCACGAGCTTGGGGAAGGCATGTGGAAGGAGAGCTCTGAAGCTCTTCTAAGGCTTCCTGGGCAGTGGTCTGGAGAGATAACAGTGGTGTCCCTACTGCTCCCCAGTGCTTCCTGAATGCTGTGCTGCAGTGTCTGAGCAGCACTCGACCTCTTCGGGACTTCTGTCTGAGAAGGGACTTCCGGCAAGAGGTGCCTGGAGGAGGCCGAGCCCAAGAGCTCACTGAAGGTGGGGCAACAACTCCTGCTCCCTCTGTTCAAGTCCCTTTTTCCCCAACCACTTGCAGGTCCATCTGCCACTGGTGGTGGCCCCCAACCCTTAAATCTGGCAGTTGTATCTACTTTTCCCAGTGCCTACTTTCCTAAAGGTTATTTTCTACCCTCTGAGCCACCTTTTGCTTGCCTCTTCCAGACATTAACCTTTGTTTGCCTTCCCCACTCCCATCCCAACAGCCTTTGCAGATGTGATTGGTGCCCTCTGGCACCCTGACTCCTGTGAAGCTGTGAATCCTACTCGATTCCGAGCTGTCTTCCAGAAATATGTTCCCTCCTTCTCTGGATACAGGTGGGAGAGCTGGAGGCTATGGGATTTCTCTCTGGCCGTGTCTGGGGGTAGGGCCAAGCAAGGGCCCTGGCAGCATTGTTCTGAGCCTTGAGATGTTCTTCATCCAGGAAGTGGGGACCAATATCTGGGCAGGGAATAGTGTCTGTGGACTAGGAGAGGAGTCAGTTGCCCATATTCTTTGTCTGGCTGTAGCCAGCAGGATGCCCAAGAGTTCCTGAAGCTCCTCATGGAGCGGCTACACCTTGAAATCAACCGCCGAGGCCGCCGGGCTCCACCAATACTTGCCAATGGTCCAGTTCCCTCTCCACCCCGCCGAGGAGGGGCTCTGCTAGAAGAACCTGAGTTAAGGTAAGGGTCGTTCCCTCTACCTCCTCTCCCCAGTAGTTTATCAGCATCATTCACACTTCATAGAACTAAACTAGTAAAGATTGAAGATGTAGGGTCCAGGGAAACCCTTTAGTATAGAAAATAGTATGAGAAGCAACATAGAAGTAGAAGGAAGGAAGGAAGAGGGGGAGTCTAAGGGAGCAGATGGAGGCAGAAGATCATGCTAGGGATGTCACCAAATTGAAGAAGGGGATAATTCATTTACAGGTAGAGGAAGACAGCATATTCTTCCCTTATGTACATTCCTTTCTTTTCCTCTCACCTCGGATTTCCCTAGAAAGTTCATTGAGGCATTATTCTTTTGACTTTTCCTTGAAATTTAGGGAAGGAGCAGGGGTGTGGATGGGGAGTAGGGCTCTGTAGGTTGTTTCAGTGGGTGTTGGGGGTGCCCAGTGTTCCTGCTGTCTCATGGGTGCTCCCCACTTCCTTTGATCTGTGGTAGTGATGATGACCGAGCCAACCTAATGTGGAAACGTTACCTGGAGCGAGAGGACAGCAAGATTGTGGGTATGGAATGGGGCAAAGCAATGAGGGAAAATTAGTGTGTGAGGGGGGTACAGGCTTGGGGGGAAAAATCGATACTATCAAGGGGTATGGGAACAAGACTGGATGATGCAAATGTGAAGCTGTGTGAAGAGTTGATTAGGAGTGTTGGTAGTGGGAAAGGAAGGGTCAAGCAAAGGGGCAGGAAGAGATGGAAATCCAAGAAATCATCTCATAACATCCAACAATGACCTTTTCTCCTGTCCCTGTGCTTCTGTCTAGACCTGTTTGTGGGCCAGTTGAAAAGTTGTCTCAAGTGCCAGGCCTGTGGGTATCGCTCCACGACCTTCGAGGTTTTTTGTGACCTGTCCCTGCCCATCCCCAAGGTGGGATTCCAGAGGATTCCGGGGTGGACAGGACAGGGGCTCTGTGACCCAAGCCTACCCACCCCCAGAGTGTGGGCGGGAACCCTGTGGGTTTCTGGAGCAGAACTGAAGCCTGGATTGATTGAGAAGAGTTGGAAAAGGAAATTCAGAACATGTTGACCTTTCTTCCCCTTTTCCCCCAGAAAGGATTTGCTGGGGGCAAGGTGTCTCTGCGGGATTGTTTCAACCTTTTCACTAAGGAAGAAGAGCTAGAGTCGGAGAATGCCCCAGTATGTGGAGGTTCACAAGGGATACAGTAAGGGTGGGAGACCTGGGGGGACTCCATGTGGATAAAAGGGATTGCATGATGTCTTAATATGGGGAATAATATTTATGTATCTGGGTTTGTGTTGGAGTCTCAGATCTGTTCTAGTACTCCTAGAGCAAAGGGGAGAAGCCGAGAGGATCCAGCTGTAATGAAGAGCATACTAAATTTGTATGTGGATCGGGGTGTCAGAAAAGCCAATTGAGGTTAGGAGCATATTAACCTAACACTGTTTGCCATTTATTCAGGTGTGTGACCGATGTCGGCAGAAAACTCGAAGTACCAAAAAGTTGACAGTACAAAGATTCCCTCGAATCCTCGTGCTCCATATCCTAATCTTCAGATTCTTACTTCTCTTAGGATACCTCCCATACATTCTCTTTCCTCCATGTTTCCAGAGAATTGAATTTTCCTTAGGAAAAGTCTGCCACCCCCTTTTCCACAAGATGCTCCCAGTGTGTCGGGAGTGGGGAGAGGACAGCTTTCAGGATAGAAGAAGTTCCCCTCAGAGGCCCACTGCCTCCCAAATGCTCCTTAACCAGGGCTTAGATCTGAATCGATTTTCTGCCTCCCGAGGCTCCATCAAAAAAAGTTCAGTAGGTGTAGACTTTCCACTGCAGCGACTGAGCCTAGGGGACTTTGCCAGTGACAAAGCCGGTGAGTCTGGTGGGGAAAGTCCTAAGGAGCCAAAGGAGTGGGGGCACAGCTCTGATTATAGAACTTGATCATCTCCAACCCCGCAGGAAGTCCTGTATACCAGCTGTATGCCCTTTGCAACCACTCAGGCAGCGTCCACTATGGCCACTACACAGCCCTGTGCCGGTGCCAGACTGGTTGGCATGTCTACAATGACTCTCGGTGAGAATAGCCTCCTATTTACATCCTGCCCCATTCCCACTCAGCCCTGACACCCTCCCCTTCTATGAAGCTCCAGGAGAGCAGAGTGCCAGGTGAAAGGAGAGGTGGAGGTCTTGCCTGATCATTTCCTGGATGCTCTGAGGTTCGGTCTTGTAGGGAGAAGGGAGTAAACAGGAATGACCACAACCCTTTCCCGATCTCCTTTTTTCCTAGTGTCTCCCCTGTCAGTGAAAACCAGGTGGCATCCAGCGAGGGCTACGTGCTGTTCTACCAACTGATGCAGGAGCCACCCCGGTGCCTGTGACACCTCTAAGCTCTGGCACCTGTGAAGCCCTTTAAACACCCTTAAGCCCCAGGCTCCCCGTTTACCTCAGAGACGTCTATTTTTGTGTCTTTTTAATCGGGGAGGGGGGAGGGGGTGGTTGTAGCTCCATTATTTTTTTTATTAAAAAATACCCTTCCACCTGGAGGCTCCCTTGTCTCCCAGCCCCATGTACAAAGCTCACCAAGCCCCTGCCCATGTACAGCCCCCAGACCCTCTGCAATATCACTTTTTGTGAATAAATTTATTAAGAAAAAATTATGTGCTTATTTGTATTTTTGCTTAGGGGGTGATAGAGAACTGGGCCAAATTGGAGTCTTCTTGGGACCCAAGTTCCCTAACAGGTGGGGGCGCTCTCAGAGCCGAGGGGGAAGGTTTCGGGGATGGTGCTGGACCCGGACCTGTGTCCCCCAGCAGTGAAGGTTAAGTACTGGGAGGAAAAGAGGAAAGGCATACTTGAGTGAGGCTGCGTGCAGGCTCTGGGGCGACTGGTTTGGTCGGCGATGGGGGAGTGCCACTGTTGACAAACACTGGGTACGTTGCCGGGCGGCGCTAGCTCCCGTAGGCCCGGTCTGTTGCTAACATCAAGGAGCTGTTTATGGAGCCGCCTCCCCGTGGACTGGCCTTCAGTGTCCCTATCTATTCTCCCTACGACCAAAGCTCCTGGGGCCTTCCCTCTAGGGTTGTCACCCTAGCTGGACCTGGTGAGCTTGTGCTGGGGAACGCTAACTCCAGCATTAAGCGCTCGCCGCCTCGGTCCTGAGGAGGGCAGTGCCGGGTACGGCCGCTCACTCCCAGCTCGGCGCTAACACGGTTAACCTTCAGCTCTTACAGCTGCCGTCGCTCCGCCTCTGCCAGTTCAATGTTTTATTGGTGAACGTGATCCGGGGCCTTCCAGGTCCC
Organism: Pan paniscus; assembly: GCF_029289425.2. Classification (NCBI taxonomy): domain Eukaryota; kingdom Metazoa; phylum Chordata; class Mammalia; order Primates; family Hominidae; genus Pan; species Pan paniscus. The sequence continues at coordinate 88,685,599 of NC_073249.2, read as the reverse complement.
GCCAATCCAGATGTAGGAGAGGTAGGGTCAGGCGCGTGCCGCGAGACCCAGAGTGGACGGAGAGTAGGAGAGACCGAAAAGGCTGGGGGTGGGAGTAGCGGATTTGAAGCACTTGTTGGCCTACAGAGGTGTGGCAAGCAGAGCGCCTCAGAACTCAGGCGTACTGCCCGCCGCCCGAGCCCTGCGAGGGCCGATAGCGAGGGTGTGGCCCTTATCTGCACCCAGCAGAGCGCCGGCGGGGTACGGTCTTAGGACCTCGATCTCCTTCTCCCTCATTTTCTCTCATCCCTACCTATTGTGGGTGAGTCCTGGCCCCTGGACGGGGACCTCACTGTTCCACCAGCCCATCCGTGCACACTTAGTTTCCCCTAAAGCAGTGAGTGGCCGGGATAGAACGCAAAACCGGCGGGGCTTCTGGAGCGCAGGGTGTCCCCGGTCTGCCTGTCCATATCGCCCCCTTTCCCCCAGGTTTCCGCATGGGCCGGACCGTGGTCGTGCTGGGCGGAGGCATCAGCGGCTTGGCCGCCAGTTACCACCTGAGCCGGGCCCCCTGCCCCCCTAAGGTGAGTGCTCCACTTGTGCCAGAGGGAGCTTCATTTAATGCTCTTCCCATTTCCATCAAAAGCTAGATGGATCCTGGCCCTCTGAATGTGCCTCTTCCCCTCCCCTCCTGACCTCTCGCCGGCGGCTACAGGCGGTGCTGCAGTGTCTCTCCCTCTTGTCGCCAGGTGGTCCTAGTGGAGAGCAGTGAGCGTCTGGGAGGCTGGATTCGCTCCGTTCGAGGCCCGAATGGTGCTATCTTTGAGCTTGGACCTCGGGGAATTAGGCCAGCGGGAGCCCTAGGGGCCCGGACCTTGCTCCTGGTGAGAGGCTTGTGGGATGTCTAGGAGAGGTTGTGGAGGGGGCTTCCATTGGGGAATAGAGTTTAGGGGAGGAAGTATGTTTGGTGGGTCAGACCTTCCCTTAGTTTCTCCTCTTCTGAGGGCATGTGGAGAGCAGGTTTCTGAGCTTGGCTTGGATTCAGAAGTGCTGCCTGTCCGGGGAGACCACCCAGCTGCCCAGAACAGGTTCCTCTACGTGGGCGGTACCCTGCATGCCCTACCCACTGGCCTCAGGTAACACCAGCACCTCCGCTCCTTTTACTGTGCCCTCATCCTCATATGCCTTCCATTTCTTTCTTTTTTCTTTTCTTTTTTTTTTTTTTTTTTTTTTTTTTGAGACGGAGTATCGCTCTCGCCCAGGATGGAGTGCAATGGCGCGATCTTGGCTCACTGCAACTTCCGCCTTTCAGGTTCAAGCGATTCTCCTGCCTCAGCCTCCCGAGTAGCTGGGACTACAGGTGCCTACCACCACGTCTGGCTAGTTTTTGTATTTTTAGTAGAGATGGGGTTTCACCATATTGGCCAGGCTGGTCTTGAACTCCTGACCTTGTGATCCGCCCGCCTCGGCCTGCCAAAGTGCTGGGATTACAGGCGTGAGCCACCACGCCCGACCTGCCTTCCATTTCTTCATCTCCCTGTCAGCCTTCCCAGCAAAAGGAAGCCAAATGAGTGGAAATGACCCCAGCGCCTGGAGCTGGGGAGGTATGTCAGGAGCTTCCCCCTCACTATGCCTTTCTCCATGCAGGGGGCTACTCCGCCCTTCACCCCCCTTCTCCAAACCTCTGTTTTGGGCTGGGCTGAGGGAGCTGACCAAGCCCCGGGGCAAAGAGCCTGATGAGACTGTGCACAGTTTTGCCCAGCGCCGCCTTGGACCTGAGGTGACACTTGCCCAGAGACCCCAAACCTCTTCCCTCCTAAACCAGCTGCAGAGCTCCCTGTTCAAATCTACCACCTAGGGGCTCTTCTGTATCATTTGGGGATGCCCTCTTCTCTTCATACCACACCCCCTCATAATTCCCAAAACTCATTATTGGGAGTGAAGGCCTTCACTTCCATCCGTCACAGTGGGAATGTCCCCCAACCCAAACCCTATCCCACCCTCATTCCCTACCAAATAGGGGCTGTGGAAATCAGTCAGTGTAGATTATTTTTTGGCTCCTTAGTCCTAGTCTCACCCTTAAGGTGGCGTCTCTAGCCATGGACAGTCTCTGCCGTGGAGTGTTTGCAGGCAACAGCCGTGAGCTCAGCATCAGGTCCTGCTTTCCCAGTCTCTTCCAAGCTGAGCAAACCCATCGTTCCATATTACTGGGCCTGCTGCTGGGGGCAGGTGAGGGGGGATTGATTCAAAGGGTGAAAATATTAAGTACTGCCAAAGTGAGGGAGTGGGGACAAGGGGTGCTATTCAATGATTCTTTTTTTCTTTTTTGAGACGGAGTCTTGCTCTGCTGCCTAGGCTGGAGTGCAGTGGTGCAATCTCAGATCGGCTCGCTGCAACCTCCGCCTCCCAGATTCAAGCAATTCTCCTGCCTCAGCCTCTTAAGTAGCTGGGATTACAAACATGTGCCACCACTCCCAGCTAATCCTTGTATTTTTTTGTAGAGATGGAGTTTCACTATGTTGGCCAGGCTGGTCTCAAACTCCTGACCTCAAGTGATCCACCCGCCTCGGCCTCCTAAAGTGCTGGGATTACAGGTGTGAGCCACTGCATCCAGCCTCAATGATTCTTCTTTGCTTCCTCTGCAGGGCGGACCCCACAGCCAGACTCAGCACTCATTCGCCAGGCCTTGGCTGAGCGCTGGAGCCAGTGGTCACTTCGTGGAGGTCTAGAGATGTTGCCTCAGGCCCTTGAAACCCACCTGACTAGTAGGGGGGTCAGTGTTCTCAGAGGCCAGCCGGTCTGTGGGCTCAGCCTCCAGGCAGAAGGGCGCTGGAAGGTAGGGGAACCCCTGGAGTGTAATGAACCTGTCAGTGTTTCCATCTTTATCCAAGTGGCTTAACTAGGCCAGGGCCGATAGGACTGGAGTTCCTCATTGTTTTTGTGCCTTAGAAGCTACTTAGACATGGGCTACCCCAGAATCCTAGGCCCTATTTGTGAACCTTCCTCAAAGAGCCTATGCAAGTCTGTGGATAGAAGTAGTACTTATAAGTGGCTTAGAGATAGGGGAAAGAACCCAGCTTCACTGAACATTTCAGAACAGCCACACTGGCCTGTCTGGTCCACTTCCTGGAGTACACAGAGGAATGATTTTTTGTGAAGTCTACATAGTCACCCAATCTCTTCATCCTGGGTCAGTACACAGTCTCCCCGGCCACATGGGTGCCTGGGAAACAGAGTGAGGCACCAGAAGTCTCTTTTCACTCATCAAATTCTCATTTTCTGGGTCTCTCAAACGTTTTCATGCTCTCAGGTATCTCTAAGGGACAGCAGTCTGGAGGCTGACCACGTTATTAGTGCCATTCCAGCTTCAGGTAATGGAATAGCCACCTTCCCCTTCCCCAACCCCTACCAGTGAGAAGCAAAAGCTATACCTTCCTGGGTCAGCAGGACCACACCATGCCCCTGAACTGGTCATCTCTATGGGAGTCTAATCCTAAAGAGGACTGACAACTGTAATGGGAATGCCTTCTGAGTCAGGCCTCTGCCTGATCTCTAGTGCTCAGTGAGCTGCTCCCTGCTGAGGCTGCCCCTCTGGCTCGTGCCCTGAGTGCCATCACTGCAGTGTCTGTAGCTGTGGTGAATCTGCAGTACCAAGGAGCCCATCTGCCTGTCCAGGTATGATAAAGGGACGGAGAGGCTGGGCATGGTGGCTCACACCTGTAATCCCAGCATTTTGGGAGGCCGAGGTGGGCAGATAACAAGGTCAGGAGTTCGAGACCAGCCTGGCCAACATGGTGAAACCCCATCTCTACGAAAAATACAAAAATTAGCCAGGTGTGGTGGCTTGCACCTGTAATCTCAGCTACTCGGGAGGCTAAGGCAGGAGAATCGCTTGAACCCAGGAGGTGGAGGTTGCAGTGAGCTGAGATCTCGCCATTACACTCCAGCCTGGGTGACAGAGTGAGACTCTGTCCCCCCCGCCCCAAAAAAAAAACGGGAAGGAGAGACAGCCTCAGCTAGAGCCCTTTCCTTCTGACACATGAATGTCCTTCTCTCCAGGGATTTGGACATTTGGTGCCATCTTCAGAAGATCCAGGCGTCCTGGGAATCGTGTATGACTCAGTTGCTTTCCCTGAGCAGGACGGGAGCCCCCCTGGCCTCAGAGTGACTGTGAGGAGGAGGAAACTTTGCCTAGTGGCATTTCCAGAGGGCTCCTCTGTGCTCCAATGTAGGCAAGGCCAGACTGATCAGTGCTATATTCCCTCCTTAGGTGATGCTGGGAGGTTCCTGGTTACAGACACTGGAGGCTAGCGGCTGTGTCTTATCTCAGGAGCTGTTTCAACAGCGGGCCCAGGAAGCAGCTGCTACACAATTAGGACTGAAGGAGATGCCGAGCCACTGCTTGGTCCATCTACACAAGGTAAGTTGGGATAAACTTCCCTCAGCTCTCCACTGAAGGCCTTGAAGACAGAGACTGGAACATTTGTCACTGTATGTCAGCCAAGGCCTAGGACATCAATAATAAACTTTTCCCTGCATCCTCTCCTCTCTTCTCAGAACTGCATTCCCCAGTATACACTAGGTCACTGGCAAAAACTAGGTAAGTTGGGAAAACAGCTGGGCTGAGGAGGGCCAAGGACATCAGACCCCCAGCTAAAACATTCCTTTTATCCTTTCCTTCCAGAGTCAGCTAGGCAATTCCTGACTGCTCACAGGTTGCCCCTGACTCTGGCTGGAGCCTCCTATGAGGGAGTTGCTGTTAATGACTGTATAGAGAGTGGGCGCCAGGCAGCAGTCAGTGTCCTGGGCACAGAACCTAACAGCTGATCCCCAACTCTCACTCATGAAAATAAAAATTGCTGGAGCTTGGCTTGGTCTGGCTGTTCTATCACCTATAGGCATAAGAATGCGGGGCAGCAAAGAGGCAAACTGTGCCTGGGATGCAGAAAGCAGGAGCAGATGCGAGACAAAGTCCTTTATTAGAAAATATATCAAAATCCCAGCCCCCTGAGCCAGGACCAGAAGAGGGAGCTATTCCAGCATAGGCAGAAAATGCCCAGGGAGGGGCTTCTTTCACCAAACAACTTCCCGGGAACCATAAATAGAATAAATATTCACAGAGGTCCGAGGAGAAGCCAGATCACTCTTCTCTCCATGGAAGAGGGAGGGGCTTGGGGTCCAGCCCTGCTCCTACTCTAGGGGCAGGGACTCCTAGGAATCGTCACATAAAATCATGACATCAAGGATTCACAGTCATAAGCCCTACAGGAGACCCTAGAGAGAGGGACCCCTCAGGTCTACAGGAGCCCAGCTCCAGTCCAGCAGTGAGGGAGAGGCCCCTACCCCCTAGCACGGCACCAGAGTTCAGTTCCCTCACATCCCTCTGAGAACAGTGAGGAGCTGAGGGTGGGGAGAATACAACCCCATGAATTCGGTTTCATGATTAAGGTAGACAGGAAGGAGGAGTCAGTGTGAACCTCGGAGGGCTGTGTGGTTGGCAGTAGGTAGAGGCCCAGGCCTGGCTGGGGGCCGGCGTTGCAGCATCTCTTGACGGAAGGCTTGGGAGGAACCAGGTGGGTAACGCGGCCCAGAAGGAGCCCGAGGACCCCGAGGGTCAGTCCCAATGTCTGCTGTGATGTTGGTATAAAGAGGCCCCAGCTCTCGAGCCAGCAACTGGTATGTCAGTGAGTTCATCCCATCTTGCGTCCAGGAATTCTGGGTACGGACCAGGAGGTCAAATCTGAGGGTTAGAGGTTGGAGACTAAGACCCAGAAAGGAACAGCCAGAAATTTAGGGACCTTTAGGATTTTCCTGGCTAGGGGTACAGAACCCTGAGGATCCAGTAACAATTCCCCGGCAGTCCTTCCTTCTTCCTACCTGTGGGGATTTTCCTCATTGCCCTTATCTCCTCGGTGCTTCACCATCTTATAGTGTCCTACAGATGTGGGGGGCCGAGAAATCTTCATCCCAGCCAGGCGCACCCTATGGGAAAAGTGAGGGTATCATGGGGGATCCAGAGTAGAGAAAAGCAAGGAAGGGATTAAATGTTTCTGTACACAAAAAAAAACAACTATTACTTAGTAGGCAAAAGAAAAAAAAAGCCCAGGACAGAAGTCAAACAGAAAGAAGGAAATGGCTGAAGAGAATATAAAAGCTGGATGTATCCAAATCCTCAGGGCCCAGTGCCAGTCACCCTAGGGCCTTTAAACAGTTGGCAACCTATTCCCTTGGCTTCCTAAAGGGCTCCTAGGAGCTGCCCTTGCAGTCTAGGAAGGACGCAGAGAGAGGCCATTCTGTCAAAAGAATAAGAAAAGACTGGGAGTTGCTGAGAATCTTAGTTAGAATAGTGACTGAGCTACCCCAGCTTCTCTCCCACATCCCCCATGTTAAGAAAAAGGTAGGCCAGGTGCAGTGGCTCACACCTGCAATCCTAGCACTTTTGGATGCCAAGGCAGAAGGATCACTTGAGGCCAGGAGTTCAAGACCAGCCTGGGAAAATAATGGGACCTTGTCTCTAGAGAAAAAGAAAAAAAAAAAAAAAAGGAAGAAAGAAAAGAAAAGGGTAGAACCAGGTAATCAGGACCTTAAAAGAAACAAACTCCACTTCTGACACACAGAAGCATGGAGTGCAGATGGCCTGGGAAGGAACTAGAAGAATACTTATGTATATTTACAATTCACTGGGTATTTCACACACATACAGAGGATGAGAATTCACAGAGATGTCATCACAGAGGACACAGGGGGAATGGAGGCAATTGGTCCTGCATACCAAGCCCAAATATTCATACCACAGACATGAAATTGGGTCAGCTGAGGCTGAAGGTCAGAATGTTTCACATGCTAAAAATGAGTTGGCCCTGTGCCAATGGCACAGGCCTTTTACAAAGCGATTCTGGGAACATGGAGCAGAGCCCCTCTCTCCTAACCCCATAGGAAGTGGCCTGGCTGGAACCCCAGCAGAAGGCAAGACTAAGCTGTCTCTGGGCCCCTTTCCAGTTCTGGAATCCGACGATACTATTTCCTATTGATCTTATGTCCTCTCCCAAGAACAAACTAACCAGGAGACTGAAGGATGACACAATGGGCAGTAGCATGCAAGCCTGACCTGGGTATCCTAAAAAGACTAAGGGAAAGGAATGGGCTCAGTGCAGGACCAGGGAGCTAAAGGTTAGTGTTGAAGGGCTATGGTCAAAGGTGCTCTTAGAGGACAGGGATCCAAACTGGGGTCAGGAGGGAGGAAGTGGCAGGAAGTCTGACCTGGTAGCAATGTCATCATCCTCACCACCCCAGCCCCAGTATTCATTGGGGAAGCCATTCATCTTCAGGTACTGGTCAGGAGTAAGCGCCGAGACTCCTCCGAAGTACTGGGGGTACGGGAGGCTAGGGAGAGAAAGATCCTTGCATACCCCGAGTCTTCTGGGGACACATCCCCAACCACAATCCGCTTGGCTCTCCTCCTTCCACAGGATAGTAGGCTTCCCTGTTTCCCAGTACCCTTCCATGCCCTCTACCTGTATCCAAACTTGTTCATAGCAACGGCAATATGGCGGGGTCCCCGGGGGTCACACACATACAGATTGTGGTCATTTTCTGGCAAGAGGTCCACATCGTGCAAGAACAGGCAGTCCCACTCTTCATCACGCAGGGCCTCTCGCACCCCAACGTTCAACAGTTTTGCCCTGTTAAATGTTCCATTTCCAGCCTGGAAGATAATGGAGGGGAACCAGACTATGTCTGTAGGTGGCACGGAGAAAAGGGGGCTAAAGAATAAAAGTGAAGGCCGGGCGCGGTGGCTTACGCCTGTAATCCCAGTACTTTGGGAGGCCAAGGCGGGCAGATCACAAGGTCAGGAGATTGAGACCACCCTGGCTAACACGGTAAAACCCCATCTCTACTAAAAATACAAAAAATTAGCTGGGCGTGGTGGTACACGCCTGTAGTCCCAGCTACTCAGGAGGCTGAGGCAGGAGAATGGCGTAAAACCCGGGAGGTGGAGCTTGCAGTCAGCCGAGATCGTGCCACTGCACTCCAGCCTGGGGGACAGAGTGAGATCTCAAAAAAAAAAAAAAAAGAAAAAAAAGAATAAAAGTGAAAAGAGGGAAATCAAAGTGGGGTGGAGGGCAAGGAGAATGAAAAAGAAAGACTATCTTTTTCATTTTTCCACTTAGTCATTTGACAAATCTTGCTTGTGTATTGGTATGGACCTGATACTTAGATGCTGCTGTCTAACATTTAATCCTGACAATTGGCAACCAACAATGGTGTGGTGTGGAACAGATGGTATATTAGTTATCTTTTGCTCTTTCCTCATGTTAGATGTTTAAGTATCTTGCTCACAGTCATACATGTAACAAGTGACGGAACTAGAATTTTAGCCCTATTGTGTCCAATTCCAACTCTGCACAAGCCATTCAATAAAGAAAAAATCACAGAAGAGTGTAGGACAGTGGGAATAACCTAAGCAGATTAAGGAAAAGTATGGGACTAACAAAGTTGGAAGAGCAGTGCCAGGTGCTTCTCCACACTCTAACAGTCTGGCCTTCTTAAAATTATTCTAGGGACCCATTAGATGAAAGTGAAGTGGCATGTGCTTGAGGCTTTCTTAGAAGAAAGTCAGTCAAAATGAGGTGGAGATTGGGGGTACCTGGTGGATGACATAGATGCCATAAGCAAGCTGCTGGCGCTGCAAGAAGGGGTGCAGGTGGTAGAGCAGCAGGCGCAGGTGGTGCTCCCGGGCACGATGAGGCACAATGATGGCTGTTCGGGAGCGGGGCTCACAACCTGCAGGGCGGTACCGGCCCCCTGGTTCTACCCGGGGATTCCGCTCCACAATCTCTGCCAGTGATGGCACTGGGCTAAAGGACACCGACACAGGACCCACTGTTGGGAAGGAATGGCAAGTAGAGGGATCAGAGGGGCAAAGAGAAAAGAATCAAACTAGGGTCTGGGAATACCTCTGACACTGGCAGTCTGGTTCTGGGGCTTAGTTCTCAGGGCTCACTCAGAAATCTCACATGCCTTGGATTACCTATCACTGGGACAGCTCTACAAAGGCTGGAAGGTGCAGGATCCTTACCTAGCCTTCTCTTCTTATTTTAGGGTTGCCTAACTTTCTCCTGTCTTACAGGGTTGGAAGCTATAGTTGAAGGCTGGAGAGACTTGCAACTAATTAAACCAGGGCTCATCTACAAGGAAAACAATTCCTAGCCTGGGGCAGGAAGAGCCCATAAAGAGGCAAGCAGTAGAAAGTGGAAACCCAATAGTCTAGTCTAAACTCCAAATTCAGAGTCTACTCTATCTCAACCTCAGCCTACCTGCAGCCTCAGCCTACCTATCCTCTTCTAAGTTCCACTTCTGCCACTCCATGCCTCCCTATCCCCAAGCCTCCGTCTCCGCACCTTGTCCTTCCTTTCACCACCTCCTTCCTCCTGCACTTACCTAAGAGAGGAGATCGTTCTGGACAGTAGGGCAGACCTTGAGGAGCTGGAGGACCCCCTGGGGCCCCAGGCAGGTGACTGAGGTTACTGTAGACATCACGAGGGTGAGAATAGTCAAATGTCGGCCCCTGATCTCGGCCAAATAGGGCACTGAGACTTCGGAAGCCCCCCAGTGACAGGTACATCATGACAGCCAGCTGGGAGCCCACAAGCAGGGCCAGCGTGCAAGGCCGCTCCAGCAGCCTCCGCAACATCCTGGGGGTGAGATCTAGGGAGGGAGAGGGGAATTCTGGGGGTAGGCAGGAAGAGAGCAAGCCAGCAGAGAGGTCAGTAGGTAGGGTTGAAGGTGATGCCAGGGGTAAAGAGGAAAAAGCAGAAAACAAAGTCACAGAAGGGAGCACACAGGTGCACAGTCACGCAAGGAAACAGAATGTAACCACCAGTAACCCTACCACCTGTCACTTCAGCCCAAGTTTCGCTCTCCTCTACCTCCCCCCAAACCACTCCCACCATCTACTGTCCTCACCCCCAAAAATGTTTACATCATTCAAATCTCATGTTCATTTCAGAAAGTCTCTAGAGAACCCCTCTTCCAATTTTAGAAGGGAAGAGATAGACTCACCTAGGTTCAAGCTGTCTTCTTAGGGATCATGGGGGCTCCAGGGGGTCCCGGGGGTACAGAGATGTGAGGCATTATCTAAAATTGGAAATGTCACAGAGGGCAGAGAAAGGCTCCATCCAGCACTCCAGCAGCGAATCTGGGACCAGCTGGAACAGAAGTGGTAAAGGATAACTAGCTACCTGCACCGCCAGAGATCAGGATCAGGGTGAAGCTGGTTTCCCAGCAGGCGAAGTGAAGGAAAGTGGTTGGAAACGAAGAGGAGGAGCAGGAGATGGTAGGTCCCTCGCCTGTCTCCCGTGCTACCCTGGAATGATAAGTGTCAGGTTCATACTTAACCACCCCCGTACCCCCACCCCAACAGGACAGATTGGGGAGTGGGGACAGGACAGCTAATGGAAACATTGTTTTCCCCCAGACCAAGAACCAGTTGAAGTGGCGACAGAGTCATGACAGGACCGTGGAGTGGCCTAAGGAGTACCCAGGGCGAAGTAGGAAACAGGCTCCTTCTATTCTTCATGTGCCTGGGTGCCAACTCCTCAGGTGCAGGGACCGTGACCACCTGGGGGCTGTAAGCGAACAGCCCCGGAGCTCGGCGGAGAGTAGGGTGGGGGTGGCGTCCTCTACCTTTTCTACCTTTCCCCTCTTCTAGCGGGGGTGGGGAGGAGGGTTACTGCTGAAGAGAAAGGGAGAGGGAGAGCAGAGGCAGAGACAGTCAGGGGTGGCTGGAAGGGCTCACCTTGAGGGGCGTGGTCCGCGCTGTGGAGGGGGTTAAAACCCAGCTCTTTCGGAGCACGCCCATCCTATCCCAGTCTCTTGCTTTTGCCCTACCTACTAGCAACGTGAGCCCGCCCGGCCCCCGTCCATACTTCCACCTAGGACCCCGTCCCTGCTCAGGCTCGTCTCCAGGCGTTACCCAAAACTTCTCACTCTCTCGAATGCCCAAACCTTTATCCCAGGCCTCCGTGTCGACGCGTTCCCAGCGCACATACCTGGTCTTTTGCTGCCTGTCGTCACCGCCACCCCAACAGCCGGGCAGGCATCGCTGCCGCCATCTTGGAAGCGGGCGCTGCGGGGGCGGGGTCTCGCGTCATGGGGCGGGACCTCGGGGCGGAGCCACCCGGGCTGACTAGGCACCCGGTCCCAGACACCGCGTGGCCGGGGGCTTGTGAGGGAGCAGCGCCTGAGCCTGCCCACCTGGAACGCGTTGTAGGCGACCCCCTGGGGAGCGGGTGCGAGGGTTCAACTCCACTACGCAGACTGCTAGTGGGATTTCATTTCCTGCCCCTCAGATTTGTAAAAGCAGAAGCTCAAGCCCTTCATTTTCCTCTGGGCCGAGACTGATCAGGAGGCTAGTGAGCCGGTTTCTGGTGCTCCGCTGACCTCGTCATCACCTTGTGGTTGGCTGAGCCCTCTCCCAGTGTGTCAGTGGCACCCCCTGCAGCCTAGTGCCACTTAGTATCAATTGTTCCTTACGCAGGCTACAGCGTTGCGGACCGCTCTAGCGCATTTTTGTATTCCCGTTGTATCCCGCAGGCCTGGAAATAAAAAGCGATTAGTTAATAAAACAATGAAACATTGAAGGTGGAGGGAAAGACAGCGTCTTCTTTAAAGTCAAGTGATGTTTCCCCAGATATTAGAGTAAAATGGATGCTCCGTTAACATGCAATATGTTTACCTTACGACAAACACTACCCCCTAGCATATTGTGTTCCTTAGAAGCAGATGTTCACGCTGAAGAAGCAATCAGAGACTTGAATAACTCACAGAATCTGCCCCAAAAAGCCCATGGTCTTGTGTATCTTGTATGGAGGGAGGGATGTAAACAATATAACGTGATAAATATGCTGGCCTAGAAGTGGCAACTCATTCATACGTGGAGATTCTAGAAAGGCTTCCCAGAAGTGATGGCTAATGGGAAACCTGAAGGACTTTAAAGCATATCCTTCTGCTTTAAAGATTCTGTTTTCATGGGAGTTATTTTACAATTCATGTAGGTAACTGATCTGTATGCAAATTCTATCCTGTCTGGTAGAGGTTCAATTAACCTGCTGTTCCCCACACTGTGGGGAAAAAAAGCAGTTTTGGCGTCCATTTTCATATTCATTTCTGTTTTCCTGATCCATAAATATGTCCGTTCTCTAGATTTTCTCTTGTATTAATTATAACATCTGCTAGTTTCTTCATGAGTTAGGTAAAATAAACACGTGTTCATTTTTTTCTTAATTTCTTTTTTCTTTACTTTTTTTTTTTTTGAGAGGGAGTCTCCCTCCTGTTGCCCAGGCTGGAGTGCAATGGCGCTATCTCGGCTCACCGCGACCTCTGCCTCAGCCTTCCTCAGTAGCTGGGATTACAGGCATGTGCCACCACACCCGGCTAATTTTGTATGTTTAGTAGAGACAGGGTTTCTCTGTGTTGGTCAGGCTGGTCTGGAACTCCCGACCTCAGGTGATCCACCCGCCTCGGCCTCCCAAAGTGCTGGGATTACAGGTGTGAGCCACCACGCCCGGCCTTTTTCTTTACTTTTTTTTTTTTAATTTAAAAATTTGTGACAGGGTCTCACTCTGTCACCCAGGCTGGAGTGCAGTGGCAAGATCACAGCTCACTGCAGCCTCAACCTCCTAGGCTCAAGGGATCCTCCCACCTCAGACCCGCGAGTAGCTGAGTAGCTGGGACAACAGCACATCCAGCTAATTGTATTTTTTGAAGACACAGAGTTTTACCATGTTGTCCAGGTTGGTCTCCAACTCCTGGGCTCAAACTATCTGCCCACCTTGGCTTCCCAAAGCGCTGGGATTACAGGCGTCAGCCACAGCATCAGGCCTCTTAATTTTATTTCTCTTTTTCCTTCCTTCCTTCCTTCCTTCCTTCCCTCCCTCCTTCCTCCCTCCCTCCGTCCCTTCCCTTCCTTCTTTTTTTTCCTTTCCTTTCCTTTTTTTTTTTTTTTTTCCCAAATACCCAGTCTTCAAGGAGAATTTTTTTTTTTTTTGAGTCGGAGTCTTGCTCTGTCACCCAGGCTAGAGTGCAGTGGTGCGATCTGAGCTCACTGCAACCTCCGCCTCCCGGATTCAAGCGATTCTCCTGCCTCAGCCTACCGAGTAGTTGGGATTACAGGCTCCCGCCACCAAACCCGGCTAATTTTTGTATTTTAGTGGAGACGGGATTTCACCATCTTGGCCAGGCTGGTCTTGAACTCCTGACCTCATGATCCACCTACCTTAGCCTCCCAAAGTGCTGGGATTATAGGCATGAGCCACTGCACCCGGCCTATGTGTTCATTTTTATGTTGGTATTGACAAAGACCATCTCCTTAACCAAACTTTCAACAGGCTCCTCTAAGGCCTCTTTTTGGCTAGGTCTTGTCCTTATGTGCTGTCTTGGGCCTGCCTAGCCAGTTATAGCAAGAATCCTGCCAAGTCAGTTTAGGGATAATTCCCTGCCCGCTTCTCCACCCTTGATAGCTGATCTATCTGATCACCCTCACCTGCCTTCAGGAAAGATCCTGTTAGGTCAGTTTAGCAAGAATCCTCCTAGCCTTAATGTAATTTTCCTTCCATCCACTGACTCTGATTCTGCTCATTGACTATCGCAATAGTCTTCCTTACTGTTTTAACAAGTGTCAGAATAATTTTTTCTTCAACAGTTTAAGGGTCATAATTTTACCTTCTTCTGAAAATTACCTTTTTTTTTTTTTTTTTGAGACAGAGTTTTGCTCTTGTTGCCCAGGCTGGAGTGCAATGGCACCATCTTGGCTCACCGCAACCTCCGCCTCCTGGGTTCAGCCAATTCTCCTGCCTCAGCCTCCCGAGTAGCTGGGATTACAGGCATGCGCCACCACACCCAGCTAGAAAATTAACTTTTAACAGATGAATAGTGTTCCAAGCAGAGGAAACCATAAGTGCAAAATTCTGGAAATGAGGAAGAAATTAGGGAGTTTGGGAAATTAAAACTGGGCCCGCAAGGCTGGACAGTAGAGTGAAGGGAATGTTGAGATATGAGACTGGAGAGGTAAACAAATGCCAAATAATGAAGGACTCCACAAACCATGCTAAAAGAGTTTGGGTCTTATCCAGAGGGCAAGAAGAAGGCATTAAAGTGCTGTAAATAGAGAGTGCTATGATCAGAACTTTAGGAAATGTGGAGCACTAATTGAAGTAGTCAAGACCGGAGGCAGGGAGCCTATTTAGAAAGTTACTGCAGAAATCCAGGAATAAGATGAAGCTCATGCAGAATAGGTAATACCCGTGGGACTGGAGGGAAGAAAGTAACTTTGGGAACTTTCAGGAGGCAAACAGGACTTGAAGATTGACTGGATGTGCCAAGTTAGGGAATTGGACTCCAAGAGGACACCCAGATTTCTAATTTGGACCACTGGGTGGTGCCATTTAATGAGAAACAAAACTTAGGAAGAAGCACATTTTGGGGAAGGGGTAGAGATGACAAACTTTAGACATAATGAGTTTGAGGTGCCTGTGAAGGCTCAAAATGAGATAATGCTGGGTTTAAATACAATACCAACTTTGAAACCCATTGGCTGTGTACTGAGCAATACACTCTGGATTTCATCTGTAAAATGAACTCTAGCCTTAAGGGGTTTTGTGATCATTAGAACTATGGAAAACTTTTGAGCACAAATAGAAGCCAAGACAAAGCCTTGATTTTTTTTATTATAATTTTTTTTTTTTGAAGAGACAGTCTCACTATGTTGCCCAGGCTGGTCTCAAACTCCTGGGTTGAAGTGATCCTCCCGCTGTGGCCTCCCAAACTTGATTTTTTGTTTGTTTTATTTTTTTATTATTATTTTTAGCTTCTGATATAGTATAACTCAAAAAGCCTTGATTTTTTAAGAATATCACTGTGTAGTGGAAAAGACAGACTTAAACAGATCATTGAAATGTGGTTCTTGGCCTGGCATCATGGCTCACGCCTGTAATCCCAACACTTTGGGAGGCCCAGTTAGGTGGATCAGTTGAGTTCAGGAGTTTAAGATCAGCCTGGGCGATATGGCAAAATTCCCTTCCAAGAAAAATACAAAAATTAGCTGGGCATGGTGGCTCACAGCTGTAGTTCCAGCTACTCACGGGGCTGAGGTGGGAGGATCACTTGAACCCAGGAGTTCAAGGCTGCAGTGAGCTGATTGCACCACTGCACTACTCCAGCCTGAGTGATAGAGCCAGATCCTGTCTCAAAGAAGAAAGAAAGAGAGAAAGAGAGAAAATGTGGTTCTCCCAGAGGACCCTTCCTTTGAGCCTCTGCTCCTCCATCGCGTTCTGTCTTACAGGACTGACCCTCACTTTCTTTTTTTTTTTTTGGGATGGAGTTTCTCTCTTGTTGCCCAGGCTGGAGTGCAACAGCATGATCTGCAGCTCACCGCAACCTCCGCCTCCTGGGTTCAAGTGACTCTCCTGCCTCAGCCTCCCAAGTAGCTGGGATTACAGGCATGTGCTACCACGCCCGGCTAATTTTGTATTTTTAGTAGAGACGGGGTTTCTCCATGTTGGTCAGGGTGGTCTCAAACTGCTAACCTCAGGTGATCTGCCCACCTCGGCCTCCCAAAGTGGTGGGATTACAGGCTTGAGCCACTGCGCCCAGCCTTCACTTTCTATCTCCTTCTGTATCTAACCATCTTCTTTTTTAGAGTCAGAGACTCACTCTGTCACCCAGGCTGGAGTGCAATGGCATGATTATGGCCCACTGCAGCCTTGAACTCCTGGGTTAAGGTGATCCTCCTGCCTCAACCTCTCAAGTAGCTAGGACTACAGGTGTGTACCTAGCTAATTTAGTTTTTTGTGGAGACGGAGTCTCACTCTGTTGCCCAGGCTGGTCTTGAATTCCTGGCCTTAAGTGAGCCTCCTGTGAGCCACCACAAAGGCCTATCTACTATCTTCTGGCCATTCCCTTACATTAATTTGTAAGCTCCCTGTTTTCAAGAACCTTCCCTTCTGCTCTGTCTCACCCTGGCCACACCCTGGACTTAGTCATCACCTAGAACTGTTATGTTTCTGAAAACTTAAATTTTAACATGCTGGTTTCCACCACAACATCCTGTCTTTCTATATTCTGAATAAATCCTGGGGCCCACACTGGCCCAGTCATGGCACATAATACAATAGAAGAAACCCAGTTTAGTAATCAAAAACTAATTTAAATCTCTACTTAATTTCTCAAGGAAATATCAGAGACAGGGGAAAGGGGCAGTGGATTAGGAGCACATTTTAATGGACAGCCCAATGTCTTTAAAATCCTCTGTCTCGGCTGAGCGCAGAGACTCATGCCTGTAATCCCAGCGCTTTGGGAGGCCGAGGCAGGTGGATCACCTGAGGTCAGGAGTTCGAGACCAGCCTGACCAACATGGTGAAACCCTGTCTCTACTAAAAATACAAAAATTAGCCGGGTGTGGCAGCACACACTTGTAATTCCAGCTACTCGGGAGGCTGAGACAAGAGAATTGCTTAAACCTGGGAGGTGGAGATGGCGCCACTGCACTCCAGACTGGAAAACAGAGTGAGACTCTGTTGCAAAAAAAAAAAATATTCCTCTCCCTCTTCCATTCAACATTTTCTACTTGGATGTTATTTCTTCCCAAAACTATCCCTTCCAACTCCCCTCAGCCCACACTGTTGTTCCAGATCTCTCTCCCACTCAGCTCTTTCTCTTACCATATTATCCTCCAGTTTCTGGTTTTCTGGTTTGTTCTCTTTACCTCTTTACCTCACTTTGGTTTGTATAACATAGAAGAACCTGAACCTGACCTAGCAAACAGAAATCATGCCCCCCTGACACCCTCCCACCATCCATGGGTTCCCTGCAGTCTTACAGCTTTCTTTTTTTTTTTTTTGGAAACAAGTTCTCATTCTGTCACCCAGGCTGGAGTGCAGTGGCACAATCACAGCTCACTGCAGCCTCCACCTCCTGAGTTCAAGTGATCCTCCCACCTCAGCCCCCGCCCCATTCCCTGAGTAGCTAGGACTACAGGCGTGCACAAGCACACCTGGCTAATTTTTTTTTTTTTTTTTTTTTTGAGATGGAGTCTTGCTCTGATGCCCAGGCTAGAGTGCAGTGGCATGATCTTGGCTCACTGCCACCTCTGCCTCCCAGGTTCAAGCAATTCTTCTGCCTCAGCCTCCCAAGTAGCTGGGATTACAGGCGCGCCCACCACCGTGCTGGCTAAATTTTGTATTTTTAGTAGCTATGGGGTTTCATCTTCTATCTACTAGGCTGGTCTCAAACTCCTGGTCTGGTCTCGAACCAGAGACCAGATTCCCAAACCAGGCTGATCTTGAACTCTGACCTCATGATCCACCCGCCTCGGCCTCCCAAAGTGCTGGGATTACAGGCATGAGCCACTGCACCCTGCCTTTTTTTGTATTTTTTGTAGAGACCAGGTTTCATCATGTCCCCCAGGCTGGTCTTGAACTTTTGGCCTCAAGTGATCCTCCCACCTTGGCCTCCCAAAGTACTGGGACTACAGGTATGGGTCACTGTGCCCAGCCTTACTGCTCACTTCTAGAAGGAGAGACAGGCACCTCCTCCAGAAACACTTCTGTGGCCTCATATTCTGTGCTAGGTGCCCCTCCTTGATCATGGCACCTATCACAGAAGTCTGAAATTTTTGTCCTACTTGACTGTCTCAGCCACCAGATTGTGAACTCTGAGGATTAGGACCATGTCTTTCCTTTTATCATCCCTTCAATGTAAGCCAGAACTTTTTGCACAAATTTACAAAATGGCCCTTAGATCTGACCTAGACAGTTCCTTGATATAACTGTTTTCTCACGTGAATGCAGGGGTTAGAAGTCAGGGAGCAGACAAAGGAAGAGATATAAGGAAAGGAGAACTGGCCTTTATTGACCACTTACTAAAAGCCAGACACAGTGCCAAACATTTACATCATCATATTATTAAGTCTGGACCTCTCTATAAGGCAGGTAATAGTACAAACATTTTGTAGGTAAGGAAACTGAGGTTTACAGAGATCAAGTAATTAAGGTTGCATCATTACATGTAAGTAAGTAGCAAGGCTTAGATTCAATTTGACTCCAAAAATCCATGTCCTTTCCACATGCTGTGGAATGTTTACAATGTTTACAACCCATTGGCTTATTTATTGAACAAATAAATGGGATAAACAGTCAATTCTCAATGCACGATTAGGTCAATTAATATCTTTTACTCTTCAGATCCATTTTCAGGTGAAAATTCTTACATTTTCCACTCCCTACTACTTATTTGCATCTATATTATCTACAGAATGTGTTGGCCAGGCACCCTGGCTCACACCTGTAATCCCAGCACTTTGGGAGGCCGAGGCAGGCAGATCACTTGAGCCCGGGAGTTCAAGACCAGCCTGGGCAACATGGAAAACCCCGTCTCTATACTAAAAATACAAAAAATTAGCCGGGCATGGTGGTGCATACCTGTAATCCCAGCTACTTGGCAGGCTGAGGCAGGAGAATCACTTGAACCTGGGAGGTGGAGGTTGCAGTGAGCCGAGATCACGCCATTGCACTCTAGCCTGGGTGACAGAATGAGAATCTGTCTTAAAAAAAGAAAAAAAAGAAGAAAAAGAAAGGCGGGGGAGGAGGGGGGAGGGATAGCATTAGGAGATATACCTAATGCTAAATGACGAGTTAATGGGTGCAGCACACCAGCATGGCACATGTATACATATGTAACTAACCTGCACATTGTGCACATGTACCCTAAAACTTAAAGTATAATAATAATAAAATAAATTAAAAAAAAAAAGAGAGAATGTGCTAGTGTGTCTCTGTGAAGTTGGATGTGTGTATGTCAATGTGTCACTGTTGGTGTGGGTGTATGGTGCCTGTTTGTTGTCCCAAGACTGTGAGGGATACTTAATCTACTTCCTCCCCTCCCTTTCCTTCCTAATGCTACTTAAGTACCCTGGGTCTGTCCCCATGTAAGATCCTGCCTGGGGAAGTTGTTCAGTGTTGTTGCTCCCCCGCCTTCCCTGACCCCCCTCTTTCTGAGCATTTTTAGCACTCGTGGTTTCCTCCAGCTGTCATCTGGTTTCTCGTGGTGCCAATGATTTTGGCTTGGCCCCAGCAACAGTCAATGGGGAAGGTACTCAATTGGTTCACAAACATCCTCTCAGCCAATAAAATGTTAATACATTGAAATCCACTTTCTTCTCCCTTCCTCCCCCACAAGACCTGACCAATGAGATGCTAGTTTTGTCACTTACTGCCAATCTGGTATTTTAGAAAACAAAATACTGTAATACTGTATGAAGATTACAGAAATGAAACTAGAGATGGAATAGAAGTGTAAATGCCGATTCCACAGCACCCTCCAGGAACCCTGGCTGTCCCACCTCCATTACAAAAATAGTGGCTGGACAAATGTCCAGATTTCCTCTGTTTGAACCACAGAAGCAGAGAATCTCAGGGGCAGAAGGGACTTTAGGAAATTGGCCCAACTTATTGCTTCAACTTCCTCCCCCACCTCAAACACATACTCATGCACAACACTTGCCATCTCATAAAATGGTTGTCCAAACTCTTCTTGAACTTCTCTAGGGACAGGGTTCTAATCCCTTGTCATTCAATGCCTTTTCTTTTTCCATTTCCTCTTTTCATCTCCAGGACCAGATACTTGAATTGTTTCAGTGCCTCCTTACTTCCTGTTATTACTGTTTCTGTTCCTCCTTATATATCTACACCCCAGCTCAGGCCCATGAGGGCAATAAGTAGGCAGATGGGAAACAGAGCTCACTGTGGCTCTTACAGGGAGATATGTGCCCCCCCACAACCCCATCCCTAGCAAGAACTTGTTGGACTCCTATTAGGTAAAGCCTACCTACAATCTGGGTCTTGGAGGTGTGGTAAGGCAGAGACCGTTCCAGAAAAGGGTCAGGCCTTGCCTGGGATTGAGGGCTGAGATGCCCATCACTTCTCTTCGATGAGCTAGCTCTCTCTGCCCCTCTTTCACTCTAGCTCCTGCTTACTTACCCAATCACAGAGGTGGCCCCTAAGCTCAGTCTCATTTTCAGAAAAACTTACTTATGCCAGTGAGAACCCTACTTGGTGAGCGAAGGGCTTTCTCTTAAAATAACAGGCAGAAAAGTGATTTAAAAGTGAATCTACACCTGTAGTCCAAGCTACTCAGGAGGCTGAGGTGGGAGGATTACTCGAGCCCAGGAGTTCAAGGCTGTAGTAAGTTATGATGGTGCCACTGCACTCCAACCTGAGCCACAGAGCGAGACTGTCTCAAAAGAAAAGGCCAGGCATGGTGGTTCACACTGGTCATCCCAACACTTTGGGAGATCGAGGTGGGAAGATCCCTTGAGGCCAGGAGTTCAAGACCAGCCTGGGCAATATGATAAGACCTCGTCTCAACCAAAAAAAAAAAAGTAAATTAGCTGGGTGTGGTAGCTCGTGCCTGTAGTCCTAGGTACTCAGGAGGTTGAGGTGGGAGGGTTGCTTGAGCCTGAGAGTTCAAGGCTGCAGTGAGCCAAGATCACACCACTGTACTCCCGCCTGGTCAACAAAGGGAGACCCTATCTCAAAAAAAAAAGTGTATCTCCATGAACATTAAAGGAAAGTGAGAAGGGCTATCATGATGACCTGTTCTCCAGGGCCCAGCCCAAGGTAGCCCTCCATAACTCTCATAGTCCATTCAGTTCAGGGCTCATTAGGCTCTTATCTTCTAGTCCCTTTTACTGTCCCATTGCTTCTGTTTGCGGGGAAGGTGGAGTGGGAGCAGTATACAACCTCCCCTGCCCAGAATGCAGTGTGAACCCCTTTAGGACAGTCGTATATATTGTTTGTATTTGTACTTTACATCTACTTATCACAGAACTTTGCTCATTGTACCATCAACTCATAGTATCAAGGTCCATAAACATACTATCTGTGGTCTCATTTTGCAAACTAGATGAAACGAGTAAAGATCACTATTGTCTTGTCTCCATCTTCTTCAGCCTGGTTAGTAGGAGGACCACAGGAAGGGCCAGGGGGCCAATCCTAGCAGGGAGAACTGTGTTTACTGGAGAGAAGAGAGTGTGGGCAGTCTTTTCTCATTGCTGCAGAGGAAGCAGGCGCTGTGCTGGCTGGTGTAGAGTACAGGGTGCTGTATAAGGCACTGCCTGGTACAGAACTTGATTAGCAAAGCCCAGATCCAGTAAGCATAGCACATATAACCACTACAACCTCCGCGGCCTGCCTCAACCCCATAGTCCCAGCTTCACATTCCAAGCAGTATTTGGCATCCCAGCTAGGGGCTGCTATGGCAGAGTGAAGTGCCTTTGGTTCCCCCATTCTTCACTCTTCCACCTCAACCTCAGGGTCTTCTTTACCTATAGTTTCTCCCACAACCCCACATCCAGTACCTTCCCCAATCCCTAGCAGTCCTGCGTCTGCCTCTCAAAACTCCAAATTCTTGCAGGGTCTACCTACCACCCTTGCCCATCCCTGTTCCATCCATGACACATAGAGGACTGCCCAAGTTCTTTTTTTTTTTTTTTTTTTTTTTGAGATGGAGTCTCACTCTATCGCCCAGACTGGAGTGCAGTGGTGCAATTTCGGCTCACTGCAACCTCCACCTCCCAGGTTCAAGCGATCCTCCTGCCTCAGCCTCATGAGTAGCTGGGACTATACGCGCTTGCCACCACACCTGGCTAATTTTTTGTATTTTTTTTTAGTAGAGATGGGGTTTCACCATGTTGGCCTGGCTGGTTTTGAACCTCAGCCTCCCAAAGTGCTGAGATTACAGGTGTGAGCCACCATGCCTGGCCCTTTTTTTTTTTTTTTTTTTTTTTTTGAGTTGGTGTTTTGGTCTCTCACCCAGGCTGGAGTATAGTGGCATGATCGTAGCTCACCATAGCCTCGAAATCGTGGGCTCAAGCAGTCCTCCTATTTTAGCCTCCCAAGTAGCTGGGACTACAGGTGCCACCACGCCCGGCTAATTTTTCAATCTTTTTTTTTTTTTTGGTAGAGATGGAATCTTTCTATGTTGCCCAGGTTGGTCCCAACCTCCTGGCCTCAAGCAATCCTCCTGCCAAAGTACTGGGATTACAGGTGTGAGCCATCTCATCCAGCCCAAAATTCTTTCTCAAGCAAAGGCGCCTTGCCCAGAGGGGAAAATGCAGATGTTTTATTCCCTCCCTCTCCTCAGGCATCAGGTATTCTGCCATTTTGGGGCACCTGGCTCCCTTACCTCAGATCCTTTTCCAGGTTATTCTTTTTGCCTTCTTGCCTATTTCCTGCCAAACCATATCCTGTTTTTGTTTTTGTTTTTGTATCGAGACGAGTCTCACTCTGTCTCCCAGGCTGGAGTGCAGTGGCGCAATCTTGACTCACTGTAAGCTCTGCCTCCCGGGTGCAAGTCATTCTCCTGCCTCAGTCTCCCAAGTAGCTGGGACTATAGGCACCTGTCACCATGCCCGGCTAATATATATATATATATATATTTTTTTTTTGTATTTTTAGTAGACACGGGGTTTCACTGTGGTAGCCAGGATGGTCGGTCTCAATCTCCTGACCTCGTGATCCGCCCATCTCGGCCTCCCAAAGTGCTGGGATTACAGGCATGAGCCACCGTGCCCGATTATTTTTGTTTTATGAAATTTTATTCTAATCTCACATCTTCTAGGCATTCTGCTGGGTTTACACTGGCAGATTCTGGAGACTCCGTTCCATCTTCAGGTAGTCACAGGGGTAACCTCTCACATGGCCATGACTATAACCTTTACTGTTTTGAAAATATTCTAGCATTTGTTCCCAGAACAACTCTGTGGGAGTAGATACTGTTAGTCCCATATGAGCAATCTAAGGCTCAGCATCAGTGACTTACCCAACACCACCCAGCTAATAAGACGCCGAGCCCCAAATCGAATCCAGACCCGCTGGCTCCCACTCCAGTGCTCTTTCTACTGTTGTGAAACCCAGACCCCTCAACTATCGCCCTTATTACTAAGCACTCATTTGTGTTGATACAGTTGTTCTTGTTATTTGTTCTTGTTATCCTGCACCTTCATGTTCTTGTCAATTGTATTTGTAGCCACGTGCTTACTATGTTTCCTTCCTGTGATTGGGAACCTCCAGAGGTGAGGGATGGAATTTTCCTTTCTCTGTTGGTCCCTCAGAACCCAGGATAGGGGTCTGCCAACCAAAGGAACGGACCCTGAGGATAAAGGCAGGCACCATGGTTGTGGATCTTTGCCACCTTCAAGTGCATATGGAGAGTGGATGTGGACAGAAATTTGATAACAGTAAGTAACAGCAGCTGCTATTTGTTGAGCACTTACTAGATGCTGAGCGTTATGCTAGTTCTTTATTTACATTATTTAATCCTCACAACAAACTTCTAAGGGAGGTATTATTATTGGCAAATGAGAAATCTAATGCTCAGAGACATGGAGTTAGGATGCAACCACATCTGTCTGACTCCAAAAGGATCACATAAATAGCAGAATTCAATTTAAAAAATATGTACTGGGCGTGGTGGCTCACACCTGTAATCCCAGCACTTTGGGAGGCCGAGGCAGGTCGATTACCTGAGGTCAGGAGTTCAAGAGCAGCCTGGCCAACATGGTGAAACCCTGTCTCTACTAAAAATACAAAAATTAGTTGGGCGTGGCCAGGCGCGGTGGCTCACGCCTGTAATCCCAGCACTTTGGGAGATGAAGGCGAGTGGATCACCTGAGGTCAGGAGTTCGAGACCAGCCTGGCCAACATGGTGAAACCCCGTCTCTACTAAAAATACAAAAATTAGCCGGGCGTGGTGGTAGGTGCCTATAATCTCAGCTACTCGGGAGGCTGAGGCAGGAGAATTGCTGGAACCCAGGTGGCGAAGGTTGCAGTGAGCTGAAATCATTCCAGCCCTGGTGACAACAGCGAGACTCTGTCTCCAAACAAAACAAAACAAAAATTAGCCGGGCGTGGTGGCAGGAGCCTGTAATCCCAGCTACTCAGGAGGCTGAGGCATGAGAATCACTTGAACCCGGGAGGCGGAGGACGCAGTGAGCCGAGATTGTGCCATTGCACTCCAGCCTGGGCGACAGAGCGAGATTCTGTCTCAAAAAAAAAAAAAAAAAGAAAGAAAGAAAGAAAGAAAAAAAGATAATCCCTCACTCCCTGAAGGCCCACCCTACCCTTGACTTTTCTTTTCCCAAAAAATAAAATTCAGGAAGAGGAAAGCAGAACAGGTTGTACCTCATACATAAGCACACACACATTTTCACACACACACACACGCATACACACACCACTTATACCTATCACCACCACCCTGGATTTCCTAGCCCCAGGGTGAGGGCTATGAGGGGTCAGGGGTCAGGTTCCCCAGGACCCTAGTCCTTGTCCCCTTCCCTGGTGCTAAATAAAAGTGAATAAATACTAAATAAATACAACTGGGGCCCAGGCCCACCCTGCCTTCCCCCTCCCTCCTGTGACCCGCAGGGCAGAGGGGGCAGTTTAGATGGAGGGCTGTCTGTCAGCCCCTTCCATCCACTAACCCATCACTGCCTCCCAGGGCAGGAAACCAGGGCAGGGCCAGCCTGCGCATTAGGGCAGAGAGGAGGGGCAGGTCTCACGCCCACAGCCCCTCCCCACTGAGTCTTAGCATGAGGCAGCAACAGAAGCTCTCTCTTTCTCCCAGCTAAGTCCGAGGCCCCGGTGCCCAGAAAGGGCAGCCGGGATAGTGAGGTTATTTCCTGCCCGCCCAGGGGCGCCGCCGAAGGATCTCCAGAATCTGTGCTCTTCGGTGCAGCCAGTCCTGGGGAGTGGGGCGTGGCGTTGAAGGGGTCGGCCGGGGCACGAAGAAGCTGTATCGGAGGCGTGCGTCCTGGGGGTTGCCAGCCACTAGGACTTGCAGTGTCAAAGGCTGGGCCAGTGGCCCGTGGCCTGACAGTGTCTCTGAGGCTGCAGTGGCCCCGCTGTAGCGCAAGCTGACTGCCCCAGGCAGTACCACATCTGTGGGGGAGGGCATCAGCGTGTATTCACCATTGAGGGCATAGGAGCCATCTGGCAGCTTCAGGGCCAAGTAGATGCTCCGGTGGCCAGGGTTTCCCTGCTGCCGCACAAGAATGTGGGTGGCCCCCGCGGGGATAGTGACCACATCGTTGTATCCGTACCTGTGTGGAAGGAGTAGATGGGGAGCTCAGGATCACCTGAATCCCCTCAGCCTTCTGAGCTGTGCTTATGTGACTGTATGTGTGTACATGTGTGTAGATGGCTGTCACCCAATCCTATGTGAGCTGTTCCGTCTGGATCAGAGCTACATGCACATGTGCCCTACTGCCTCTTATCTCTGGACCTTTACACCCACTGCCCCCTTATTGAGTTGCCCTTCCAAGCCCCACTTCCTTGGTACCTGTCTAATTCCTACCCTCCTTCTGAGACTCAGCTCAGAGGTCACCTCCAAGGAAGCCTTCCCTGATGCCCACAAGGGCACTCACAACACCCTGTTGCGACTTCGGATGAATACATGGGAAACCGCACTGCAGCTGCCTACTCGTCTATCTCCCGCTAGACTGTGAGCTCTTTGAGAGTGGAAACAGTGCTGAGTTCCCCTCTGCATCACAAGGACCCAGAATGTCCAGGAAGGTAGAGGGAGGAATGATGGTGAAAGAACCTGAATTTCCTGAAGGAGCCTGACTGCTTGCTGCAACCAGAACCGTCCCCTCCGCACACCATGCACTTGTCAAACTTCTTCTTGGAGCCAATGATGCGATCACAGCCAGCATGGATGCATCGGCCCTGGACACAGACCGAGGAGCTGTCCGGGGAACAGGGGGTCCCATCTACCACCTGAGGAAAAGAGAAAGAACAATGCTGAAGGTTCCTCCTAAGTCAAAAGGGGTTGGTAAATCAAACGAGACCCATGTCCCATCAGGGAAGCAATGTCGTCAGAAAAGTTGGATGAAGTAGGGGATGTAGATGGGTGAGTGCCAGCCACCATGTGGGTGATAATCATAACAATAATAATTATTATCACATATAACATCTAGCCAGCATTTTCAGAGCACTGAGTATGAATCAGGCAGCATGCTAAGTGTTTTATAAACACAAACGTAAATCTCACCACCACTATTTGAGGTTTTTAGGGATGGAACGTTGAGGTTTAGAAAAGCTAAAGAATCTGTCCAAAAGCCACACAAATGGCAAGCAGAGGAGCCAAGATGGGAAGTGCAGTCTGTCTGGTCCCAGCACCAAGCCCTAAACCTTGATGGCACTGTCCCTAAATGGACGCTAGAGGGCAGCCAGCCTGTAGAAATTCTCAGGTTGGGGCGAAGGGAGCAAAATGCTGCTGGGGCTTGTTTTTCTTTGTGCAGCCTTCAACCCACCACCCTATCACAGAGAGGGAGTGTAGGGACTTCAGTCATCTCCAGGAGGCCTGTCCATTGAGGGACTGGCTGTCCAGGAGCTGAATGAAACCACCACTATAATTTGACAGAGGAGCCCATGGAAGAGGGGTGAAGGACTTGCCCCAAAGGCCACACATTCGATTCTCACCAAATGCAGCACTAGAAGATGGGGAGTCAGAGGAAAAGAAGCCACGGGAAATAGGATAGGCTAGAGGGACCTATTGGCCACATATCTGGAGTCTGGGGCTCGTTTTCCTGATACCCAGGTACAGATAAGTCTGAGTGGAATCCTGGACTGGGCTGGTGTGGCTGTAGGAACAGGGTTACTTTGGGTGATCTTTGTCATCAGAAAGCAGAGGGAGCACTGGGGGTGTGTGTGACCATAGACAGGGCCTGGGAGTGTCCTGACCCTCACCCGTGGCTCCAGCACATAGTAGTAGCCCAGTGCCCGGGCCTGGCAGGTGAGTTTGCACTGGTCCTGGGGGGCCACGCCTGTGTAGCGAGGAACCCAGTCCATGGGCCCTGGGAAGCTCTTGAAGAGGTCGGTGCGGTGGTTGTAGGCAGCACACTGCTCCTCGCGGAAGGTCAGGGCTGGAGGGGTAAAACAGTCAGAGCCCCTCCTTCCTTCCTCACATCACCCCACATCCCTCCACCCAACCCCTGAGAACTCTAGACAGCACAGCTCTGCTCTTCCCTGCAGACGGCCAAGGACAATTCCCAGAGGTTAAAGGCACTCCCCACAGCAGCAGGGGAATCAACACCCCCTTGGTCTTGCACTCAAGGGACAGTCCTTCCTGCTCTACTGTCCCCTCCCAAGGGCTCCCATCCCCCCTACTCCTCACCTGAGCCAGTTGGGCAGTCCTCAGTGTTGCAGGAGCGGAAGCGGGTACGGCGGCCCTCACAGTACTTGCCACCATTCCGGGGGACAGGCCTCGTGCAGTCTCGGGAGGAGAACTGGACACCACCCCCACAGGTCCGAGAGCAGTCACCCCATGGTCCCCAAGGACCCCAGCCACCAGCCTGTGGAATCTGCAAAGGCACAGAATGGAAGTGGGGCATAAGTGAACTCTCTCCCGGGCTTAAGGCCAGTCCCCACACCCCCGGGCCCTTTACCCCACCCCTGCCCTAGGATCTCACATTGAAGTCCTGGAGCTGGTCCATGTGGAGGCAGCGACCACCCATGCAGGCCTGTGCGGGCCCGCAGGGTGTGCCATCGGCCCAGGGCGAGTGTTTGGTCTGGCACATGGCATGGCCATTGAGGTGGCCAGAGCACCAGAGGGCAGCACAGGGCGGCGGCAGCTGTGGACAATGGCGTGAGTCGGGCCCGAAGGTCAGCTGGCACTGGCGGTCAGCATCATAGTCCTTGCCAGGGAAAGTCACAGGCAGATGCAATGGAGCCTCTGGTTTGTCTAAGAGACAGTGCCCTGGGAAGGGGGTTGGGGCACAAAGTCAGCAACGGGCTGAGGGGAGCATTCAGGATTGCCAGCAGAAAGCTTAGGCTCCCCGGGGCCTGATGGAGCCTAGAAAAACAATCCTAGGACTATAAGAGGATTTAAATTTTTGTTATTTATAATTTTTATTTTAATTACTTACTTTTTTTTTTTTTTTCTGAGACAGAGTCTTGCTCTGTCGCTCAGGCTGCAGTACAGTGGCATGATCATGGCTCACTACAGCCTCAAACTTCTGGGCTCAAGCAAACTTCCTGCCTTGGGCTCCTGAGTAGCTGGGATTACAGGCATGTGCCATGTCCAGCTAATTTTTTGGAATTTTTTGTAGTGATAAGGTCTTGCTATGTTGTCCAGGCTAATCTCAAACTCCTGGTCTCAAGCAATCCTCCCACCTTAGCCTCCCAAAGCATTGGGATTACAGGTGTAAGCCACTGTGCCTAGCCCTGTAAGAGGCTTTAATGGGCAGCTATAGTTTATTGGATGCATATTATGAGATGAGCATTGGCTAAATGCTTGACCAGCACTATTTAATCATGGCAAATACCTATGAGATAGGTACCGCTATTATACTTATCTGACATATCAACTACAAACACAGAGAGGTGAAGTAACTTACAGTCACACATCTACACCTGCTTAAAGAACAGAATAAGAGGCCAGGCATGGTGGCTTAATGTCTGTAATCCCAGCACTTTGGAAGGCTGAGGTGGGAGGATTGCTTGAGCCTAGGAGTTCGAGACCAGCCTAGGCAACACAGTGACACCACATCTGTATTTAAAACAAAACAAAACAAAACAGAATAAGGATAGGAACTCAATTCTGCCTATTCTAACCAACTATAGAATATTTGAGTTTGCTTCTTATCAACATCTCTGCCTAGTGGCAGTCATCCTGCTATTCTTGCATACCTCACTGCGTGACAAGGTAATCACCTCCTTCACAGCCAGCCCATTCCAGTGGTGGACAGTTCTGGCCCTCAGAAAGTCAGTTCTAATTCTACTGAGCCAAAATTCGCCTCCTCTAGCTATGCTATTTATTCTGGGAGGAAGTGAGAACTACACAAAGACAGCAGCATTTCTCACCCCTTCCCACACTGCAGAGGAAGCACACTTGGGGGAGGCAATTTGGTCCATGCAGAATGCAGCAGAAGTGAGAGTGCCCTGGAGGACAGGAATTGAGTGCTACCCAGGGAAAGGTAAGTGCCATCTGCTTACCATAGCCATTGTCCAGGAAGTCAGTGATGAAGCGGGCACTGCAGGGGGACCAGGGCTCCTCAGGATCCACATGAGCCATCACAGGGGCCATGACATGGCGAGAGGTGCTCAAAGGCCCATTCAAACTGATGCATGGCTTGGAGTTGTCATGGAGCATGTTGAAGACATGACCTGTGGGAGCAAAGGCCCTGATAGGATCTGAGGGTCCCTTCCCCATGCCCTGAGGGACTCCATAATAAATCTGGCTGCAGCTGTGGATGATCAGATCCATTACCCACCTCACCCTGCCCCCAGTCCTTTCCTTTATGGTACTCTCAGGGCTCCCAGTATGTAGCCCCGTCTCTTTCTCTGTCTCCTCTTCCCCCAAATATACTCAGGGTCCCTCCCTACCCACTTTTCCTTATAGCCAACATTCCCAACTGTGACCCCACCCATTGTCTCTGACTCCCCCTCCAAATACACACACACAGACACACACACACACACAGAGGAGTTCACAGTAGTTTCGACCAACTAATTTATTTAATAGAAAAATGTAAATGTATGTCTACACCTGGAGCAGAGAGGAGTAATAGCCCTATACCTAGGCCTGGGGGAAGAATACCTTGGGACCCCCATTAACACTGTGGTGAACTTGCTACCCCCTCCCCCACCTTCTCCTCCCTAATACCTTTCTCATCCACCCCTACTTTACCCAGTTCATGAGCAGCAGTGAAGGCTGACTGGAGCCCATCATCCTCCACAATGGCACAGCTCCGAGCCGGGTCACAGACGGTGCCCACATCAGCCATACCCAGCGTGTCGCAAGTGGAGACTCCACACAGGTCCTGTGGAGAGGGATCATAGAAGGTGCATAGACAGCCAAGACACCTGGGTCCATTGGGTTGAGATCCAGATTCCCGGGGACCTGGGCACTGAGGACCCAGCACTGTCAGGGCCTAGGTAGCCACACATGGCAGTGTGGCTGGGGCAAGGCACCATGTCACACAACTCCAGGAACATCATTTGCATCATAGTCTACGTAGTGGCCCTTCTTAGAATTCTGCAGTGCATGGCCTGCGGTGCTGACTGGGGCCTCACCTGACGGGTAAACAGAATGGCTGTGTCAAAGTGGTCAGGGTCCGAGTCCTCAGGGGTGTTGAGGCCCCGCTGCCAGGCACAGAAGCTGCGCAGGGTCTGGGCAGCACTGGGCCCCACTTGGGGCCCCTCCTCGCCTGACCCCAGGATCACTAGCCGAGTCACCACCAAGCTGACAGGATTGCGGATGCTTGGGTGCTTGAAGGCCTTGGCTGCTGCTGCCATCACTGTTAGCAGGTAGCGCTTTAGCCCCGCACCGTGGAATGCGGCCATCTTGTCATCTGCCACCACCAGTGTCTCCACAAATCTACTCAGTGAAGCAAAGCGCTGTAGAGAAAAAGGGAGAGGAAGATCCTGAAATAGCCTCTCAGACCCATGGGTTGGTCGATTCTCCAATCCCTCACTTCCTGGGTCTGGAACTCAGCATAGTCAGCTGGGCCCCACACACCCCACGGGATTCCTGACTCCTGGCGGGTCTTGGTTGGGCCCTTCCCCCAACGCCAAATCTCAGGGCTTTTGTGGTAACTCTGAGGAGTCAGCAGCTGGTTCTAAGAAGGGGAGGAGAAGGGGACGCCACATCCCAGGGCTGCGGGAGCCCCAGAGGTGAAAGCAGCCTGGACTGCCGTCAGGAGGGACTTTGGGGTTCTCCAGGCCTGAGTGTGGCTGGGGCCTATGGGACCAGGGCTAGAGGGCTGGGCTGCAACGTGTCTGCCCTGTGTGGTTGGAGGAACGATTCAGTCAGCAGCTAGGGCCAGGGCCAGAGCTCAGCGTGGCGGGTGTGGAGGGAGCGTCTGGTCTGGATTAAAGCTAGAGAGGGAGGAGGGAGGAGGGAAGGGAAGAAGGGGGAGACCAGGAGTGGGAGGGAGGAAAGGATGGCGCCTCAGGCAGCCTCGCAGTCCGGCCACAGTGTGGGAAGGGGATTGACCAGAAGGAGGTATGGGATACCCTCCCTCTCTTGCTACTCCTGCCCTAGTTTGCAGTTTGCCACAGTGATTTTAAAGGCAGCATCAGAAGCCAGACACCAAGCCCTAGGGCCTCAAACCTGACTCCTATAGCTGGGAGTGGGGGATGAAAATCAAATTTGGAGCAGAGAAAAGAGCCAAGGCCAAGGGGCTGTTAGGAGACCTTTACTGCTGGGGATGGTGTCAGTAGGAGATGCCATGGCCAGGAAGGGGTGGGGTGGGAAGAGGGAGCAGTTATTCCCAGCCCAGAGTCTATGACCCACCTCTGAGAACCCTCGGTGGGTCTCGCTAGGAGAAGGGTGAAGGGGAGAGGCCTGAGCCTTACCAAGAAAGGAGGCTCATGGAGAAAGGAAAGGCAGGCAGAAGGGAGGGAAGCAGAACGGCCAGAAGTGGAAGTGGGTGGAGAGAGGGTGAATAGGGGTCAGTAGGACAGACATGGCGGGAGGACACCGCAGGACACAGACTCCAGAGATGCCTACCTTGGCTCTTCGGGGCCTGGGGCTGGGGCTTCCAAGAGGAGCCTTGACGTTGCACATGGGACCTTGACCGCTGGCAGGACTCTTCCGGCGTAGGATGTGAGCCCCAGGTCCCCCAGCGGAGTTAGGGGTGCCTCCCTCCAGGGGCTGGAGGTGGAGTTCAGCCCCCCGATATTGTAACACGCCTAAGAGGGCTCCCCCATCCCAGTGCAGAGATGCCACCGACTCCGGATCTCCATTGATGGTGCCAGTCAGGTAGGTGCCAGGCTCTGCTCCACCCAGCAGCTCAGGCGCCTGGCCCAGGTACTGCACTGTCAGCCCCTCGACCTGCACACCGGAGTCCTGCTCCAGCTCTAGTAGCAGCGTCTCCCCAAAGGCCTGCAAGCGGCACAACAGCCTGGCAGGGGCGCCCGAGCCAGGCAGGACGCTGCCGTTGAGCTTCTCTGGAAACACGATCTCCTCCTCCCGGGGGAGGGGGCTGGCCAGCCGGGCTGAGGGCAGGAGAGAGGCCAGCAGTAGCAGAAGCAGCCACACCAGCCAGGAGAGCGGCACAATGGGGAGCAGGAGGCAGGGTTGGGCTCCCCACAGCCAGCGCCCTGCCAAGCCCCTCCCGGGATGCGAGCCTGTCTGGGACATGGCACTGGTACTGCAGCTGGGAGGGACTGAGGCCGTCTGGGGCACCAAGTCCTCCACACCCTAGCTTTGGAAAGCTCCTCTCTGTAGCCTGGGGGCTTGGACTCCTGCCAAGGTCAGAGGCAAAGTTTTCAGAAGGGCTGGGGACCGTTAAAGGAAATGGAGAAAACTTAGTCCTTGGGCTTGGGAGAGGTGCCCAGGGGTCTGGCTTCTCCAAACTCTCCTCCTGAGCCCTCCTTTCCTGGATCTTTGTCTCTCCCTGCCTGTGTCTTCTGCAGCTTCTCTGGCCTCTCCCTCTGTAGGACTCTGTCTGGGCCGCTTCTGTGCCTGCCCTGTCTCTGCCTTCTTCCGCTGTGCCTTTGTCTCTGTCTCTTTCCTCCTCTGTCTCTCTCGTGCATATGTGTCTGTGGGTCTCCCTGTGGGTTCTCCCCAGCCTCTCTCCGCGCCAGCTCTTTTAAGCATGGTGAGCCTCTGCGATTGATTGGCTGATCTCTAAGCCACTCAGCTGAGCTCTGTCGGTGGGACTCAGATGGGTGTATCATCGCTTCCCAAAAAAATGGGACTTGCCCAGGGGAGGGGAATCTCTAGCAGCCGAATGGATAATAGGCACTGGGCCAGCTGATGACATAGCCTTTTCCCAAACCCCACAATCAGCCCTCAGCTGTCTCTTTCCCTTTTTGGTGGGACAGAGCCCCAGGAGAGGCAGAGAGTGAGGGAAAGGGCCTGGCCGGCATGCACAGATAGGATCACGGTCCTGGGAGAATTCCTGCTCTTATAGTCTAACCTACCATGGCTTCTCTTTTCTCAAAGCTCCCTCATGCTGCCCTTTGGCCCTAGTGGCTGGTTTCCAGGGCTGAGGGGACTGAGTGAGCTGCCTGAGAAAAGAGGGTAGGGAACAGGTAAGGAGGCATCAAGAGGGAAGAACAAATAAAAGAGGTAGCTTGACATGGCTCAGGATAGAACTGAGCAGCTGGGAAGAGTAAAAAAGGCAGAACATTGGGGGAGGCAAGGAGACAGTGATCAGGGAGTTGACTGCCCAAAGGTAGGATGATCTTGCTTGGAATGAACATACAGAGGCGGCAGATGACAAGGCAGGAGGGGTTAACGACTTTTCCTTTTATAGAAGGCGGATCCAGGGTGGCACCTCCTCTTTTCTAACGTCCCTTCTCTCCCTCAGGATCCCCCTTCCTGAGTTACCACTACCCACCCCCTCCAAAGCCCAGAACAGCCATTCCGCCTCCATTTCCCCCCAGGGTTCCCCCTCCCCACTTCCTGACTCCCCATTTCCCTGGCCCAGCTCCCAGTAGCTTCCCCCAGGCTTTTGGCCCTGCTCCTACCCACTCCCAACTGCCCTAAACCCTCCCCCAGCCTCAAGTCAGCCAGCCCCCAGCATAGGCAAGACTTGCTCTCAGGAACCCAGATTCACCCAGTATCAATCTGGGAGAATCCCCACCTGGCTCCTACCATCCACCCCACCTTGCTCTGAGAACCCAGTGGTTCCTGGAATATCTAGTCATCTTTTCTTTTTAATTCTCCCTGGGGCAGGGAGAGGGTGGAGACAGCATTGTGCATATAGGGAAATTAGGGTACTGGGAGAAATCCATTGCCTGGGGTGGGGAAAGTGGCTGGGGAGGAAGAGGTGGTGTTAGGGAAAGGAAGCAAATTATTCCTTTGGCTTTGGATAGGAGGGAACTCGGAAAAGAGGTCTTGGGTATGAACTCTCAAGGCAAGAAAGGGTTCAGAAGTAGGGGCAATTTCTGCTCACCCCATCCTCTGGCTGCTTGTTTCCCCAGGAAATCCCCAGGAAGGAGAGTGCAGTCAGCAGTCTCTTTCCTTTCCCAGAAGTGGACCACCTCCTCCTGCCTCTATTCCCCTATTCACTCTGCTTTGTCACCTCCTGTCCCCCGCATATCATATCCGTCAGAATACTTCCTTTCCCCCTCCCTTCCTGCTCAGGTCGGTAATACCTGCCCTGGTGCCTATTACTTCCTGGATCACCCACCCCCTTGTGACTGCCAGACCCACCTCTTGACCCACCACTTGCCTGACCCTGGTTCTAAGCCAACGGGGCTGGGACTAGAGGAGTCGGACAAGGGGTGGGAGACCAGAAGGGGCAGGGGCAAGAGGAGCTATCACCAGAGAACTCTACTGCCCCTTTCCACTCCCCTATTTGAGATGAGGACAAAGGGGGTGACTAAGCAATGAAAGACAAAGGGCTTTAGAGTGGCTGCAGCAGTGCGTGTGGGGGTGTTGGCAGCAGGGAGAAGGCACAAAAGCTGCAGTGTCCTAGGCAGCCCCTCAGGAGCCCCCCACCCCAGTCCCAGCTCAAGCTGCCTCCAGGGCCAAGCAGCCCAGAGTCTATCCTGACTTCTCCCAGGCTGGATCAAGGCAAATAAATGCAGTCCTTCCCATCCCCCACCACCATGGCCACATTTGCTGTGTTTCAACAATAGAAAGAAGGCCCAGGGAAAGAGCAAGGAATGAGGACAACAGAGGGACCAAACCTCTGCCCTGGCTCTGTGGCAGCTGCCTTGTCTAGCCCAGGTCCTGGTCAGTTCCCACAGCTAAGGATCTGGCCCCACCCTTTGGTACAGTTCCCATTAGGTCAATTCCCAGGCCAGAAGTCTGGCTTTCCCCTCTTTCTCTGCAGTGAAGAATTCCACCATCTCTGCTTCCTGGTCTGTCTGCCTCACCCTGCTGCGCTGCTGGTGGGCTGTGTCCCTGGGATCCTGTCTAGGGGATATCTGGGGAAGGCCTCTTTCCAGGCTCAGAGTTGGAGAGTTGTACAAACTCTACGGGTGGGTGGCCTAGCTGGAGTTGGGCTTAGAGGCAGAGGGAGAAAACAGGAACTAGCCTCTAAGGCTGGAAGAATCTTTGTCCATACAGAATTGTGATCAGACTCCTGGTGCTACTACATTTCCATGCTGTTGGCCATTACCCAGGAGGGCTATAGCAGGGTCAGAAAGACGTTAGGGAAAAGAGGCTGACGCAAGACGGAAGTGGGGTGTGAGGCATCTCTAAGGGCGCTTCCTGGGTCTGTGATTCTGTAGGTTCGGGAAGCCCGGAGGATGTCAGGGTCACCCACAGTGGACCTCCACTCCCCCATCTGGGATGAGGTGGCTCCTACACACCCCGACACTCCCCTCCGCACCACCAATGCCGGCGGCCTTGGCATCCTATTCTTTTTTGTTTTGGTTTGGCGGGAGCTCTCAGACCCGCCCAGCCCCACTTAGGCTCCTTTCTCCAATCTCAATTTATGACATCTGGAAATTAGCTGGCTTTCCCAACTCCTGTCTTTTGGATTCAGTGATGGGAAAGTAATTGGCAAAGCCTGGGGCTACCCTATAAGGGCAGGGCTCAGATACAATCCGAGAGCAGGACTAAAGCATGAGGGCGGCCAAGGCGGAAGGGAGTAGGGAAGGAAGCGCCGCGCGTTTCCAAGATACGCAGGCGGGCTCGGCGAGAGAGCACGAAGTATCTGCCCCACGCAGGAACGGCAATTTTCCCTTGCTCGCTCCTAGAAAAGCCAGCCAGGAGCTGTGGGAGGAACCGCCCTCAGTAAAGATGACCGCAGTCACTGTTATCTAAACGCAAGTGAAGCCGAGTCACAGGACCCGGATGTTGTCAGTTCGACGGTAAACGACCCTGCCAGCTTCCGAGAGGGCGGCTTCACTGTGCGAATAGGTGAGAAGCCAAGAAGGAGGCGCGCTGGAGTTACTTCCGCCCGGTTCTCCTTCCCGCAGTCTGCAGCCGGAGTAAGATGGCGGCGCTGAGGGCTTTGTGCGGCTTCCGGGGCGTCGCGGCCCAGGTGCTGCGGCCTGGGGCTGGAGTCCGATTGCCGATTCAGCCCAGCAGGTGAGTTCGAGGGCAGCTCTCGACACACTTTCTCCAAGGCTAGGGTTTCTCAGGTTGGGGACGCTTTACTCCCCCAGAAAATAATAACCCAAGCCTGTGACCCCATTGTCCATCCCTGATTTCTTGGGCTACGGGATGCAGTGGCACCCACTCTGGCGAGGGAGGGGAGAGGGTCTAGAGTTCGTTCGTGCCGAGGTGAAATCAGCGGAGTGGGAGACTCTGCTTTTTAGCTTCAGTAATTTGAATGCACCTCTCCTGTCATACCTGAGTAGAGCTCAGCCAAAGAGCCAGAATGCTCGCTCTCTCTGTCGTTGACCTTGAACAAACACTTTTCTCACGTTCATATTCACCTGGTTGATAATATCAATACGATGAAAATATGAAGAAGCTAGGATCCCAACCTTGCATGCCCAGGGGTGATGGGTGGAGTTATTCCAGGAATAATTTGTTAGTAGGAATGGAACCTCTAGAGTTCCAGCTTATTTTGCCGAAGCTACATTAACTTCAGATCAGTGACTTGGCATTAAAAAATCCAGGACATTGGCTGGGCGCGGTGGCTCACACCTGTAATCCCAGCACTTTGGGAGGCCTAGGCGGGCAGATCATCTGAGGTCGGGAGTTCGAGACCATCCTGACCAAAATGGAGAAACCCCCGTCTTTAAAAAAATACAAAATTAGCCGGGTTTGGTGGCGCATGCCTGTAATCTCAGCTACTTGGGAGGCTGAAGCAGGAGAATCGCTTGAACCCGGGAGGCAGAGGTTTCAGTGAGCCAAAATCACACCATTGCCCTCCAGTATGGGCAACAAGAGTGAAACCCAGTCTCAAAAAAAACAAAAAACAAAACAAAACAAAAAAACAGGACATCCTTCCTGGGTCCCCTTGAGAGTGAATGGGAACACAGGAACCAAACACTGTTCAGGCCCTTTGTCTAGGATCTGTCTTTAACTCCTCAGAGGTGTTCGGCAGTGGCAGCCAGATGTGGAATGGGCACAGCAGTTTGGGGGAGCTGTTATGTACCCAAGCAAAGAAACAGCCCACTGGAAGCCTCCACCTTGGAATGGTGAGTGACCAGAGTTGCTGTCCCAACCCACACCCATCCCTGCCCCCAGCTGATTTCCTTTTCTTTTTTTGAGACAGGGTTTCCCTCTGTCTCCCTGGCTGGAGTGCAGTGGTGTGAAAGTGGCTCACTGTAGCCTTGAACTTCTGGGCTCAAGGCAACCTTCTGTCTCAGCCTCCCCAGAAAGCCGCAACAACAGGCCTGTGCCACCACAACCGGCTAATTTTGAAAATTTTCCTTTTGTAGAGACAGAGTCTTGCTATGTTGACCAGGCTGGTTTCAAACTCCTGGCCTCAGGTAATCCTCCCAACTCAGCCTCCCAAAGTGCTGAGATACAGGCTTGAGCCACCATGCCTGGCCTCCAGCTGATTTCTAAGTGCTCTTGAGCTCTCTGTCTTAGGCAAATTTTAACCCCTATCCTGTTTGCTTCTTTCACCACGAAATTCAACAGAC
The DNA here is from genome assembly GCF_029289425.2 of Pan paniscus. Taxonomy (NCBI): domain Eukaryota; kingdom Metazoa; phylum Chordata; class Mammalia; order Primates; family Hominidae; genus Pan; species Pan paniscus. The sequence continues at coordinate 88,648,055 of NC_073249.2, read as the reverse complement.
ATAATAGTGATAACAACAGGTATTTGTGAAGTAGAGAAGGAAAGGAAGGATGTTGCAGAAGAAAATAAAGAATGGGTCCCAGTAAATACCCAAAAGTCCCTACCAATTTAAATATTAATGCCAGCTTTTCCCATGTTCAATATATTTCAGGTTCACTACATTATCTCCCTCTCCAGACAAGGTGGTGGTTTTCCCGTTGGTAACCAAATGAAACCTACATGAATACAAACCATTTTTTTTCCTATCAAAACTAGCTCTTCCTTTTGACTTTTGATTTTGATCAGTGGCACCCTCATTCTCCTAATCCCTCAGGATTGAAACTTTTTAGTCATCTTTGGCTGTTTTATCTTGCCCTCCATGTCTATGTCCAGTAAGTTACCAAACCATGTAGATACTTTTGTGATGTCTCATATCTGGTCATCTCTCCCTTTTAATTTTTATTGCCATCATTCTTATTCAGATGTATCTTGTATTAGACCCTGATTATTTTAGGAGTCTATTCACTGAGTTTTTGCCGCTGATGTTGTCCCCTTTCCATCTATCCTATACAATGTCATCACCTTCATCTTCCCCAAACATTATTTTACCATGTTATTCATACTCTTGCTCCAAAACCTTCAAAGACACTTCCAGTTACTTTCCACAAACTTACAGTAACAATAGCTGAGTGCTTACCGTTTGCCAAACATTTTCGTATGCATTATTTTGTTTAATCTTTACAACAGCTCTATGAGAGTATTACCCCAGTTGTGAGGAAATTATGGTCTAGGGAGATTAAAACTTGATTAAAGGCGGGATGCGGTGGCTCACACCGGTAATCCCAGCACTTTGGGAGGCCGAGGTGGGTGGATCACCTTAGGTCAGGAGTTCAAGACCAGCCTGGCCAACATGGTGAAACCCCGCCTCTACTAAAAATACAGAAATTAGCCAGGCGTGGTGGCACGCACCTGTAATTCTAGCTACTCAGGAGGCTGAGGCAGGAGAATCACTTGAACCTGGGAGGTGGAGGTTGCAGTGAACCGAGATCGCGACATTGCACTCCAGCCTGGGTGACAGAGCAAGACTGTCTCAAAAAAAAAAAAAAAAAGTTAAGGACACACAGGCAGACTTGTACTCGGGTCTGTCAGACTCCAAAGCCCATCATGAAGAATTTTGGTGGAAAAGATGGGCTCTGGTTTCAAATCTCCACTCTCAATTTACCAGTGAATAAAGTGTCTATTTATAGCATTATTTTAAGGATTAAATGAGATAACATGTGCCTGGTACATGTAAGTCCCCTATAAGTGTTCATTGTTATTAATGATATGTACAGATAATTGAACCACTACCCCCTACTTTGTCCCAATACTAATCATCCCTCTCTTGGGAAGTCCCAATAAGAGTTCCATGGATGTTTACTTCCTTGTTTCTAAGATTTGGCCCATGTTGATTTCATAGCCTGGAATGCTTCTTCTCCCTTCTAGCTATCTAAATCATTTCCTATATTTAAGCTCAGATCCTACCTACATGAAGTCTTTGCAGTGTTCTTTCCTTCTTTTAAAAACTTAGTGGCTAAGGCACTTTCTTGGTTACTTATAAATTTGGCCTCTGTTCCTAGTTTTTCACATGTACTTCTTTCGCAAATTAAAATGTAAGCTTCAGATTAGGTGGGCATGGTGGTGTGCGCCTGTAGTCCCTGCTACTCTGGAGGCTGACACAGGAGAATTGCTTGAACCTGGCAGGCAGACGTTGCAGTGAGCTGAGATGGTGCCGCTGCACTCCAGCCTGGATGCAGAGTGAGACTCTGTCTCAAAAAAAAAAAAAAAAAAGGTAATCTTCTTGAGGGTAAAAGTTCATTTAGTGGGAGTAAGCATTAGGTATACATTTCCTGACTGGTTGGCCATTCATTGGATACATTTGGAGGGCAGTATATCATAGTAGTTAAGATGTTTGGATCCTGGAGCTAAACAGGCTGGGTTAAAATCCTGGTTCTGCCACTTACTAGTTTTATGATCCTGGAAAAGTCATTTAAGCTCCATGGCCTCAGTTTATCCAATGAAATGGGGATAACGATAGTACCTATTACTCATAACAGTTGTTGTAAGAATTAAATCAATTAAAGTGCCTAAGGTAGTGCCTGGCACATAATAAAGCTATATAAGTGTTATCTATTATTAAAAAGATATTCTATGCACACTGACTATGAACCATCAAAAAAAAAAAAGGTATTCTAGGAGACATAGAGTGAGATTCATGGTGTCTGTCATCAGAAAGTTTAGATCTTCCTTTTCCCCATCTAAGGGTCCTCTTCCTGGTTATAATGGAGATTAGGAAATTAACAAAGTATGGAATGGTGAGTTAGAAAATCTATAGGGAGAGGCTAACTCCTTGCTGTCTTTTGGGGGATCCCAAGGGAATAACCATGTGGCTCTGAACTATTTCTTATTTCTCAGATGTGGACCCTCCAAAGGACACAATTGTGAAGAACATGACCCTGAACTTTGGGCCCCAACACCCAGCAGCGCATGGTGTCCTGCGACTAGTGATGGAATTGAGTGGGGAGATGGTGCGGAAGTGTGATCCTCACATCGGGCTCCTGCACCGAGGCACTGAGAAGCTCATTGAATACAAGACCTATCTTCAGGTGTGGGGGGTGAACAAGAGCCTTTTGACGGGATCTGGGGTTGCTTTAGCCTGGGACTTTGCCAGTTTGCTGCCCTTAAAATGTGAGGGGTGGAAGGTGTTGAGAGGAGTAACCCGTTGAGATTACTCTTGGTTGGGTGGATGGAGGGAAGTGGCAGGGGATGCTTGAGTCATTAGGATTTGGTTTATTCAGCAGCAGTGCTTTGAAGCTGGAGCTATACTCAGCTTTTCTCTGGCTGACTTTTTGGCTGGCCCCTTTGCCATTACTTGAGTGCCTCAGTTTCCCTGCTCTTACGTTAGACTAGTGCGTCAAAGCCAGTGTCCCTAGGGGCAGGGAAAGAGAAAAGACATTAGCTCGCTAAGTTTAACAGCTGATTCTTGTATCTTCCAGCTGTCTACGTTTGTTTTCAAAACATTCAATGAGTCAGAGCAACTCAGAGAGGGTTTATGACAGTTTGCCATTTTTAGGAGAATTGTATAACCCAAATGATGAAGGTCAGATTTGAAGGAGTTGGATCTCTAATAGGAATCTGAAGTTTTTTTCTTACTGTCAGGAAGAAAGGTCCTGATAACAGGATGGTAGGATTAGGATTTAGATCCAGCCCAGTGTCGGGGAGAACAGTGACTAGAATGTGATTCCCCAAGAGAGCCTCGGCGATGACAGTTTCTGGTCCCGGAGTCTATGGGTTAACCCCTGTAGCATTAGCCTCCGTCACAGTGACATCAGAATAAGAACAGGCTGTCCCAGCTAGTAGCGTCTTAGCTCCACCCTCTTCCTGGAAGCTGAAGCTGGTTCAGCAGACAGCTAGGACTTGGCTTTTTGGCATTCTGGAGGAAGGACCATTTCTACCTGATGCTCTGTCTTCCTTAAATACCTCACTCTGGCCGGGCGTGGTGGCTCACGCCTGTAATCCCAGCACTTTGGGAGGTCGAAGCAGGTGGATTACTTGAGGTCAGGAGTTTGAGACCAGCCTGGCCAACAAGGTGAAACCCCATCTCTACTAAAAATACAAAAATTAGCCAGACGTGGTGGTGTGCGCCTGTAGGAGAATCACTTGAACCTGGGAGGCAGAGGTTGCAGTGAGCCAAGATGGTGCTACTGCACTCCAGCGCCTGGGCAACAGAGCAAGACTGTGTCTCAAAAAAAAAAAAGATTAAAAAAAAAAACCCTCCCAGATACTCTTAAGACTGATTGCCTTTCTCCTTCAGTATCTGAAGTTTTTTGTTTGTTTTGTTTTTTTCGCTACGGAGTCTTGCTCTGTCGCCCAGGCTGGAGTGCAGTGGCGTGATCTTGGCTCACTGCAACCTCTGCCTCCTGAGTTTAAGCAATTCTGTTTCAGCCCCCGGAGTAGCCAGGATTACAGGCACGCACCACCATGCCTGGCTAATTTTTTTTTTTTTTTTTTGAGACGGAGTTTCACTCTTGTTGCCCAGGCTGGAGTGCAATAGTGCGATCTTGGCTCACTGCAAACTCCACCTCCCAGGTTCAAGCGAGTCTCGTTCCTCAGCCTCCCAAATAGCTGGGATTACAGGTACTCACCACCACGCCCAGCTAATTTCTATATTTTTAGTAGAGATGGGGTTTCACCATGTTGGCCAGGCTGGTCTCAAACTCCTGACCTCATGAGCCACCCTGACTTGGCCTCCCAAAGTGCTGGGATTACAGGTGTGAGCCACCGCGCCTGACCAGTATGTCAGTTTTTTTAATTTTTATTATTTTTTGAGATGGAGTTTTGCTCTTGTTGCCTAGGCTAGAATGCAGTGGCATAATCTTGTCTCACTGCAACCTCTGCCTCCTGGGTTCAAGTGATTTTCCTGCCTCAGCCTCCCAAGTAGCTGGGATTACAGGCATGTGCCACCACGCCCTGCTAATTTTATATTTTTAGTAGAGACGGGGCTTCTCCATGTTGGTCAGGCTGGTCTCAAACTCCTGACCTCAGGTGATCTACCCGCCTCGGCCTCCCAAAGTGTTGGGATTATAGGCGTGAGCCACGTGCTCGGCCAAGGACTCTTGACAGTGGTATCCTGGAGCTAGCTCATACGGGCTTGCAAGAGTGCAGTTGTTAAATTTTCAGGAGTTTTGTGAGCCAGTTGTTGAACATAGCCATTGTCAGAAATTAATTTATATAAGTTTATGATTTAATACATTATATTAAAAGCAAAGGTAAGATTAAATATTCAAAGCTCATCACTTCATTATTTTACCACATTTTACTATGCTCTGCCTTTGAGGTATTTGCTTTGAATGTGTCTGTATGGTGGAAATACTGTATAATGGTGTGGTATTCTTCCCAATGCTGCATTCAGTTACATGATATTGGTAACTTAAAATTGGCCATTGTGGGAGTATTTTTACCATGGAAATTGGCAAACATGACAAATCAGAGTCCTCCCTCACTTTGGAGAGCCAGTTTTTAAACATTTACTAGAATACTACTGGTTTTTGGGATATTTTACCTGCCTTGTTGGGGCTCCTGAGACTAGAAAGGCTTATACAGCACCAACTTCTGGTGCCGACTGAGAGCAAGGCTTCAGGCAGCCAGACTGTGGGCTCCTGAGCCTGTTAGATGTGACCCACATTCCTCCCTCTTCCCAGGCCCTTCCATACTTTGACCGGCTAGACTATGTGTCCATGATGTGTAACGAACAGGCCTATTCTCTAGCTGTGGAGAAGTTGCTAAACATCCGGCCTCCTCCTCGGGCACAGTGGATCCGAGGTATGTCCCCCCGGCTTTTTCTTCGGCCCACTGTGAGCATAGCATAGTGCCTTTTCCACCACTTCCCCGTTGAACCCAAGCTTAGTGTTCAGACCCCAGGCTCTGCCCAGACCTCTCTGTCCGCCTCAGTGCTTGGCTCCTATATCCTGTCTTCTCCTTGTCTTCACAGTGCTGTTTGGAGAAATCACACGTTTGTTGAACCACATCATGGCTGTGACCACACATGCCCTGGACCTTGGGGCCATGACCCCTTTCTTCTGGCTGTTTGAAGAAAGGGAGAAGGTAAGAGTGGGAGGAAAGGATAGGAATAGGGAAGGAAGTGCAGGAAGTAGAGAAGGTATAAAGGAGGCAGGAGATTAAAAGAAGAGAGAGAACATGGGAGAACATTTAGAGGGGGAAGGTATGTTTAACTTGGGTTATATTTGTAGAAACTATATCATGAGGGGTTGGTTGGGCACAAGAAGGCAGAAAGTGGGGGAGTAGGCCATCATAGGACCTGGGGGCCTGGGACTTTGACACTAATTCCCAGCACGTTCTATGAAGATGTTTGAGTTCTACGAGCGAGTGTCTGGAGCCCGAATGCATGCTGCTTATATCCGGCCAGGAGGAGTGCACCAGGTGAGCAGGTCCCCGGCTTCCCCAAATGTCCAGCCCAGGCCTATTTTCCCTGTGGCCACTGGAGGGCAGTGCTGGATGATGGAAACTCCAAACCTGTATCGCTGGGGGAGGGGGTGCTGAGAGGGCTCTCCTTAGTGAAGGCTATGCCACATTCAATAGCACTTCCGTTTGGCTTCTAGGACCTACCCCTTGGGCTTATGGATGACATTTATCAGTTTTCTAAGAACTTCTCTCTTCGACTTGATGAGTTGGAGGAGGTAAGCTAGGAGTCAATGGGAAAAATCTCTCCCCCACAAGAAGGGCTTGTGGGGTTTTATTCCCCAGTTGTAAAGAAATACAGAGATATTTGAAGAGTGTGAGGAAGAGTATTAACACACCAGTTTTCTTGATCAATAGTTGCTGACCAACAATAGGATCTGGCGAAATCGGACAGTTGACATTGGGGTTGTAACAGCAGAAGAAGCACTTAACTATGGTTTTAGGTGAGGGGAATACAACTTCTCTCCGTAGGAGTGGGGGTGGGAGTGGGGGAGTTCCAGCCTAATATCTTGTCTTTGAAGACTTGTTGGCATCCTCCTAGTCATACCCTGAATGTGAAGGATCAACAAGGGAGGCTAAGGAAGAAGGAGCCTCCTTACTTAGTTTGTGGAGAGTGGCCCTTATTCCCATTATGCTCTCCACAGTGGAGTGATGCTTCGGGGCTCAGGCATCCAGTGGGACCTGCGGAAGACCCAGCCCTATGATGTTTACGACCAGGTTGAGTTTGATGTTCCTGTTGGTTCTCGAGGGGACTGCTATGATAGGTAAGGCCCCAATCCTTTCTTGGCTGATATTCCAGCTAGTTTCCCCTGCCTCACTCTTCTCTTTGCCACTTCCTTCTTTACCCTACTTCTCAGTGTCTGTGGGAGCTCTTGTGTGTGTTAGACAAGGTTGCTCTCAAAACACTTTCACATATATGGAATCTTACTTATTTTTTTCCTTTTTGAGACGGAGTTTTGCTCTTGTTGCCCAGGTTGGAATGCAATGGCACAATCTCGGCTCACTGCAACCTCCGCCTCCTGGGTTCAAGTGATTCTCCTGCCTCAGCCTCCTGAGTAGCTGGGATTACAGGCATGAGCCACCACGCTCAGCTAATTTATGTATTTTTAGTAGAGACGGGATTTCTCCATGTTGGTCAGGCTGGTCTCAAGCTCCTGACCTCAGGTGATCTACCCGCCTCGGCCTCCCAAATTGTTGGGATTATAGGCGTGAGCCACCACACCCGGCCTATGGCATTCTTTTTATCTTTACATTATCCTTGTCTTAGATGGAGCTAGCTTTGGCTGCATTTTATAGCTGAGAAAGCTGAGGCATAAAAGTTAGGGATTAGCTGGGATTATTCTTCAGGAGTGGTCGAGGCTAGAATCCTCCTGATCCAGTGTTCTTTCTAGTAGATCCTAAGCTTCAGATTCTCCTCCTGGGCCAGGCACAGTGGCTCATGTGTGTAATCCCAGCATTTTGGGAGTCCAAGGTGGGTGGATCACTTGAGGTCAGGAATTCAAGACCAGCCTGGCCAACATGGTGAAACCCCATCTCTACTAAAAATACAAAAAATTAGCTGGGTGTGGTGGTACATGCCTGTAAGTCCAGCTACTTGGGAGGCTGAGGAAGGAGAGTTGCTTGAATCTGGGAGGTGAAGGATGCAGTGAGCTGAGATGGAGCCACTGCATTCCAGCCTGGGCGACAGAGCGAGACTCTGTCTCAAAAAAACAAAAAACGAAAACCAAAAACAAATTCTCCTCCTGTTTTCTCACCCTGAGCCAGATTTGTTACTGGGTATTTTGTTTTTTTTATTTTTGTTTGTTTTATTTTTTGAACCTGGTAGCTACTGCTGTTATTTTTGTTTGTCCATTTGACTCTCACCCATCCTGTGGTCCAAAAAGTGCTTAAGGAGGTAATTAAAGAAATAAATACTACAGGCCATGTTCTGAGAAAATAAGGAGAGGGTTTGGGGAAGCACCCAAGAGTAGAAGCAAAAGATTACAGGGGGCTGGGGTTGGTGGCTCATGCCTATAATCCTAGCACTTTGGGAGACCAAAGCAGGCAGTCGCTTGAGCTCAGGAGTTGGAGATCAGCCTGGGCAGCAAAGTGAAACCTCGTCTCTACAAAAAATATTCGGATGTGGTGGTGCACGCCTGTAATCCAAGCTACTTTGGAGACCGAGATGGGAGGATCACTTGAGCCCCGGAGTTCGAGGCTGCAGTGAGCTGTGAAACCCTGTTTCAAAAAAAAAAAAAAAAAGACTACAGGGTTTATATGGGTGGCCAAGCCAAGCAGAGATGCTGTACTTGGAGAAAAGAGTGGGGAGAGTTGACCTAACCCTTTTGAGGTTGGCCAAAGGGCATCCTTCCTAGCCCCATACCTGCTCCTCTGACTGTTCTTCTCTTGCTCTGTCTCATCTTCTTGAGGTACCTGTGCCGGGTGGAGGAGATGCGCCAGTCCCTGAGAATTATCGCACAGTGTCTAAACAAGATGCCTGCTGGGGAGATCAAGGTTGATGATGCCAAAGTGTCTCCACCTAAGCGAGCAGAGATGAAGGTTGGCTGCAGGGAGGGGGAAAGTGTGGGGTGTTGGAAAGGGGCCAGTGGCTGGGGAGGATTATCCTTGGATTAAATCCTATCTTTCGGTTTTTGTTTGTTTGTTTGTTTGTTTTTGAGACAGAGTTTTACTCTTATTGCCCAGACTGGAGTGTAATCTCGGCTAACTGCAACCTCCGCCTCCCAGGTTCAAGCAATTCTTCTGCCTCAGCCTCCCAAGTAGCTGGGATTACAGGCGTGTGCCACTACGCCCAGCTAATTTTTTGTATTCAGTAGAGACAGGGTTTCACCATATTGGTCAGGGTGGTCTCGAACTCCTGACCTCAGGTGATCCTTGGCCTCCCAAAGTACTGGGATTACAAAGCGTGAGCCACCACGCCCAACCCAGTTTTCTTTTTATAGAGAATTTACTGTATAGTAAGAGATTCGGGGTTTTTTTATTTTTTTATTTTTTTTGAGACAGTGTCACGCTCTTTCACCAGGCTGGAGTACAGTGTCATGATCTTGGCTCTCTGCAACCACTGTCTCCTGGGTTCAAGCGATTCTCCTGCCTTAGCCTCCCGAGTAGCTGGGATTACAGGCACCCACCACCACGCCCAGCTAATTTTTGTATTTTTAGTAGAGATGGGGTTTCACTCTGTTGGCCAGGCTGGTCTTGAACACCTGACCTCTTGATCTGCCCACCTCAGCCTCCCAAAGTGCTGGAATTACAAGCGTGAGTCACCGCACCTGGCCATATAAGAGATTCTTAATCTCCCATAGCTCTCCTGTTTTATTCTGTATCCTCTCTGCTTACTGACTGACATGTGGCTTTAGTCTCCCTGAGGGTAGAGATTATTTTCTGTGCTGGGGGAGGCCTAGGAGACAGAGTTTGGATATGGTTTATTGATGCTCCCTGTTTCCTCTCTTCAGACTTCCATGGAGTCACTGATTCATCACTTTAAGTTGTATACTGAGGGCTACCAAGTTCCTCCAGGAGCCACATATACTGCCATTGAGGCTCCCAAGGTAAGGAGAGGAGGGGAAGGAAAAGACCATATGTAGAGTAGGTAGCTAAAGATAGATGTTTAACAAAACGCTCATTCATCAATGAGAGAGAAAACAGAATGAATAGAGGTTTTGTTGGCAGAGAAAAATACTCTTCATGTTAATACAGACACCCAACCTTCTTCCTTGAACAGGGAGAGTTTGGGGTGTACCTGGTGTCTGATGGCAGCAGCCGCCCTTATCGATGCAAGATCAAGGCTCCTGGTTTTGCCCATCTGGTAAGAATCAATCCCAGTAACTATAACTCCAATGAATTAAACCTGACCTTGGTTGAGGTTTTTATGAACTCTTCTTTCTCCTCCCACCTTGCAAGTCTTAACTAACATTGTTGCCATCTCAATCTCCCTAGGCTGGTTTGGACAAGATGTCTAAGGGACACATGTTGGCAGATGTCGTTGCCATCATAGGTACGAGGCCTATTGTGTAGTAGAGGTATCCTAGACAAAGGAGTTCGGGACACCCACTGGGGACAGAAGGAGAACACTTCCTGTTCACCATAGGCCATGGCATGGACTCGGGTCCTCAATCTTTTGAGCACAGTAATGGGTTCTGGATCTTGGGTAACACCACTTTTTTTGTTTGTTTTGCCTCACAACAGGAAGATAAGTAACATCACTTTTTTCCTCCATCCTCTCACCTAGGTACCCAAGATATTGTATTTGGAGAAGTAGATCGGTGAGCAGGGGAGCAGCGTTTGATCCCCCCTGCCTATCAGCTTCTTCTGTGGAGCCTGTCCCTCACTGGAAATTGGCCTCTGTGTGTGTGTGTGTGTGTGTGTGTGTGTGTATGTTCATGTATACTTGGCTGTCAGGCTTTCTGTGCATGTACTAAAAAAGGAGAAATTATAATAAATTAGCCGTCTTGCGGCCCCTAGGCCTAAACTTCTGGTATCTTAGTGTCTCAGTATCTTAGTGTCCTTCACTCGGACTGTAAACCTAAGAATGTTCATTAACCCTCCATTCCTGTTAGATTCAGTCAGGTCTTAGCAATTTTTCCTGCTCGTCTCCACCCCCTTCTCTGACTCTTGTCCTTTCCACTTCTCTATTCCCCATTTCCTCTTTCGCCTCAGTTCCCTCCTTGCCCAAACCTTCTCAGTGCCCACATAACTTGGTAAACCACTCAAATCAAGACCTGGGGTAAAGTTGGGAGGGAAAGGGCTATAGTGGGGTCTGAGGGAATGTTGATGGGCAGTTTCACACAGATAAATCTCTGAACCAGTCGGGCGCAGTGCCTCACGCCTGTAATCCCAGCACTTTGGGAGGCCGAGGCGGATGGATCACCTGAGATCAGGAGTTCAAGACCAGCCTGATCAACATGGAGAAACCCCATCTCTACTAAAAATACAAAATTAGCCGGGCGTGGTGGTGCATGCCTGTAATGCCAGCTACTCGGGAGGCTGAGAGAATCACTTGAACCTGGGAGGCGGAGGTTGCGGTGAGCCGAGATGGCGCCATTGCACTCCAGCCTGGGCAACAAAGCAAGACTCCGTCTCAAAAAAAAAAAGAAAAAAGAAAAAAATCTGAACCAGGTGGAGTGGAAAATGGCAGATGTAGACAGCCTTTCCTGAGCATGAGAGTCTCCTCATTCTGTGGGTTAGGAGTTGGTCATTGAAGGGCTGACGCTTAAGAGCCCAGATCTCCCAACTCCCTTAGTTGGCCCTTCCGGGAGCCGCCCGGTCTCTTGTGCAGGAAGGGGAAGGGGCCAAAGCATGGGGGAAGGCGTGGCAGGAAGGGGGGGACTCTGTGGTCAGGGAACTGCTCGCTGAGCACAGCTGCACAGTGCTGTCAGAACGGCCGATCTCCAGCCCAAGATGATTCCAGCAGTGGTCTTGCTCTTACTCCTTTTGGTTGAACAAGCAGGTAAGAGGGTTTGGTGAGGGATAGCGTGAGCTGGCTCCAGGGTGGAAGTCCAGAGCTTGGGTCTGAGGGCCAAGTCAAACACAGATGAAGGAAGGCTGACAGTGGGTAGGTGGGCATAGGGAGACCCTGAGGCTAGTCCTCTCCAGCCCCGACCCAGGGCACTAGACTCATAGTTCCCTCCTTTCTTGTTGCCTTCTTACTTCATTCCAGACTTTTCTCCATATTATTATTATTATTTTGGAGATGGAGTCTTGCTCTGTCACCCAGGCTGGAGTGCAGTGGCGCAATCTCTACTCACTGCAACCTCTGCCTCCTGGGTTCAAGCGATTCTCCTGCCTCAGGCTCCCGAGTAGCTGGGACTACAGGTGCCCGCCACCACGCCCGGCTAAGTTAAGTATTTTTAGTAGAAACCAGGTTTCATCATGTTGACCAGGGTAGTCTTGAACTCCTGACTCAAGTGATCCACCCACCTCGACCTCCCAAAGTGCTGGGATTACTGGTGTGAGCCACTGCACCCAGCTATTATTATTATTAAAAAAAGACAGTGTCTTGCTATATTGGCCACATCGGTCTTGAACTCCTGGCCTCAAGCAATTCTCCCACCTCGGCCTCCCAAAGTGCTACTGTGCCTGGCTGACTTTTCTCTTTTCAGGGTTGATAGAAAGTGGCAGGGGAAGGGTCTGGTTGTATGGCATGAAGAGCTGGTCTGGTGAAAAGCCTCATTTCTCATGATGAGCATTTCCCATAGGGTGCCTTTGGTCTTGTCTGCTGGGAGCTGATCTCTAGCTGGTTTAATATACAAAGCACCCTTGGCACTTATAATCTCAGCTACTCAGGAGGCTGAGGCAGGAGAATCACTTGAACCCAGGAGGTGGAGGTTGCAGTGAGCCAAGATCGCACCACTGCACTCTAGCCTGGGGGACAGAGTGAGACTCCGTCTCAAAAAAAAAAAAAAAGATTTTACATATATATCTCTATCTGTCTATCTATATATACACACACACACACATATACACACACACACACACACACACACACATATATATATATAAGAGAGAGAGAGAGAGAGAACCCTTTAGGAAGGTAGGGCTCTGTTCTTGTGCTTGGGAGTAAGGCAAGGATATAGCCAAGACAAACAGACGGGATTGCTGTTTCTATGGGTCGTTGTTAATGCTCCATTCTGTCAGCAGTTGATAATGAGGGTGGGCAGCATGAGATGCCCAGTTCCAGAGACCTGAGCGTCAGCTGAGAAATAGAGGCAGAAATGGGAAGGTCTCTGAAGCTCTACAGCTCCAGCCACTATCTAAGAATTCTCACTCCTCGTTCACTCTGGGTTGTCTGTGCTGGATTGGTGTGTGTGTGTTGGTGGCAGCTGGGTGTTGGGGAGGAGGAGGTCAGTAAACTTCAGGGAAACTGTGGAAATTGAAAGAGAATGACTGGGGAGGAATTCCAGCAGCCTAGCTGAGAAGGTGGGAGCAAGTATTAAGTTAGCCACTGGTCTGCTGCCGTGGGATGAGGAGGGAGGAGGCCCGCTGAGGCACAAAGGAAAGCATGGGCTTTAGAGGCAGAAAACCTGCATTTGAGTTCCAGCTCTGTCACTTAACTCTGTGGCTCTGAGTGAGTTACTTAGCTTTTCCGAGCCTTGGTTTCGTCACCCATAAAATGGCGATGATGATGTTTCCCTCACAGGGTAGTTTTAAGATTTGTGCAATATCGTGTGTGTGAAAGAGTGTTGCAGAAGAAAAAGTACTTGACCGATGTCAGCAATTGACTGACGTTAGTCACATGTTCCCTACCGGTCCTCTGATACGGGGTGAGAGCAGTCTCTGGAGCCCAGACTTGATTTGATTTTTTAAATTGCACAAAACTTCCCCTCTCAGAGGCCCAGAGAGTGAGTAATAGGGCAGAGTAACAGGAGCTGGAATCCATATAGCTGTGGTCATTCCCCCAGCCTTGTGTTCAGGGCCAAAGTTATCTGTAAGGTCTGGGAAAAACAGACACACTTTTTTTTTTTTTTTTTTTTTTTTACATATTTAAGTGTCTTGTGGTGGGACAGAAAGCAACAAGGCTGAGGCTAGGAGATGACCAATGATAGAGTAATTGCCTTCTCTCCCTTCCCCAGCTCACATCCTTCCTGTCCAGCCCTCAGCCACAGGTCACAGGACTTAGTAGAGACACTTCTGTGGTTTCTTCACTGAAATTTGCCACTACCTCTCCCTCCCACTACCCATCTTGGCTGAGGTTTTGGTTTCAGTCCAGTGGACTCAGATGGGTCCCTTGAGGTGGATAAAGTGCTCAATGGCGCCTGAAGAACCCACAGTGCTAAAAAGAAAAGGTTGGGGGCTGAGGGGGAAGGCCCCAATTATTAGTCCGTGTGAGTCCCATTTCAATAGAACCCTCAAGCTTCCTATCCTAGCCCGACCCTATGGTGTGGGAGGAGGGAAAGGTAAGGGCAGTGGAAGGCCAGAGAGAAACAGAATTTCTTCCCTTAGACGGCTCCCCTCCAGGCCCTGTCCTCCCTCCCAGAGCCCCTTCCCTTCTCTCCTCTGAGTACCAGATCCTCCCTGATACCCCCGACCCCATGGGCATCCTCTATCCCCTCAGCGGCCCTGGGAGAGCCTCAGCTCTGCTATATCCTGGACGCCATCCTGTTTCTGTATGGAATTGTCCTCACCCTCCTCTACTGTCGACTGAAGGTAGCGCTGGGCAGGGTGGGGTAAGGGCTGGAAGGGGAAGTGGGAGGAGGGCAGCAGCAAGGATTCGAAGAGAAGGAATAAAAGGGGATCCTCCACAAAGTTTGGAGGGAAGGGGGATGGGCCACTAACTTACCCTTTACTGATAACCTTTCCCCCATTCCAGATCCAAGTGCGAAAGGCAGCTATAACCAGCTATGAGGTATGGACCCTCCTACACCTGGTGTGGACAACTTTTCAGACCCTCAGCCCTCCTGGGGCTCTAGCCTGGGTTTCCGGGCCTCTGGGAGGGCATGCCTCTCAGATGCTGATCTGCATACACCTCAGAGGCCTCCCTCCCACCTTACCTAGCCAAGCCACAAGTAAAATATTCAGCAGGTGACAGGGAAGAATCAAGCATAGAGTGATAAAGAATATGTGAGAGACTTGGATGTAGTATGTCGGGTGTATATGTGTGCTTGTAGCCATGTGGGCAAACAGGTATCCATGTCCCAGAGTGTCCATGTGAGTGCCCTCTAGCCCAAGGTGGCTGGCTGCCCACCCCCCATGCCTCCCTGGGTGGGGCAGATGCTGAGGGGCCCTGGAGAAAGTGTGGGTCTTTAATGTTTTGCTTCTTTTGTCTCTGCAGAAATCAGATGGTGTTTACACGGTAAGTGTGCCTACCTCCCCCACTCAGGAAGTCAGCAGAAGAGGGTGGGATTTTGAGCGATCTTTGGAAGGCCGGTGGCGGGGGGGGGCGCCTGTGGAGGTGGGAGGGGCCTCTGATGGACTCCAGCTCCTGATCGCCCTTTGACTCCCACCTCCAGGGCCTGAGCACCAGGAACCAGGAGACTTACGAGACTCTGAAGCATGAGAAACCACCACAGTAGCTTTAGAATAGATGCGGTCATATTCTTTGGCTTCTGGTTCTTCCAGCCCTCGTGGTTGGCATCACATATGCCTGCATGCCATTAACACCAGCTGGCCCTACCCCTATAATGATCCTGTGTCCTAAATTAATATACACCAGTGGTTCCTCCTCCCTGTTAAAGACTAATGCTCAGATGCTGTTTACGGATATTTATATTCTAGTCTCACTCTCTTGTCCCACCGTTCTTCTCTTTCCCATTCCCAACTCCAGCTAAAATATGGGAAGGGAGAACCCCCAATAAAGCTGCCATGGACTGGACTCTATTCATTCATTCATTCATTTATCATAGATTTATTCAGTCTCTACTAAGCACTAGATACAGCTTTTCAGTTCCAGAACTCACAGTCTAATGGACTTCAGAGCTATTTTGCTCGACTGAGGGATAAATGCTGACTATGACTGGGGGAGGGATAAAAACCTTTGACCTGTAGGTGCTCTGAGGATGGAGCTGGAGCAGGGACTAGTGTGTTGGGAGTCTAGGCATATTTGGAAACATAAGAAATGACTTCTGTATCAGCATGGCCTTCTGTGTTCGACAATTGAACCAAGGTTGGGTTGTAGGGGAGCCTGGGTGTCCCCAGATGGCCACCAATCCAGACAGCATCAATCCAGTACATGCATATGGGAATTAGCATAGCTGAAAAGCCAAATATGCAGAACGGATGGTGTAACTAGGGCTGTGTGAAGCTCCTAATGGAAGGTTTTATAGCAACAGTGAATTTTCAGGGCATCTGGGGCAAGTGGGACCTTAGAGGGCCAGATGGGTCAGTGGTAGGTAAGGCAAAGGGAAATAAGTTGGGTCCAAATGGGGGGTCATCTCCCTCAAGTGCATGGGTGGTGGTCAAGGCCCTGTCAATGCCTGTCCTGTTTTCAGAGCTACGAGGAATATTTGCCTGAAAGAATTTAAACCTCAGGAGATGCTGCCAGTCCTACTCGTGACCCAGTCTTTTCAGAATGGGTCTAGAGACTCCAAGCTTACCCCTGGCATAACCCCCAGCCTCCACAGTGCTGCACAACACTTCACACTGCATAGTGACTTATACTTTTCAAAGTATTTTCCAGCTCATTGTACCATTTGATCTGCTAATTAACCCTGTGAGGAAATTCAGGCTCTTTGAAGTTAATTAACCTGTCCAAGGTCACCTTGCAAGGAACCGACTGAGATCACTTTCGTCTCTGCACATTTTGCCACATGAGAAGAAGCAGATATTGGGAAAGAGAAGGGGTAGTGAGTAATCATGAATGGCGAGGGTCTTGAAGGCCAGATGAAGCAGGTCGATCAATATCTGGAAGGAATTGGAGCCATCTCCGGTGTCTGGTGGGGGAAAGGTGATTTCAGATGAGATAAGAGAAATGAGCCAGGGTAGGAAAGTAACTTTTTTTTTTTTTTGAGATGGAGTCTCCCTCTGTCACCAGGCTGGAGTGCAGTGGCATGATCTCGGCTCACTGCAACCTCTGCCTCCCGGGTTCAAGAGATTCTCGTGCTTCAGCCTCCCGAGTAGCTAAGACTACAGGCACCACCATGCCCAGCTAATTTTTTTTGTATTTTTAGTAGAGACAGGGTTTCACTATGTTGGCCAGGATGGTCTTGATCTCTTGACCTCGTGATCTGCTCACCTCAGCCTCCTAAAATGCTGGGATTACAGGTGTGAGCCACCGAGCCTGACCTGGAAGTAACTCTTTTAAAGATAAAGTGGGAATAAACTTTTATTGGAAAATGTTTCATTTTCCTTTGCTCTGCCTTTTGGGATTGTAAGTCTCTCCCCATCAACCCGGACTGATTTCCATTCCATTTTCATTTAATCCAGGTATTACAGCTCCCAAAGTTTTTCTAGTCCCACATGTCCACCGAATTGGATACTTGCCAGGCCTTTAAATGGCTACCACAGCTACTACTTCCAGGCTCCAAGATGGCTACCAGGCCAGTTCTATGAATAGTGCCTGGATAGCAGTGGAGGAGAGGCTTGGAATGGGTCTTCCACAGACAGTGTCTAGATAAGAGGGTTTTTGTTGTTGTTGTTGTTGGGATGGAGATTCACTCTTGGTGCCCAGGCTGGAGTGCAATGGCGTGATCTCGACTCACTGCAACCTCCACCTCCCGGGTTCAAGCGATTCTCCTGCCTCAGTCTCTTGAGTAGCTGGGATTATAGGCATGTGCCAACACTCCCAGAAAATTTTTGTATTTTTAGTAGAGACAGGGTTTCACCATGTGAGACAGGGTTTCACCATGTTACCCAGGCTGGTCTCGAACTCCTGACCTCAGGTGATCTGCCTGCCTCGGCCTCCCAAAGTGCTGGGATTACAGAGGTGAGCCACTGCACCCAGCTGGTCTTTTGTTTTTAATTAAAAATATATATATATATTAGGGGGGCTCACTGTGTTTCTCAGTCTGGTCTGGAACTCCTGGCTTCAAGTGAGTCTCCCACCTCAGCCTTCCAAAGTGCTGGGGTTACAGGTGTGAGCCTCGATACCTGGTCTAGATAAGAGGTTTTAAATGGAGAAATTAGAGCACTTCTAGGGAGAGGAGCAAACTCAAGTCTTTTATTGTGGGAAAGGGGGAAACACAGTGTTCCCCTGGCTCAGGAGGGAAAGGAGGGCCTCGGGTGACACCTTGGGAAGCTTTCTTTTCTTCATAGAATGACTAACAGGAAATTATGAGGGGTACCCTCATTTTCTTTTTTTCTTTACTTTCTTTTTTTTTTTTTTTTTTGAGACAGAGTCTTGCTCTGTCACCTAGGCTGGAGTGCAGTGGCACAATGTCAGCTCACTGCAACCTCCGCCTCCCCGGTTCAAGCGATTCTCCTGCCTCAGTCTCCCGAGTAGCTGGGATTACAGGCACGTGCCACAACACCTGGCTAATTTTTGTATTTTTAGTAGAGACGGGGTTTTACCATGTTGGCTAGGCTGGTCTGGAACTCCTGATCTCAAGTGATCCACCTGCCTTGGCCTCCCAAAGTGCAGGGATTACAGGTGTGAGCCACTGCGCCCCACCAGGGTACCCTCATTTTCTATGACCTCCAGAAATCGAGGGATTCAGTTTGTGAATCCTTCCTTCCTCGCCTAGTTCCGTGTGCAATGCAAAGCCTCTTTAGTGTTCACCTGCAGAGTCGTGCCCAGGCTGTAGGAGACTCTTTGGGTTTGGAGAAGAATCATGGCACCCTCATCCTGTCATTTTCATCAGTTGTGTCTTCAATCCTTTCTTCACCCCTCCACACTCAAACTTCTCTCCTTCTAGAAGCAGATTTTTCCTTTTCCTTCCTCTTCTCCTCCCTTACTCCCCTACTTTTCCCAGTCCCCCAAACATACCAGGCTCAGAGCTGGATTCATTCAGCATTTATTGTAGCAAAGAGTGGGTAGGGACAGGAGCTCTAGGCCTGGCCAGTGGGTGTTCTAGAGGCCAGCTGGGGTTGGAAGACAATGGTCTGGACACTTCACTGGGTGGCAGGCTGTGTTCCAAGTTCCATGAAATAGCTCAAGAAGTTAACCAGTTCCGTTCCAGCCTTCTTGATCAGGGGTGTCAGCTGCTCCTTTGACTTTTCAAAGTAAGACCTGGATAGGCGAGGGGATTAGAGTTTAATCTGAGGGACCCTAGGCACTGGCAGGGGCCTTGGTGGTGGTGGGAGGTCAGAGCAGACTGACTCAGGTCCCCAAACTCTAGTGCCTGGTCCATAGCATGGCAAAGCCCCTAGGTAGGAGTAGAGTCAAGACCTTTGCTAGGTAGAGGGACAGACTCTAGAGACTGAAATTCAAGGCCCAGTTCTTGCTGTTCCTCTCTATCTAAGAGACGTGTGGGATCTTTGGGTGATGAAGTACTTTTTCTCTGCAATTTAAGCCTAATCTGCCCTAATGCCCACCCCTGGGTTCAGACTTCTGTGGGACCTCTCATCTTCCCTTCTTTCTCTCCACAGTTCCACAGCCCCTGAACTCCTTGCTCTGAGACTTACTTGGCCTCAGCCTGAAGCTCTGGGCTCTTGACCTTCTCCATCAGGTCCTTGCCATAGTCAGTCACGGTCTGGAAGTACTGAGAAACCAGGTTGTCCACACATGGCTCCTTTGCCTGTCTCCGAACCAAAGCTCCTGCACACACACACACACACACACACACACACTCTCTTTTCAGCTGGGTCCACAGCAATGAATCCTGGCCTCCTGCCATACCTCTGCCAGTACCCACCCCAGCTGTCTGCCCCCTCCCCAAAAAGGTATCCAGCCAGATCTTTGGATGGGCTTTCTGGGCTTTAGAGAGGGAATGATCTTCCTTTTGAGCCCTCTGGTTGCCAGACCTGGATATAAGAGCACAGGCAGATAGGTAGCTATAACCACCAGCACATTATCCCTTTTGGCCCCCTCTCCATATCACACCCACCTTCAAGGCTGCAGATGGTGAGGAGCAGCACAGTTGCTGCGAGCAGCTTCATGTTGGTAACAGTGGGGAAGGCGGCCTAGGAAGAGGGTGGTGGGGGTTTGGGGGACACTGAAGCCAAATGGGCTTCAGCTCCTCCCCAGGGATCTCCCTACCTGCTGCCCATTCCAACCTGGCTCTCTCCCTCTCCACAACTGAAGCCCAGGCCTCTTTGGATGCTGCTCACACATCTTGCCTCCTTATCTTACCTAGTCAGCGTCTCTGTCCTTGGTGTCTGTGCCTGCCCTGGCTGGAGAGGAAGGGGCTATATACCTGTCTGTTTACCCACCCCCTGTCAGGTGACAGGGACTATGGATGGGCCCAGTGGGGCAGGGATTATGTGAGGATAAACAAGTTGGAGAAATGGGGGAGGAGAGGACAAGCACATGGAAGACTCATGGTGATGGGGTGAGAGGCAGGGGGTACAGCTCTTAGTGGAGGCTAAGGGGGTACACTTCAGGTATATTTGAGGTTCATTCTTTTGAGATCTGAGGTCCTTGGACTTGAATGCAACAGGAAGCAGGATTCCAAGTTATTTCTCTGGAAAGCTCTGACATATCAACACATGGAATACCATCAACCCATCATACCATGGAAAGCTTATGGTGTCTTTATTCCATTATGGGTAGATCTCATCTCTCAACCTTATCCCACTTTACTGCAACTTGGCAGAGAGATATTGGGGAGCAGAAGAAAGGAGAAAGGAATTGAAATCAGGGACAGGGTTGAGGGCTATGGGGGTTAGGGGAATGAGGGTCGGGTAAGAGGGCAAGTGTAAATGATCTTGTCCGTTTTTGAGTTAATGTGTAATGAGACGGGGAGAAAACAGGAGAGCCCAGAATGACCTGGATGCTGATCACTGAACATACCCTACCCCCAGTAAAACAAATTCAGAAAACAGCTTCCGCCCATCCCCTCCCAACGGAGGGCTCTGGCAGGAAAAGAGGTGAATAAGAGGCTTCTACCAGGGTAAAGGTTGAAGGCGCCTGGTCATTTGATCACCTTATCAGTTCTAGGCAGTGATCAGCCAATATTGAGTCAGCAGGGGCAATAGCCCTGGCCCTTGTCTCACTCCTGTTGGGGGTGGGGGAGGGGGAGAGGTACATTCCCAGGTTCAAAGCATTTGGGTGAAATCAGTTAAATAGATATCAGAAGCTTTTGTATCTTTCACCCTTTTGCCCCCCAAGCATACTCGCTGAGTATGTGGAACATTCCTGAGGGTGAGAGTGGAGGCGCAGAGCTAATGAGGGAGGTAGTGACCAGAGACCAAGAAATCTTTGTTTTTTAACTTTTGTTTTAAATTCAGAAGTGTATGTGCAGGTTTTTTTGTTTGTTTGTTTTCCTGAGACGGAGTTTTGCTCTTGTTGCTCAGGCTGGAGCGTAATGGCATGATCTCGGCTCACTGCAACCTCCACCTCCTGGGTTCAAGCGATTCTCCTGCCTCAGCATCCCAAGTAGCTGGGATTACAGGCATGCGCCACCACGCCCGGGTAATTTTGTATTTTTAGTAGAGACGGGGTTTCTCCATGTTGGTCAGGCTGGTCTTGAACTCCCGACCTCAGGTGATCTGCCCGCCTCGGCCTCCCAAAGTGCTAGGATTACAGGCATGAGCCACCGCGCCTGGCCTATATATGCAAGTTTGTTACACACGTAAACTTGTGTCATGGGGATTTGTTGTACAGATTATTTCATCACCCAGGTATTAAGCCTAATATCCATTAGTTATTTTTCTTGATCTTCTCCCTCCTCCCACCCTTCACCCTCCAAGACCAAGAACTCTTACTCCATTTTCAATTATTCCCCTGTGGAGCGCTTAGTGCTTGAGGTCAGCCCTTTGGCTTGTCCTTGGTCCTGGGATGGAGTGCTTTTGGGGGCCAGGCTCCATATTCCTAGATTTTATTTGCCAACTCTGCCTTGGAACTCAGGGAAGGAAGGGTTAAATACAGAAAGCAGCTGTTTCAGCGAATAGTTCTGCTAGAACTTACTCCTCTGCGCCAAACTCTCACACCCGTTTCCATTCCACCAAGTGGTCAAGAGCGGGGACTTCGAGAGATGTAGACCTCCAGAAGAGAAGGATGGGTCCCTGTTCTAGGGAGTGCTGCGCTTAATGAGTAGTACTCATTTGGAGGTGCGCTGTGGAGGGCTGTGAGGAGGATTTCCCATGGGTTCTTTGGAGAGAAGGGAGCGAAAGAAATGAACCAGGGTTCCAAAGAAGTCTTCATAATCGTTCTTTCTGCCACCCTTCACACTATGCCAGTCTGCAAGCTGTAGTTTCACTTTTCTGATGGATGAAACTACATGGGTGGAAGGAGCTTCAGTGGCCCAAGCTACAAGATACTCCCTCTAGTGTCTTGCACGCTCACAAGTTTTTTTCCGACCTTGGAGAGGCCTAGTGATCTAAAGCCTTCCACTTAAGTCTAAGGGGCCACCAATCAAGTCCTGCCCGCCTCTGCAGCTCCAGGGTTGAAGCTCTTGGGCCGTCAGACCTGCCACTCATTTTCTTCCTCCCTTCCCATTGGCCCATGGTAAATAGGAGGCTTTTTTTTTTTTTCATTGATTGGGCGGGGCCCAATCAGGGTTGGGTTGGGTCTTTGACAGCTTTCTTTGCCAGATTCAAAGATGGCGCCTACGGCCACGCTAAGAATGCAGCGTGAAGCTGCAGTTCTGCCATCACTCAAGATGGCTGCCCCCATCAAGATGACCGGGGTGTGCCGGGGGGAAAGGGGCAGCATGATGGTCTGAGATGGTAAGGGATACTGCACCATTGCGGGCCTGGTCTTGGGGCCTGGGAATGAAGAATAGAGAGGCTAGGGAGCTAGGTGAAGTCTGTGGTGGGGGCTAGGATCAGAGAAAGGGAGAGAGGACAAGGGTGACAAGTGGGGGTGAGAGATCAAAGATGGGGCGGGAGTGTGCCTAGGGTTGTCTCTCCATGAGTGCTCTCCTTCCCTACTCTTCCTGTTCCAGGTGTAGCGTCGGACCATGTGGAAGTTTCTGAGGCTGGGGAGCCGGATAATGGGGGGTGGGGCCCGTTGGGGGGTAAAGGGGCAATAGCGTCCTTTCACAGGCTAACCTCGGCCCTTCCCAGTCCTCTGGACTAAAATGGGGAACACATTGGGCCTGGCACCAATGGGGACTTTGCCCCGCCGGAGCCCCCGCCGAGAGGAACCCCTGCCCAACCCTGGGAGCTTCGATGAGCTGCACCGGCTATGCAAAGGTGAGAACTTGGCACTTGGGTGTCTCAGGATGAAGGGGCAGAGGAGTGGAGGGTCTTGAATGCCGGATGTCCGGCGATGGGAGCAGGAAAGGGGAGATCATAGCTGGGTCATGCAGCCTCAGGGAGGATCAGGTGCCCAAATGAAGTGGAGCATTTCATTGCAGGACTTGAAAGGAGGTTAATTCCTCCAAAGTGTTCCCTATGGGATTGAAAGGGGAGACTATCTTTTGGGATAGGGGTTCTTTGTCTGTGCTTATTCCTTCCCTTCCCCTACCCCCTTCAGATGTATTCCCAGCACAGATGGAGGGCGTGAAGCTCGTTGTCAACAAGGTTCTGAGCAGCCATTTCCAGGTGCTCCCACTTCTCTGGCCCCTCCTTTCTATTCCCCCTTTCCTGTCCCTGGATCATCTTCTCCTTTCCTTTGTACTCCAGCCCTAGCCAGTCTATGTGGGACAAATGAGGGAGGATATGGGGTTCTCTTTACCTCCGTGCCTGTGGGACTTGTTGCTTTTAATCTGATGACCTTCTCTGTATATGTTGGAATATTTAGGATTCTTGAGAGGCCCTCTGGATGGGGAAAAGACTAAGGGTGGGATGAGGGATTGAAGTGGAGCAGGAATGCGCTTTTCTCCACTGAATCCTCTTTTCCTCAGGTGGCGCACACTATACACATTAGTGCCCTGGGCTTGCCGGGATATCACCTCCATGCGGCCTATGCAGGGGATTGGCAGCTCAGTCCCACTGAGGTGAGGGCTCCACACATCTGGGTCATCTCCCTAAAAACCAATCTGGGACCCAGGTCTGGAGGAAGAGGAATTGTGTGTGTTATGGGGAGGAATGGGCCGTAACCTGATTGTGTCTTTTCTGAATCAGAGAGGGTAGAGAAACATTTTCTGTGAAGAGCCCAGAGTGTGTCTTTGTGACTCCACCAGGGGGCGCTGTGCACTCTTAATGAAGTTCTATATTTGGGTTTAGGCTGAGTGGTGCCATCCGGCTCAGCCTTACTACTGTGTACACCCTTCCACAGGTGTTCCCCACTGTGGTAGGGGATATGGACAGCAGTGGCAGCCTGAACGCCCAGGTCTTGCTCCTCTTGGCAGAGCGGCTCCGAGCTAAGGCTGTCTTCCAGGTGACCACAGTTCCTGCCTCCATCCCCTGAGGCACTTCCTCTTTCTCCTCCACGGGTTTCCTGCTCTGAGGGCTTGGAAGGAGGAGCAGAGTCTATAATGATCATAAAGAGGGAGGGAGATTTTACTTCTTGCTCTTGCCACCCAGACGCAGCAGGCCAAGTTCTTGACATGGCAGTTTGATGGCGAGTATCGGGGAGATGACTACACAGCCACTCTGACCCTAGGAAATCCTGACCTGATTGGGGAGTCGGGTGAGGAACTGGGACAGGGTTCTTTTTATCTTGGCGGCCCATTTGCTAATGTTACTATGCCTCTTCATCTTCTGTACAGTTTGGAGTTTAGAAAAGGAACTTCTTGGGCAGGCTGGGGTGGCGGTTATTGGGGGTGAGGGAGCAGGTCTGGATATTGTCTCTATGACTGACTCCATGTCTCCCCGTTCCCCCACAGTGATCATGGTTGCTCACTTCCTGCAGAGCCTCACTCATCGGCTGGTGCTGGGAGGAGAGCTAGTTTATCACCGGCGGCCAGGCGAAGAGGGGGCCATCTTGACACTGGCTGGGAAGTACTCGGGTATGGGGCGAAGTGAAGTAGTGGTGGTGGGGGGGGGCAATTCTGGACTTTTCTGGGGTTCCTGGCCTGTGTTATACTACAGTTAACACTCCTTCCCCTCTGTACTTTGGATTTTACAGCTGTACACTGGGTAGCTACATTGAATGTGGGATCAGGCGGGGCCCATGCAAGTTACTACCACAGGGCAAATGAACAGGTGAGACCTCTGATCTCATTCCCTCCTTGTCAGCAAGTCAGTCATGAACTTCTGTTCATCTGGACCTCTATCGCCCTGCTGACCTATTTTTCTTCCTACCACGCTGTGTATATATTTACATGCATGCCTCCATTCTGCTGATTCCCCATCAGGACCCTTCTGGTCTTCACTGATACTGATCTCTCTCTCATCCTTGCCCATGGTTCTCAGGTTCAGGTTGGAGTGGAGTTTGAGGCAAACACAAGGCTACAAGACACAACATTCTCCTTTGGTTACCACCTGACTCTGCCCCAGGCCAACATGGTATTTAGAGGTGAGGGTTATTGGGAGACATTTGGCTATGCTGAGGAATGGGGGATGCAGAGGAGGGAGGGAAGCTCGACCTTACTTCTGGTGATTATTTCCTCTAATCCCTGTTAAATAATCTAGTGGGTATTCTCTCCCCCAACAGGCTTGGTGGATAGTAACTGGTGTGTAGGTGCTGTGCTGGAGAAGAAGATGCCCCCTCTGCCTGTCACCCTAGCCCTTGGAGCCTTCCTCAATCACTGGCGCAACAGATTCCATTGTGGCTTCAGCATCACTGTGGGCTGAGGTTGTCCAGAGCCAGCCCCCACAGCAGCTGGAACCTCTGAGTCAGGTGCCCTAGGGCCAGAGACTAGGCCCCTCTTCAGAGCCCACCTTGCTGGGTGATCTCTAGGACCCAGGAGCAGAGTGGTGGACAGGACCATGCCCTCCTCAGAACTGGAACTGCCACAGGGGCAGTTGATGAGGCAGAGGTTTGAGGATCCCCCCCTCTGCTACCAGCCCCAGTATCACCTTCCCCATGCTCTTGTGACTGTGGACTAAGGGGGAAGGATTAAGGGGTATGGCTGAATTCCCCCGGCACCCCTTGCCCTCAGGCTTCCTTCTTCCTTTCCCTTTGGTTAATCCTGCATGGGATTAGCTGACCATCCTGTTTTCCATCCCAGAGCCTCCCAAGGCTGGGAAAGTAGGGCTGAAGGGCTAGATGTTTGGTCTCAGGAAGTGGGGCCCACCCATTCCCAGAAGGAGCTTCTTTACCTCTTAGCCCTGAGGTTTCCTTCTTCCCATCTTCTGTGCTTCCAGAGAACAACTTTGTTCCTATGGTCACCCCCACTATCCCCATGACCGCATGAAGAGGCAGTTATTGCTTTAGTCTTTCATTGCAACCACTGGGCTCCCTTTGAACCCGGCCCAATCTTTGGTCCCAGCATTTTCCCACTCCAGTGTATCCAGGGTGTCCCAGGTGAGCTGGGGAAGGAAGTGAGCCTGGCCTCAGCTGCAGATCTCCTGGAGCAGCGGCATCATGGCAGACAGGCCCTGGATGTGCTGGATTTGGTACCCGTAGGCCTCATTAATGCTCCGGAGCTCAGCCAGCAGGCCTAGCAACTTCGCATACAGAAACCTTTGGAGGAAGTAGTGGGGTTGCCAGGAAAACAGGAGGGAAATAAGGCAGTTGGGAGTCTTGTCTCTAGGCCCTGATCCCCTGAACTATTCCTCAGTGAAGCCAGGTCTGAACATTAGAGAAAATCATGCTCTGGTATGACAGACTATCAGAGGTTCCAAAGGTCCTCCAGGGGGCCTCGGTCTGACACTGTCTTCTCTCACCATGCTCAGTTTTTTCTGAACCCAGAGCTCTGAGAGCCGAGTGTGAAGAAAGCTCCAGACTTGGCCAGAACTCCAACCATGTGGAATCTGAGGGCCTGGCCTTCTAGAGCAGGTTCTAGAAGGTGGATGTGTTCTATGGTATAAAGCATCCCCTTTCTGGCCAAACTAGCTCTTGGAGGAACGAGCAAAACAGAAGCGGTGCATACCTCAGAGCCTGGATAAATCACAGACTATTGAATCTGGAACTGGCTTTGACCATGAAACTGTGAATGGCCCTAACTTCAAGGGAAATGAGAAATCGAAGGAATTGGCCCAATGGCGAGGAGAGGAAAGGCCAAGGGAAGAGAAAAGTCTGCGTTAGTCTGGAGAAGTTGGACTAGTGAGGTAATGGATGTCATCAATCTCAGGAATGCTATTACCCAGAGCCTCTGAGCTACTACTTTGCATCTGTACTGAATAAAAAAAAATCTGGAAAAAGTGAGATGAAACAGCAGTATCCAAATACAGCAATTTGGATGCTGAAACGATGTGAGACAGGGATGGCCGGGGGAAGGAATAGACCCCAAGATACCTGAATTCCCTAAGGAAAGGACAGTAAAAAAACATTCCTCCCAAGCTCAATGTTTCACCAACCCCTTCCTGCCCTGGTGTGGCCTCCAAGCCCTCAGTGTCCCACCGTACCGATCCCGGGGCCTTCGCTGCTGGCCCTTGATGTAGCTTTGCAGAGTCAGTGCCATCGCCTCTTGCAGCTGATCAATCTCATCTCTCTGGGTAACTCCAGGTCGGTCTGTAAGATAGGGAGCTGGGAAGGACAAGGTGGGTGGCAGGGGTGGGCCTGCGTGGTGCCCCGGGGACTGAGGCTGGGATAGACCTAGTCTGCAGGTTTGACAGCTAGGCTAGAAGGCCTGGGTGGATGGACTCAAGGAGCTGAGTATTTGGGCAGAGGTGGTGCAGCAAAAGGCTCTGGGCTTTGGGAGGTGCTCACCAGGAGAGAAGAGGGCCATGGCAGCCAAGAGCACATACTCAGGCTCTTGGAGCTGCAGTTTTCGTAGTGTTCCATGGAAGTGAAAGAGCAACTCCAAAAACTCTACCTGGAACCCCACTGTGGGAGATACTAGGATTAGGAGCCTCTAGGTCACCTGACCACATACTGTACCATGAGGACACATGCCCCCTATTGCTCTAGCACCATCTCACCACGGGCTCCATCTTCAATTGTGTAGCGAAGAGGCCCGCAGAGGAAGTTTTGTGTTTGGAGACAGAAAGTGGTATTGAGTACGATGTGACAGATTTCCACAGCTGCTCCCTTGAGAAGGGAGATCTGGTCTTCAATGGGCAGGGAACTGTGGAAAGCAGGAAACAAGGACACTTTTCAATTTTTTTTTTTTTCTGAGACAGAGTCTCACTGTCACCCCAGCTGGAGTGCAGTGGTATAATCTCTGCTCACTGTAACCTCTGCCTCCTGGGTTCAAGCAATTCTCCTGCCTCAGCCTCCCAAGTAGCTTGGATTACAGGCGTGTGCCACCATGCCTGGCTGATTTTTTGTATTTTTAGTAGAGACGGGTTTTTACCATGTTGGCCAGGCTGGTCTCCAACTACTGACCTCAGGTGATCCACCTGCCTTGGCCTCTCAAAGTGCTGGGATTACAGGCATGAGCCACTGCACCCAGCCCACTTTTTAATTTTTTGTTTGTTTATTTGTTTTTATTTTTTGTAAAGATGGAGTCTTACTATGTTGCCCAGGCTGGTCTCGAACTCCTAGGCTCAAGCAGTCCTCCTGCCTTGGCCTTCCAAAGTGCTGGGATTATAGGTGTGAGCCACTGTGCCCAGCTGACAAGGGCACCTTATTATTATTCTTATTAATTAATTTATTTTTGAGACAGAGTGTTGCTCTGTCACCCAGGCTGGATGTAGTGGCCTGA
The DNA here is from genome assembly GCF_029289425.2 of Pan paniscus. Lineage (NCBI taxonomy): Eukaryota > Metazoa > Chordata > Mammalia > Primates > Hominidae > Pan > Pan paniscus. The sequence continues at coordinate 88,619,953 of NC_073249.2, read as the reverse complement.
TCTCGGCTACAGCAAACCTCCGCCTCCTGGTTTCAAGTGATTCTTCTGCCTCAGCCTCCCGAGGAGCTGGGATTATAGGCGCCCACCACCACACCCAGCTAAGTTTTGTATTTTTAGTAGAGACGGATTTCACCATGTTGGCCAGGCTGGTCTCAAATTCCTGAGCTCAAGTGATCCACCCGCCTTGGCCTCTCAAAGTGCTGGGATTACAGGCATGAGCCACCGTGCCTGGCCTATTATTATTATTTTTAGCTTTCATTTTTTGAGACAGTCTCACTCTGTCACCCAGGCTGGAATGCAGCGGTGCTATCTCAGCTCACTGCAGCCTCAACCTCCTGGGCTCAAGTGATCCTCCCACTTCAGCCTCCTGAGTACCTGGGACTACAGGCACCCACCATCATGCCCAGCTAATTTTTGTATTTTTTGTAGAGTTGGGGTTTTGTCATGTTGCTGAGGCTGGTCTCAAACTTCTGGACTCAAGCGATCTGCCAGCCTCTGCCTCCCAAAGTGCTGGGATTACTAGTGTGAGCCACTGCGCGGCACCTCAAGGGCACTTTAGATGCAAGCCTGTACTTCAGAGATGGAGAAGAACTCCCAGTTCTGATTGGCACATTTAAAACCAAAGCTGAGAATTCAAGACCTAATGCTTGGAAAGGCTGAGGCATGTGTTAATTTGTAGTCAGTGACTTTTCGGGGTGGATATACAATTTACTGAAGTGTTTGCCTCCTGAAAGATGAGGGGAGGTCACTCACCGGAAGATGGGCAGGTCCTTAGTAAACTTGATGACTTGCAGTACCATGAAAGTGTTGATGTCTGCGAAGTGTGTGACCAGAGGCAGCACAGGGGCCAGGGTGGGCAAGGGCTGGTGATGGATGAACAGATGAGCTGGAGGCTGCAATGATCAGAACATTAGCTAGAGGCCCTGGCCCTAGGGCCCTCCTTTAGGCCTCACCAGCCTTATCTTGGAAGAGTTCCTTGCTGAGAAGCCTGCTCAGGCTGGGGTTCTGGAGATCTGTTCTCAGTATCAGTGCATGGCATACACCCCTCTCCTTCAGACCAGCATTTTTGGGTGCACTTTTAGTTGTATTCCAACCCAAATCCTGTCGGTGCTCACCCTAAACTGCACAAACTGTTCAAACATGGTGCCCATGTGGCGGGTGTGGGCCCCCAGGAGTGTCCGGATCAGCTCTTCTTGCTCCTTACTCAGTTGCACAGGTGTTTGCTGTGCCCGCCGCTGGGCCTGCTTTGCTCGCCGCAATGCCAGGGCTTCTGCCGACAGTATCACTGTGCCAGGCAAGAGATCATGACAAAGCTGTTGAGACCAGCAGAGCACTTCTCTCTGCTGGTCCCTGATCTGGGGCCCCTCAGCCACCCTGCACAACGAAGGATGGGGGCAGTGTGGGGAATTCCTGAGACTTTCTTGGGCTTGGCTAAAGTCCTAGAGGCTCCAGGAGGCAGGGGGTTCCTATACACTTCCACCAACCTGTGAAGAACTGCAGCAGAAAACTGCACTGTGGGGGAGAAGGGAAGGGTGGCGAGGAAAGTATGAAAGATGTGAGGAAAGGTGCGAGGGCTTTTGGGGAAACAGTGTAGAGGGAGGGGTCTTGATACCTAGAGCATCACTTTATGTGATGTTTTCAAATAATTCTTCAAAAATAATCAAATAATCCTTTCAAATAAACCTTTATCTGATGTTTTAGCAAAATTTCAAAACTTCTGAGGTTAAATCCCACTGAATGAAACAACCCCAGGATAGGCAGGGCTGGTATTCATCATATATATATATATATATGTGTGTGTGTGTGTGTGTGTGTGTGTGTGTGTGTGTATGTGTATATATGTATATATGTGTGTATATATATATTTTTGTTTGTTTGTTTGTTTTGTTTTGTTTTGAGATGGAGTCTCTCACTCTGTTGCCCAGGCTGGAGTGCAATGGAGCAATCTCGGCTGACTGCAACCTCTGCCCCCTGGGTTCAAGCAATTCTCCCTGCCTCAGCCTCCTGACTAGCTGGGATTACAGCACCCACCACCACGCCCGGCTAATTTTTTTTTTTTTTTTTTTTTGTATTTTTAGTAGAGACGGGGTTTCACCATATTGGCCAGGCTGGTCTCGAACTCCTGACCTCAAGTGATCCATTCACCTCGGCCTCCCAAAGTGCTGGGATTACAGGCGTGAGCCACTGCACCCAGCCCAATCACATTTTTTAGAAATGTGGACAGGCTTAGATTCTGGTGACAGAACCAAGGTCACAAAGTAAGTAATATAGATTGAATTCAAACCAAAATCTTTTGACTTCTACAAAAGATCCAAGATCGAACCAAGATCTTGAATTCAGACCAAGATCCTTTGACTTCTACAGTTTCCTTTCATTCTTCCATAGTGAGAATCATGTGATATGGAAAAAGCAAGAGTTTGGGAGTCAGGTAAACTTGAGTTTGAATACTGACTGTACAACTTCTTCTTCCTTCTTCTTTTTCTAGAGAGGACATCTCACTCTGTTGACCAGGCTGGTCTTGAATTCCTGGCCTCAAACAATCCTCTTGTCTCAGCCTTCCAAAGTGCTGGGATTAGAGGTGTGAGCCACTGTGCTCGGCCTGCACAAGTTTTTAGTTGAATTAACTTGGGCAAATTAACTTCTGTGAGCCCCAGTTACATCCTCCTTTGGGAGCATAGCACAGTTACCTGGCACAGAGAAAGCATTAATTAAGTTATTGAGCACCTACTAGGTGACAGGCACTATACTCAAGAGATACAAAATAAAAAACACACCTGTAATCTGAGCACTTGGGGAGGCGGAGGTGGGCAGATCGCCTGAGGCCAGGAGTTTGAGACCAGCGTGGCCAACATGGTGAAAGCTCATCTCTACTAAAAATACAAAAAATTAGCTGGGTGTGGTGGCACATGCCTGTAATCCCAGCTATGCAGGAGGCTGAGGCAGGAGAATCACTTGAACGCAGGAGGCGGAGGTTGCAGTGAGCCGAGATGGCGCCACTGCACTCCAGCCTAGGCAACAGAGTATGAGACTTTATCAAAAAAAATAGAAAGAAAAGAAAAGAAAAGACAAGACTAGCCATGTGGCTATCTAGGAGAAAAGCATTTCAGGTAGAGGAAATGGCAAGTGGAAAAGCCTTGGGGAAGAGTGCGCTTGGTGTTTCTTTTTTTTTTTGAGTCGGAATCTGGCTCTGTCACCCAGGCTGGAGTGCAGTGGCGCGATCTCGGCTCACTGCAAGCTCCGCCTCCCGGGTTCACGCCATTCTCCTGCCTCAGCCTCCCGAGTAGCTGGGACTACAGGCGCCCGCCACTACGGCTGGCTAATTTTTTGTGTGTTTTTTTAGTAGAGACGGGGTTTCACTGTGTTAGCCAGAATGGTCTCGATCTCCTGACCTCGTGATCCGCCTGCCTCGGCCTCCCAAAGTGCTGGGATTACAGGCGTGAGCCACCGCGCCCGGCCTGGTGTTTCTAAGAATGACAGTAAAGTCAGTGTGGCTAGAATTGATTGAGTAAGGGGGGAAGAGTATGAAATAAAGTCTGAAAGGTGTTGTGGGAAAGCTAGATCATAAGATCACGTACTTTGAGATGGGGAGCCATTGGGTGTCTTGAGTGAATAGTGACATAATCCAACTAGTTTCAAAAAGAGTACTGTGCCTGCTATGTAGAGAATGCACTGTTGAGAACAAGGACAAAGCAGACAGACGCAGTCAATGGATTCTTGGGATGTAGGGGGCCAACTCACTGTCTTTCCTCATGCCAGCATCTAAGCACTTCTGCAACCTGCAGGCTGGGCAGTGGCGCCTCTGAGTCTTGCTGACTTCACAGCTTCCAGCAAAGGGGCAGGTGGGACCAATGCTTTTGCTGACTGTTCTCCTGTGAGACACAGAGATGTTGTTAGAGTCTGGGATGCAATGGATAGGTGAGGGGCTGAGATGACATGGTCTAAAAGACCTGGGAATCTGGTGAAATGGACTAATCTGAGCTGTGCCCAAAGGTCCCCAGGGGTGGATAGCGTCCAACACATCTCAAGCATTTCCATGGCAACACAGGATCACTCCAGAAAGCCTAGTTGATGTAGTACTAGCTAGGTGCTTCACAGGCAGTGGGTACATAATAAGTGCTCTTGACTAATGGGCTGTGTCCATCAGACAAACATTCAGCTTTCCCTCTGTTATGCCACCAGTTTATACAGTGATGTGTTTGGCAAGATGTAGGATGCCAGCCACAGGGTAGTTAGACTCTAAGATAAAGGATTAATGTAGCTGGACAGGCTTGGGCACCAGCGAGGGTGTAAAGGCTGACTAATAGGGAGTTTGGTTTGGAGGGCTATTTCCACTGGGGAGGAGACTCTCACCTGAAGAAACCCTTGCAGCCCTCACAAGTCAGCGCATTAAAGTGGTAGCCTGTGGCTTGGTCCCCACATACCACACAGTTCCTCAGCTCATCTTCCCTACTGGCCATGACGTCACGTGTTGGGGTGGCTGTCACAGACTCCTGAATGTAGGAGGGGTCAGCAGTCAGTTTTGGGCCACCCTTGACCCTTTTCTGTCCCTTCTAGAGAGTCTCTTTCCAAACCAAACCAAACATGCCCTTGACTTGATCCCTGGCGTTATCTTTTGTGTTTTTTTTTTCTTTTTCTTTTTCTTTTTTTTCTGACACAAGTTCTTGCTCTGTCACCTAGGCTAGATCTCTGCTCATTGCAACCTCTGCCTCCTGGGCTCAAGCAATCCTCCGCCTCAGCCTCCTGAGTAGCAGGGACTACAGGTCCAGACCACCACGTCCAGCTAATTTTTGTTTATTTATTATTTTTTTTTTGTGGAGATGGGGTTTTGCCATGTTGCCCAGGTTGGTTTTTTTGTTTGTTTTTTTTGTTTATTTGTTTGTTCTGTTTTTTGAGATAGAGTCTTACTCTGTTGCCTAGTGTTGCCTAGGCTGGAGTGCATCATAGTTCAATGTAACCTCACACTCCTGGGCTCAAGGGATCCTCCTGCCTCAACCTCCTGAGTAGCTGGAACTATAGGTACACACCACCACACCAGGATATTTTTTTCTTTTCCTTCCTTCCTTCCTCCCTCCCTCTCTTATTCCTTTCTTTCCTTTTTTTTTTTTTTTTTCCCTGAAATTGAGTCTTGCTCTGTCACCCAGGCTGGAGTGCAGTGGTGCAATCTTGGCTCGCTACAACCTCTGCCTCCCAGATTCAAGTGATTCTCATGCCTCCGCCTCCTGAGTAGCTGGGATTAAGGTGCCCGCCACCATGCCCAGCTAATTTTTTATTTTTAGTAGAGATGGGGTTTCACCATATTGGCCAGGCTGGTTTCAAATTCCTGACTTAGGCCCGGTGCGGTGTCTCATGCCTGTAATTCCAGCACTTTGGGAGGCCGAGGTGGGCGGATCACCAGGTCATGAGATCGAGACCATCCTGGCCATCATGGTGAAACCCCGTCTCTACTAAAAATACAAAAATTAGCTGGGCATCGTGGCGTGTGCCTGCAGTCCCAGCTATTTGGGAGGCTGAGGCAGGAGAATCGCTTGAACCTGGGAGGCGGAGGTTGCAGTGAGCCGAGATTGCGCCACTGCACTCCAACTTGGGCGACAGAGCGAGACTCCATCTCAAAAAAAAACCAAAAAAAAAACCAAAACAAAAAACAAAAAAACAAATTCCTGACTTCAAGTGATCAATCCTCCCACCTTGGCTTCCCAAAGTGCTGGGATTACAGGCATGAGCTCCCTCGCCTGGCCTCTTTTCTTTCTTTTTTGTAGAGATGGGATCTGTTATGTAACCCAGGTTGGTCTTGAACTCCTGGGCTCAAGCGATCCCCCCACCTTGGCCTCCCAAAGTGCTGGAATTACACACGTGAGCCACTATATGCCTAGCCCCCATCATTATCTGTATTTTATTGCATTTAGTCTTTGGCCCCCAACAGATTTCCTACCTGCTTCTCTTAGGCAGCATGTCACCTGCAGGCCACAGAATCTGGTATGGAATGCCTCTCCCCAAACTCCCACGCTGTTGCTGGTTTTCCTCTGATCTCAGGAGTTGCCAGTGATTGGAGTTAGGGATTATGACCCTTAGTATCTGGAAAACAAGAGATGTCTGTTTTATGTGGCCTCCAGTTGCTCTCAGTGACTGTGGGGTAAGGGCACAGACCCTGGACTCAGGGCAAAGGCCTGGGTGGGAGGTTTTCCCAGCATGACAAAAGTGCTGGTTGGTGGCACATGGGGAGGGACTCCGGTGGGTGGGAACCTTGTGACTCATTGGAAGCTGCTGCTTATTAGACTCATCGAGATTTTCCCTGTTGATGAGTTTAAGGCTACATCTGCAGCCTTCTGTGTACAGAGATCCTGAACAAGCTGGGAAGAGAGAGAGAGAGACAGACAGGCAGACAGACAGAGCAAGCTTTTTCACACGCAGTATGTCAGTACTAAAAGAAGAGGTGTGACAGTTCCACAAGGCTCCCCCAAAAAAAGTTTTTAAGAGACTAGGGGCTGGGCACGGTGGCTCACGCCTGTAATCCCAGAACTTTGGGAGGCTGAGGCAGGCAGGTCACTTGAGGTCAGTAGTTCGAGACCAGCTTGGATAACATAGTGAAACCCTGTCTTTACTAAAAATACAAAAATTAGCCAGGCATGATGGCACATACTTGTAATCCCAGCTAATTGGGAGGCTGAGGTGGGAGGACTGCTTGAACTCGGGAGGCGGAGGTTGCAGTGAACTGAGATCATGCCACTGAACTCCAGCCTGGGCACAGAACAAGTGAGACTCCGTCTAAAAAAAAAAAAAAAAAGAGAGAGAGAGACTAGGATCTAAGTAAGAGCTTACGGAAAGAGCCCTCTCACTTCCTAACTAGGGAGGGCTGAGAATCAAATCAGAGTGACCACAGGGCACAGTGACATGCCCTGTACATCCCCCCTACTCTGGAGACAGGTAGAGAATGGTTTGAGCCCAGGAGTTTGAATCCAACCTGGGCAACATAGCAAGACTCTATCTCTAATAATAATAATAATAATAATAATAAAGTGCTATTTTTAAAAAATATTTTTTTTTTTGGCTGGGCGGGGTGGCTCATGCCTGTAATCCCAGCACTTTGGGAGGCCGAGTTGGGCAGATCATGAGATCAAGAGATCTGGCCAATGTGGTGAAACCCTGTCTTTACTAAAAATACAAAAATTAGCCAGGCATGGTGGTGCACGCTAGTATTCCTAGCTACGTGGAAGGCTGAGGCAGGAGAATTACTTGAACCCAGGAGGCAGAGGTTGCAGTGAGCTGAGATCGCAGCACTGCACTCCAGCCTGGGTGACAGAGCCACCACACCCAGCTAATTTTTGTACTTTTAGTAGAGCTGGGGTTTGTGTTGACCAGGCTGGTCTCGGACTCCTGACCTCGTGATCCGCCCGCCTCGGCCTCCCAAAGTGCTGGGATTACAGGCGTGCACCTGTAATAATAGCTACTGCGCCCGGCCTATTTTTCTTTGTTTTGCTATTATGTCTTCTGCTTCTTCATTTGCATTAAATTATAATTAATGTTTCTCTAAAGATGAGTTAAAACCCCAAGTGCAGGCTGGAGTCATACACACACACACACACACACACACACACACACACACACACAGAGAGAGAGAGAGAGACTGAGTTAAAAAGATCCTTGTTTAGGTTACCAGAATGAGTTGGTAGAACCCCTAATCTCAAGTGGTATAGCATCTAACTATGCATAACTTTGTATTTTGAAATAAACTGAGTTCCAGAGAGCACAGATGCTTGGATCTGTTCCTTGGGAGATGGTAAGAATATTTATGTGTATGTATCTGTTGGTGTCTTTGTGACTCTGACAATTCATACTAATTTATTCAATCAACAAATATTGACCAAGAATCCACCTATGTCTTAGATACTAGAGTTAAAAAATGAGTAAGATGCTCTCCTACCCTCATGAATTTTAATCGCTAATGGGGGAGACAGACCTTTACACAGATATAAAGAAATATGGTCAGATCAGTGATGATGCCATGCACAGAGCATTATGGCACCGAAATAGCGGGGCACCTAATTCTGCTTTGGCAAAGGGGTGTCGAGGAAGAGGCAGGAGAGGCTTTCTGGAGGTGTGGCAACTGAGTTGACTTTTAAAGGGTAATGATGAGTTAGCTAGGGGGAATATAAAAGGCAGTTCAGGCAGAGGGTGCAACCTGAGATGGTCAAGAAGCCAGATACAAAAAGGTAGATATGGTAGAACCACAGATGGGCCTCTCTTACTGGAGCATAACATTTCAGGCTGGGAGTGGGAAGAGATAAGGCTGGAGAGGTGGGATATAAGGCTGAGATGTAGGCAGATCACAGGAGACCTCATGTGTCAGGCTAAACACTTTGAGTCCATCAGGAAACTTTGAAAGAGAAAGCTGTGAAATGACATTGTCATGTCTATATTCTAGATCGTTTACTCTGCTGGCTGTTGAATTTGAGGGGGTAGGACTGAAGGCAAAGAGACCAGTTAGTAAGCTATTGCCTGCCGGGTGTGGTGGCTCATGCCTGTGATCCCAGCACTTTGGGAGGCCGAGATGGGCAGATCATGAAGTCAGGAGATTGAGACCATCCTGGCTAGCGCGGCAAAACCCCGTCTCTACTAGAAATGCAAAGAATTGGCTGGGCACGGTGGCGGGCGCCTCCCAGCTACTTGGGAGGCTGAGGCCGGAGAATGGCGTGAACCTGGGAGGCGGAGGTTGCAGTGAGCTGAGATTGCGCCGCTGCATTCCAGCCTGGGCAACAGAGCAAGATTCCGTCCCCCCACACCAAAAAAAGAAGAAGAAGAAGAAGAAGAAGAAGAGGAGGAAGAGGAAGAGGAAGAGGAAGAGGAAGAAGAGAAGAAGAGGAAGAAGAAGAAGAAGAAGAAGAAGAAGAAGAAGAAGAAGAAGAAGAGGAAGAAGAAGAAGAAGAAGAAGAAGAAGAAAGCTATTGCCATAATGTAGGTGAGAGAAGATTAAGCCGGAGCTAAGATAGTGGAAGGATGTAGGGGAGGAGAGGGTTTTGAGAAATACATGGAAAGTGGAATTATTGGAATTTGGTGACTACTAGAGTGCCTGGATTAAGAAAGAGGACGAGAAATTAAAGATGACTGCAGGTTTCTGGCATGGGTGACTGAGTGGATGGTAGTATCGCCAATTGGGAGACAGACTGCAGGAGAAGGACAAGGGCCCTCCATACTTGGGTGCCAATCCATTTTCACAGTTGACAATTTACTCCAGCAATAAGTTATCAAGTGTCCACTCATGATTAGGCACCAGAAGGAGAGACAAAAGAGAGTCCCTATTACAGAGACACTTCCAGATTAATTATGAAGACTGAATACATAAATTGAATTCCTAGGTCTTAAAAGAAAATATATAATCAAACCTTAAATGTTTGATTTAAGGTTGTGGTAAAGACTATGTATAATATTATAGGTATTAATTGCTCCCTTAATTTATTCTTCTTGTGTACCCAGTATGAGCAGAGTACTATGTAAAAATCCTTGCCTGTGTTAACACTGTAAGATAGGTAATATCATCATTTTACAGATGAGAAAACTGAGGCTCAGAGTGTTTAGCTAGCTTATATAAGGGCCAATATACCCAACAGTTTATTAGATGACTCCACTTGGATGTCACATAGACACCTCAAATTCAATATGTCTCAAATTGAATTGTCAACCCCCCACAAACTAACTTTTCCTATGTTACCTAACTTGGTGACTAGTCCAACGTGAGAAAGTGGAAAGAACATGGGCTTTGGGGTCATATAGACTTAGGTTCAAATTCTGACTGGCTCTTGCTAGTTGAATTACTTATTTTTTGCCACTTCTCTAATTGTTTGACATGACTGAGACCCAGCTCCATGGGGCCCTGGGAATCAGATATCATCAGGCTGAGCCAATACCGGACCAGGGAAGGGAGGCATACTTCCTCTTCTTACATCAGCTTTGAATGCTTAGGGAGAGGCTAGGCTAGAAAGATATTCTGGTCTAGGGATGCCCTTCACCTGGGGCCAGGGATTACACCGAGCCTTGTTCTTCTTGGAGAAGTCCACCTTGTAGTTCTTTGAGATGGGGTTGCCTTGGGAACAGACTGCTTTGAGTTTGCTCTTCTGTGTACAGAAACCCTCCCCTGGCTTCAGGGTCTCTGCTGTAACGCAGATGGAGAGTGGAATCTGCTGCAGGATGCCCCTGGCATCCATGGTGAACAGGCTTTCAGGGTTAACTGATACCCTCACCCTCTTCCAACATGCCTTTTCCAGGCCAGGGTCTGAAAAACACCTGTGAGGATTGTGACCTGATGGGTTAAGCTCTCTGAATTTCAGTTTTCTTACCTGGAAAAAAAAAAGGGTTAAAACACTCATTATCCAGGTTTGCTGTGAAGATTAAACAAAGTAATAAAGTAGTAAAATGTAAAATTCCTTACACGGTGCTTGAAACATGGAAGGAAATCAACACATATTCATTCTCTTACCTTCTTCCTTTCCTTCCCCTTTTACTGCTGTCTTCTCCCAGATACAAAACCAGAAACTGGTGAGTCACCTAGTCTCCTTTCTCTCCCTCACTCCCTATAAATGACCAAATGCCATGACCTGTCATTCCTATCTTCTGACCTCTACATGCCCACTACCTCTTAGCTGAGTTTAGGCCCTCAACATTTTTCACTTACTGCTGCAGTAGACTATTCAATTATTCTCCCTGCTCCCAGCCTCATCTCCTTCCAACCCATCCTCCATGCTGTTGCTATTTCTAAAATGCAAATTTGATCATGTCTCTCCCCTGCTTAAAATTCTTCATTTGCTTTCCATCACCTTCACGATAAAATCCAATCTCTTTAGCATGTCACACAAAGTCCTTTGTGATCTGGCCCCTATTTAATCACTCTGGCCTCATCTATTCTGTCCCCACTTCCCTCCCCTGACCTAGCACATCACACTTTGGCTCTAGATGTGCTTAGGCATTTAGAGTTCCCTGAACAAGCTGTGCTCACTCACCTCTGAATAACTGCCCTTGTTGTTCCCTCTGGTTGGAATCACCTCACACACCCTTACTTTCAAACCCTCCTCCCTGATCCTCCTGATCCTCTTGGTCCTTCAGGCCTGGGTAGAGCAGATCACCTGTGTGAGCCTAATAGATCTACACCTCTGTACACAAATTTGTCACAGCACTTATCACATTGCAGAACAACTGACTGTTTCTTTTTGACTCTGTCAATCAACTGTGAGTTGATGAAGTCAAGGGCTGCACCTGTCATTTGGGGATCCTTAGGGTCTTATGTACTCCAAGCATATATAATAAATATTTATGGAATGAATAAATGGACTAGGATACAAATTAAGATCTGATTTCAAACCCTTGCTCTTTTCATGCAACATCATATGCTATTGTTTGTGAATGAGCGCACTCATTCATTCAATAAATATGAAATGGGTATCTACTTTGTGCCAGGCATTTTGCTAGCACTATCATCTGAATACATTTCTATTTCCCTTTTAGCTGCTTTCTTTTTTAATTTTTTAATTTTTTTTTTTTTGAGATGGAGTTTTGCTCTTGTTGCCCAGGCTGGGAGTGCCATGCAGTGGCGTGATCTCGGCTCACTGCAACCTCTGCCTCTTGGGTTCAAGCAATTCTGCTGCCTCAGCCTCCCAAGTAGCTGGGATTACAGACATGCACCACCACACCTGGCTAATTTTGTATTTTTAGTAGAGACTGGGTTTCACCATGTTGGTCAGGCTGGTCTCGAACTCCTGACCTCAGGTGGTCCACCTGCCTCTGCCTCCCAAGTGCTGGAGTTACAGGCGTGAGCCACTGCACTTGGCCTAGCTGCTATCTTTCACAGCTCTGTCACCCAGGTTGGAGTGCAGTGGCTTGATCTCGGCTCACTGCAACTTTCGCCTTCTGGGTTCAAGCGATTCTCCCGCCTCAGCCTCCTGAGTAGCTGGGACTACAGGCGCACGCCACCATGCCTGGCTACTTTTTGTATTTTTAGTAGAGATGGGGTTTCACCATATTGGCCAGGCTGGTCTTGAACTCCTGACCTCGTGATGCACCCACCTCGGCCTCCCAAAATGCTGGGATTACAGGTGTGAGCCACCACGCCCGGCCTTTCATAGCTTTTTTTAAAAAAAATTCTGAGACATGATGGGCGTGGTGGCTCATGCCCACTCCGGGAGGCAAGGCAGGTGGGTCACTTGAATTCGAAACCAGCCTGGCCAACATGGTGAAACCCCGTCTCTACTGAAAATACAAAAAATAGCCAGGTGTGGTGGTGGTGCCTATAACCCTGCCTACTCAGGAGGCTGAGGCTTGGGAATGCCTTGAACCTGGGAGGCGGAGGTTGCAGGGAACCGAGATCGTGCCATTGCACTCCAGCCTGGGTGACAGAGGGAGACTTTGTCTCAAAATATATAATTAATTAATTAAAAAATAAAATAAGATAAAATAAAATAAACTTGGAGACAGGCCTTGTTCTGTTGCCCAGACAGGAGTGCAGTGGTGTGACCACCGCTCACTGCGGCCTCCACTTCCTGGGCTCAAGTGAATGAATTTCCTTCCTTGTCCTCCCGGGTAGCTAGGACTACAGGTGCATGCCACCACACCTGGTTAATTTTGTTTATTTTTTGAAGAAACAGGGTCTCACTATATTGCCCAGAGTGGTCTCGAACTTCTGGGCTCCAGCAATCCTCCTGCCTGGCCAGACTTCCGTTAGTCTTCTAGTCCTATTCGTGACTCCTTTCATACTTCTGAACTGTTCCTACCTGCTGTTCCTACTTGCCATGTTTGCATTTGCTATCTGGCTGACCTCATTCAGGTATCTATTGAGCCAAATATCCAGTCTGGGCCTGTTGTGTCCTATTTGGCCTCCCAGATTCTGGCACAAACACTTTGAACAGGAACAGTTCCTTTCTTTTGAGCCTTATAATCTGGTTTTAATCTTCTTTCTTTAAATTTACCACCAATCTCCTGTGGTCTATTGAATTCAATGGGCTTTCTTTCATGTTTCTCCCAATCAACCAACCTCCCTTCTGCTTTTGACCTCCTAACAACTATTTTCTTTTCTTTGAAACTTATTCTCCCTAACATCTACGATGTTATGTATTCTTGGTTCTCCATTTGTATTTCTAATAGGTCTTTTTTTCTTTCTTCTCTAATTGATCCTCCTTTTTTCTAGGCCCATGGGTTAGGAAAAACTATGGAAACTATGGGGTTTTTTTGTTCCCAAATGCTCTTTTTTTTTTTTTTTTTTCTTCTTTGAGACAGAGTCTTGCTCTGTCACTGAGGCTGGAGTGCCATGTGCAATCTTGGCTCACTGCAACCTCCACTTCCTGGGCTCAAACAATCCTCGTGCCTCAGCCTCCAGTGTAGCTTGGATTACAGGTGCCTGCCACCACACCTGGCTAATTTTTGTATTTTTAGTAGAGACAGGATTTCGCCCTCTTGGTCAGGCTGGTCTCAAACTCCTGGCCTCAAATGATCCAGCTGCCTTGGCCTCCCAAAGTGTCGGGATTGCAGGTGTGAGCCGCCACGCCTGTGACCTAAAGCTTGATCTTAACCTTCCTACCCTTCTTTCATGTTCTTCCCTAATGCTTAATTTCTACACGAGGCTCTGGTAAAAAGTAAAAATGTCGTCTAATATTTTAACATCACAGTTTACAGAGTTTATATGCTTCATTTCATTCACCCTCATCTCAGTATGTGAATGTCTCTAAAATCTAAAACTCTAGCTCCAGGAAATCTTGCTGTTCTTTTTATTTTTATTTTTTATTTTTTGTACAGACGGGGTCTCACTATGTTGCCCAGGCTGGTCTTGAACTACTGAGCTCAAAAGATCCTCCTGCCTTGGCTTCCCAAAGTGCTCGGATTACAGGCATGAGCCACTGTGCCTGGCCAAATCTTGCTGTTCTTAATAGTCACTCTTTTTTATTTTTATTTTTTTGAGACAGGGTCTCACTCTGTCACCCAGACTGGAATGCAGTGGTGTGATCATGGCTCAATGCAGCTTCAACTTCCTGAGCTCAAACGATCCTCCTGCCTCAGCCTCCTAAGTAGCTGGGACTATAGGTGCACACTATCACACTCAGCTAATTTTTATTTTTATTTTTTGTAGAGATGGAGTCTCACTGTGTGGCTCAGGTTGAGTAGTCACTTCTAATGCCTCTGCAGATTGCATTTCATTCTGTTCCTTTCTCTGGACTCCCACTGCACTTGCCCAGACTTCTATCAGATAACCTATAACAATATCATGCCTTTGCATTCACATGACTGTCTCTCCCTTACTACACCATAAGCTCTATGTCGTGTAGGTTTTTCTATCCAAACACTCAGCATCTGTCCTGGTCATAATGTGTGCTTAATAGCCAATGAAAGTTTGAAGAATTTTCCCAATTTCCCGATCTTGAATTCCAAAATCACTGTGAATCCTCCTCTAAATCTTTCTAGTCACCAAGTCTTGTAGATTTCTTATGTCACGCATTTCTTGATGCTGTCTCTTCTCTTCTGTTACTGTCACTACGCTCACCCAAGATCCTACACTTTGTACAACTGCAGCGTCCTCATCTTGGCCTTCCTGCTCTTAGTCTTTCTCTTGTCAAATCAGTCCTATGTTTCTTCTGCAAGAATAAACTAAAGGTGCTATTTGTATGAAGGCTAAATTTAAATTCCTTACTCTGATATTCAGGACCCTGCCATATCTCCTGCAATTTCTCCATTCAAAACCTGAGTTTTCTTTCACCTTTTTTTTTCTTATTGTCACTCGGATACTGGAGAGACACATCTTTTCCTCTTTCTTCTCTCCCATTCTCCATTTGTTTATATTCTACTCTTCGTTTAAGGCCTAACCCAAATTTCACTTTCCCCAGGAAGTTTTTGATTCTTTTGGTCCCGGCTGATGTCTGTCTTCTTTGACTTATTTATTTACTTATTTATTCATTTATTGAGACAGAGTCTTGCTCTGTCGCCCAGGCTGAAGTGCAGTGGCATGATCTTGGCTCACTGCAACCTCCATCTCCTGGGTTCAAGCGATTCTCATGCCTCAGTCAACCGAGTAGCTAGGACCACAGGCATACGCCACCATGCCTGGCCAATTTTTGTATTTTCAGTAGAGGCAGGGTTTCATCATGTTGGCCAGGCTGGTCTTGAACTTCTGACCTCAAGTGATCTGCCCGCCCTGGCCTTCCAAAGTGCTAGGATTACAGGAGTGAACCACTGCACCCCACCTGTCTTCTTTGACTTATTACATTTTTTTTGGAGACAGAGTCTCTCTCTATCCCCTAGGCTGGAGTGTGGTGGCACGATCTCAGCTCACTACAACCTCTGCCTCCTGGATTCAAGCGATTCCCATGCCTCAGCCTCCTGAGTAGCTGGGATTACAGGCACCCACCACCACCCAGCTAATTTTTGTATTTTTAATAGAGATGGTGTTTCACCATGTTGGCTGGGCTGGTCTTGAACTTCTGACCTCAGGTGATCCACCTGCCTTGGCCTCCCAAAGTGCTGGGATTACAGGTGTGAGCCACCACGCCCAGACTGACTTATTACTATTTATTATTATACAATTAACTGTTGGAGCATACTTGGGCATTTAGTCGTCTGAGGCAGATATTGACAATTTATGACCTACGAGCCAAATCTGGCCTGCTGCCTGTGAGCTAAGAATGGTTTTACATTAATATTAAACATTTTTTAAAGAAGAATATTTTGTAACACATAAAAATTACGTGAAATTTAAACTTTAGTGTAGATGGAGTCTCACTCTGTTGCCAGGCTGGAGTGCAGTGGCAGGATCTCAGCTCACTGTAACCTCTGCCTCCCTCGTTCAAGCGATTCTCCTGCCTCAGCCTCCCAACTAGCTGGGACTATAGGCCCGTGCCACCACACCCAGCTAATTTTTGTATTTTTAGTAGAGACAGGGTTTCACCAGGATGGTCTCGATCTCCTGACCTCGTGGTCCACCCCACTTGGCCTCCCGAAGTGTTGGGATTACAGGCGTGAGCCACCGTGCCTGGCCGTCTATGTCCTCCTTCAAGCTATAATGGGAGACTTAAGTAGTCTTGACGGATAACATACGTGGCCTGCAAAGCCTAAAATATTTATCATCTGGTTGATACAGAAAAAGCTTACTGATCCCTGATCTCAGATCTTGAATTCTCTTTATAATCTTTTCATAGCTGTTTAAGAACTTTGGAAAGGTCTGCTTCACTAAAGATAATCTTTTGAAGCTAATTAGTGGTTCATTAGAACAGTGGGGGAAGCTGGAGGAGTAGGCTTTATAGAGTGTGTAGGAGCTATCCTAGTTAGAAACTTAGTAACTTAGGCAACTGGTTTGCCATTGGAAAGTGAGAGTCAGAGGATCTCAGGTGGATGAGGGAAAAGACGTGATCTTTTTTCCATCTTCTCTTTTTCTTTTTTCTTTTTTTTTTGAGATGGAGTCTCACTCTGTCACCCAGGGTGGAGTGCAATGGCGTGATCTCTGCTCACTGCAACCTCCACCTCCCAGGTTCAAGCAATTCTTCTGCCTCAGCCTCCTGAGTAGCTGGGATTATAGGTGCACACCACCATGCCCAGCTAATTTTTGTATTTTTTAGTAGAAACGGGGTTTCACCATGTTGTTCAAGCCAGTCTTGAACTCCTGACCTCATGATCCGCCCACCTCGGCCTCCCAAAGTGCTGGGATTACAGGCATGAGCCACCACGCTAGGCCTCCATCTTCTCTTTTTCTGACTTAGCAGAGGAAATGTAAAAGCAAATGGGATCTAGCTACAGAAAGGACTATCTGAGGTCTTACCTGAATCTGGTTGTTGAGAAGAGATAAATGGTTGCTGGCTGACAGCAGCTCAACTATCAATGATACAGTTATAACAGGCAATGAAAGAAATCATCAAAAGGGTATAACTGCTAAAGCTGAAAGTGGCCTCAGCTGACCGAAGCTCTAAGTGGCTAAGAGGTTTTACGATGCCGAGGAATATTATAGGCTTGATAATTTCAAGGATTTCTTTAAAGAAGAAAAGAAAGCTAAATATTTAGATAAACAAGAATAGCAACTGAAGTTATCAGAAAGTTCATGCCTTTTACCAGGTGTTCTATTTCTTCTCATCTTCCCCTAATCATATTTTTTCCTTAAAATTATTCAGCATAGTAACTTTTTTTTTTTTTTTTTGATACGGAGCTTCACTCTTGTTGCCCAGGCTAGAGTGCAATGGCATGATCTCAGCTCACCACAACCTCTGCCTCCCGGGTTCAAGCAATTCTCCTGCCTCAGCCTCCCGAGTAGCTGGGATTAGAGGCATGCACCGCCACGCCTGACTAATTTTGTATTTTTAGTAGAGATGGGGTTTCTCCATGTTGGCTTGGCTGGTCTCAAACTCCTGACCTCAGGTGATCCACCCGCCTTGGCCTCCCAAACTGCTGGGATCATAGGCATGAGCCACCAGGCCTGGCCCACAGCATAGTAACTATTTAGTAATAAATTATATAGATTGGATTGTGGGGCCCATCTTTCACGTCTGCCCCGTATACCCTGACAGAATCCACTTGGCTAGTTTGGGTACTCAAATATGGACCACCAGATGGTGAGTTGCTGCCTGAAATGTGTGAAGAAACAAGCTAGACTCTAGGAGACAGGACTTGCATATTTTAATGGAAACAATAGGTGCAAGGTCATAGGAAGTGTCTTTTTATAAACAGCTTCACAGCCTTGGCACAGTGGAGAGCACATTGTCAGACTGAGATTGAATGAATAAACAGTTGGAAATTAACTTTTGTGGGGCATCATTTACCTAATCAAGTGGACACTGGAGACCATCATTTTGTTGGAGTGAGTTTTTTTGTTTTTTTGCATTGTGTAGGAGATAGTGAGAAGTGAAGCCAGCTGGACTTCTGGGTCGGGTGGGGACTTGGAGAACTTTTCTGTCTTACAAAAGGATTGTAAAATGCGCGAATCAGCACTCTGTAACTAGGATTGTAAAATGCACCAATCAGTGGTCTGTAGCTAGCTAGAGGTTTGTAAAATGGACCAATCAGCATTCTGTAAAATGGACCAATCAGCACTCTGTAAAATGGACCAATCAGCATTCTGTAAAATGAACCAATCAGCAGGACATGGGCAGGGACAAATAAGAGAATAAAAGCTGGCCACCCCAGCCAGCAGCAGCAACCCGCTTGGGTCCCCTTCCATGCTGTGGAAGCTTTGTTCTTTCGCTTTTCACAATAAATCTTGCTGCTGCTCACTTTTTGGGTCTGTGCCACCTTTAAGAGCTGTAACACCGTGAAGGTCCGTGGCTTCGTTCTTGAAGTCAGCGAGACCAAGAATGCACCAGAAGAAACCAACTCTGGACACATCTTGGCAACCCAGATGGGACTATTGCCAAGTGGTGAGTACCATTGGACCCCTTTTGCTTGCTAGTCTGTCCTATTTTTCCTTAGAATTCAGGGACTAAACACTGGGCACCTGCCAGCCAGTTAAAAGCGACTAGCGTTGCAGCCGGACTAAAGACATGGGTGTCAGGCTTTCTGGGAAAGGGCTCTCTAACAACCCCCGACTCTTTGGAGTTGGGAGTGTTGGTTTGCCTGGAACCAGCTTCCACTTTTCCTGTACTTCTAGGCTGAGCCAAGGGTCGACAGAGAGGAAAGCCATTCAGCTCTGGGGTCCCGACAAAAAGTTAGTTGACCCTGTAGCCATGAGCAGAACTCTCAAAGTCATGTTGCCCAAGCGAGACTTGCCCATCTATCCTGTCTATCCTGACCTTTGCCTCCTGGGTCCTAATGCCTGTCAGACAAACTTCCTTCCGCCTCTCTTCTCTGAGGCTAGTCCTGCTTCTAAAAACCACTCCCTGCCTCTGGTGCTTTTCTAGTTTCTCCTATAAGAATGACTTCTAGTATAAATTTAGGGACTCTGTTGCTTTCTTTGGGCACCCAGGCTCACCAATTAGACATAATTTTTGCCCAAAGCCCTGTCAGTTGGGGAGACCAACTATCCTTTTAGGATCCCTCCTCAGACAAGCAGGCCTAACAAAGGCTATTCCCGAAGCTAGGATATGGGGAGCCTCAGAAATGATATTCTTCCTATTCGTATGATGAGAAGTGAGGACAAAAGGCATCAATCTTCCAACCCTGGAGATCCCGTCCCTCCCTCAGGGTATGGCCCTCCACTCCATTTCTGGGGCATATCATTTATAGGAGAGGGGTAAGGTCCCAGTACTACCAGGAGACAACACTTAGGACTCTAACAGGTTTTTGAGAATGTGTTGGTAAAGGCCACTAAATCCGATTTTTCTTGGTCCTCTTTGTGGTCTAAGAGGAAAGACAAGGGTGCAGGTTTTCAAGAATGCACCGGTAAGGGCCACTAAATCCGATCTTCCTCAGTCCTGTTTGTGGTCTAGGAGGAAAACTAGTGTTTCTGCTGCGGCATTGGTGAACACAATTATTCCAATCAGCAGGGTCCAGGGAACGTTGTGGGTTCTTGGGCAAGAGGGGGATCTGCTGCTGCATCGGTGAGCACAACTATTCCAATCAGCAGGGTCCAAGGACCATTGCGGGTTCTTGGGTTGGGATGGAAAACAAACCATAACCGTGGGTGGTTTTATCTTTCACACGGGAAACACTCAGGCATCAACAGGCTCACCCTTGAAATGCATCCTAAGCCATTGGGACCAATTTGACTCTCAAACCCTGAGAAAGAGGTGGCTCATTTTTTTTCTGCACTATGGCCTGGCCCCAGTATTCTCTCTCTGTTGGGGAAAAATGGCTACCTGAGGGAAGTATAAATTATAATACTATCCTGCAGCTTGACCTTTTCTATAAGAGGGAAGGCAAATGCAGTGCAATACCTCATGTCCAAGCTTTTTTTTCATTGAAGGAGAATCCACAACTATGCAAAGCTTGCAATTTACCTCCCACAAGAGGACGTCTCAGCTTACCCCCATATCCTAGCCTCCCTATAGCTCCCCTTCCTACTAATGATAAGCCTCCTCTAATCTCCCCTACCCAGAAGGAAACAAATAAATCTCCAAGGGACCACAAAAACCCCCAGGCTACTGGTTATGTCCCCCTTCAAGCTGTAGGGGGAGGGGAATTTTGGCCCAAGCCAGGTACATGTCCCTTTCTCCCTCTCTGATTTAAAGCAGATCAAGGGCTGGGCGCAGTGGCTCATGCTTGTAATCCCAGCACTTTGGGAGGCTGAGGTGGGTAGATCACCTAAGGTCGAGAGTTTGAGACCAGCCAAGCCAGCATGGAGAAACCCCATCTCTACTAAAAATACAAAAAAATTAGCTGGATGGGGTGGCACATGCCTGTAATCCCAGCTACTCGGGAGGCTAAGGCAGGAGAATCGCTTGAAGCTGGGAGGCAGAGGTTGTGGTGAGCTGAGATCATGCCATTGCACTCCAGCCTGGGCAACAAGAGCGAAACTCCATCTCAAAAAAAAAAGGCAGATCAAGCTAG
The DNA here is from genome assembly GCF_029289425.2 of Pan paniscus. NCBI lineage: Eukaryota > Metazoa > Chordata > Mammalia > Primates > Hominidae > Pan > Pan paniscus. Next base: position 88,599,523 of record NC_073249.2, on the reverse strand, counting down.
ATCTGGGGAAGTTTTTAGATGATCCTGATCCTGATAGGTACATAGATGTCCTACAGGGTCTAGGGCAAGTCCTTTGACCTCACTTGGAGAGGTGTCATGCTATTGTTAGATCAAACCCTGGCCTTTAATAAAAATAATGCAGCTTTAGCTGCAGCCTGAGAGTTTGGAGCTACCTGGAAGGGGAAAAATTACCTACTGGTCAGCAAGCCATCCCCAGTATGGATCCCTACTGGGACCCCAACTCAGATCATGGGGACTGGAGTTGTAAACATCTGCTGACCTGTGTTCTAGAAGGACTAAGGAGAATTAGGAAAAAGTCCATGAATTATTCAATGATGTCCACATAACTCAGGGAAAGGAAGAAAATCCTTCTGCCTTCCTTGAGCAGCTATGGGAGGCCTTAAGAAAATATACTCCTCTGTCACCTGACTCCCTCGAGGGTCAATTGATCCTAAAAGATAAGTACATTTCCCAATCAGCCACACATATCAGGAGAAAGCTCCAAAAGCGAGCCCTGGGCCCTGAACAAAATCTGGAGGCATTATTAAACCTGGCAACCTCAGTGTTCTATAGTAGGGACCAAGAGGAACAGGCCAAAAAGGAAAAGTGAGACCAGAGAAAGGCCGCAGCCTTAGTCATGGCCCTCAGACAAACCTTGGTGGTTCAGAGAGGACAGAAAATGGAGCAGGCCAATCACCTGGTAGGGCTTGTTATTAGTGTGGTTTGCAAGGACACTTTAAAAAAGATTGTCCAACAAGAAACAAGCTGCCCCCTCGCCCTTGTCCACTATGCCGAGGCAATCACTGGAAGGTGCACTGCCCCAGAGGACAAAGGTTCTCTGGGCCAGAAGCCCCCAACCAGATGATCCAACAACAGGACTGAGGGTGCCCGGGGCAAGCGCCAGCTCATGTCATCACCCGGGTACGATTAACCATTGTAGGCCAGGAAATTGACTTCCTCCTGGACACTGGCACGGTTTTCTTAGTGTTAATCTCTTGTCCCAGACAGCTGTCCTCAACGTCCATTACCATCTGAGAAATCCTGGGACAGCATGTAACCAGGTATTTCTCCCATCTCCTCAGTTGTAATTGGGAGACTTTGCTCTTTTCAAATGCCTTTTTTGTTATGCCTGAAAGTCTCAAACCCTTATTAGGGAGGGACATATTAGCCAAAGCTGGAGCTATTATCTACATGAATATGGGGAACAAGTTACCCATTTGTTGTCACCTGCTTGAGGAGGGAATCAACCCTGAAGTCTGGGCATTGAAAGGACAATTCAGAAGGGCAAAAAATGCCCACCCAATCCAAATCAGGCTAAAAGACCGAACCACTTTTCCTTATCAAAGGCAATATCCCTTAAGGCCTGATGCTCATAAAGGATTACAGGATATTGTTAGACATTTAAAAGCTCAAGGCTTAATAAGAAAATGCAGCAGTCCCTGCAACACCCCAATTCTAGGAGACTAGTTCAAGATCTTAGACTTATCAATGAGGCAGTAATTCCTCTATATCCAGTCGTACCCAACCCCTATACCCTGCTCTCTCAAATGCCAGAGGAAGCAGAATGGTTCACTGTTCTGGACCTCAAAGATGCCTTCTTCTGTACTCCCCTGCACTCTGACTCCCAGTTTCTCTTTGCCTTTGAGGATCCCACAGACCACACGTCCCAACTTACATGGACAGTCTTGCCCCAAGGGTTTAGGGATAGCCCTCATCTGTTTGGTCAGGCACTGGCCCAAGATCTAGGCCACTTCGGAAGTGCAAGCACTGTGGTCCTTCAGTATGTGGATGATTTACTTTTGGCTACTAGTTTGGAAGCCTCATGCCACCATGCTACTCTAGATCTCTTGAACTTTCTAGTTAATCAAGGGTACAAAGCATGGGAATCGAAGGCCCAACTCTGCCTACAACAAGTCATATATCTAGGCCTAATCTTAGCCAGAGGAACCAGGGCCCTTAGCAAGGAATGAATACAGCCTATACTGGCTTATCCTTGCCCTAAGACATTTAAACAGTTGTGGGGGTTTCTTGGAATCACTGGCTTTTGCTGACTATGGATCCCCGGATACAGTGAGATAGCCAGGCCCCTCTATACTCTAATCAAGGAGACCCAGAGGGCAAATACCTATCTAGTAGAATGGAAACCAGAGGCAGAAACAGCCTTCAAGACCTTAAAGCAGGCCCTAGTACAAGCTCCAGCCTTAAGCCTTCCCACAGGACAAAACTTCTCTTAATACATCAGAGAGAGAGCAGGAATAGCTCTTGGAGTCCTTATTCAGACTTGTGGGACAACCCCACAACCAGTGGCATACCTAAGTAAGGAAATTAATATAGTAGCAAAAGGCTGGCATCACTGTTTATGGGTAGTTGTGGCAGTAGCCGTCTTAATATCAGAGGCTATCAAAATAATACAAGGAAAGGATCTCACTGTCTGAACTACTTATGATATAAATGGCATACTAGTTGCCAAAGGAAGTTTATGGCTATCAGACAACTGCCTGCTTAGATACCAGGCACTACTACTTGAGGGACCAGTGCTTCAAATATGCACGTGTGCAGCCCTTAACCCTGCTACTTTTCTCCCAGAGGATGGAGAACCAATCAAGCATGACGGTCAACATCTCTTATGACTGCCAACAAATTATAGTCCAGACTTATGCCGCCCAAGAGGATCTTCTAGAAGTCCCCTTAGCTAATCCTGACCTTAACCCATATACCAATGGAAGTTCATTTGTGGAGAATGGGATACGAAGGGCAGGTTACGCCATAGTTGGTGATGTAACAGTACTTGAAAGTAAGCCTCTTCCCCCAGGGACCAGCGCCCAGTTAGCAGAACTAGTGGCACTAACCTGAGCCTTAGAACTGGGAAAGGGAAAAAGAATAAATGTGTATACAGATACCAAGAATGCTTATCGAATTCTACATGCCCATGCTGCAATATGGAAAGAAAGGGAGTTCCTAACCTCTGGGGAACCTCCATTAAATATCACAAGGAAATCATGGAGTTATTGCATGTAGTGCAAAAACCCAAGGAGGTGGCAGTTTTACACTGCCAAAGCCAAAGGAGAAGGAGAGGGGAGAACAGCAGCATAAGTGGCTGGCAGAGGCAGGGAAAGACCAGCAGAGAAAGAAAGAGAGAAAGAGAAAGAAAGCCAGAGAGAGAGAGAGACAGACAGACAGACAGAAAGTCAGAGAAAGAGAGAGGGGAAAGACAGAAAGTCAGAGAAGAAAGAGAGAAAGACAGAGAGAGGGAAGCAGTAAAGAAAAAACAGTGCACCCTATTCCTTTAAAAGCCAGGGTAAATTTAAAACCTATAATTGATAATTGAAGGTCTTCTCCGTGACCCTATAACACTCCAATACCACCTTGTTGTCAGTGTAAACAAGAGCATAGTCCAAAAGCACTGAGGCCACTGACAGCCCATAGCCTTCCTATCAAAAATCCTTAACCCGGTAGGTTTCCTAACAGGGCAACTAAATCTTAATTAATTACCATACAAAGGTCTAACCAGACCTAGGAAGAACTCCCTCCAGGACAGGATGATAGCTGGTTCCTCCTGGGTGATTAATGGAAAAAGACACAATGGGTATTCGGTAAGTGATAAGGCAATTCTTGTAGAAGCAGAGTTAGGAGAATTGCCTAATAATTGCTGTGCTCAAACATGTGAGCTGTTTGCACTCAGCCAAACCTTAAAGTACTTACGGAATCAGGAAGGAGACATCTATACCAATTTTAAGTTAATATGGACTGAATGAGGTCTTATTAATAGCAAAGAATAATTGAAATCCCAAATTTACAAGGTTTTCAACAAAAGTAAAGTTTGCTGAAAGTTAACAGTATAACATGTATTATCCTAACTTCTAATCTTGTGGAAATCAGACCCTATCAGTGCCCCACAAAGCTCCTGTCAGCACAGGGCCATACAACTAATACCCCTACTTATAGGGTTAGGAATGGCCACTGCTACAGGAACCAGAATAGCAGGTTTATCTACTTCATTATCCTGCTACCACACACACTTGAAGGATTTCTCAGACAGTTTACAAGAAGTAACAAAATCTATCCTTACTCTACAATCCCAAATAGACTCTTTGGCAGCAGTGACTCTCCAAAACCGCTGAGGCCTAGACCTCCTCACTGCTGAGAAAGGAGGACTTTCACCTTCTTAGGGGAAGAATGTTGCTTTTACACTAACCAGTCAGGGATAGTACGAGACTCCGCCCGGTGTTTACGGGAAGAGGCTTCTGAAATCAGACAAAGCCTTTCAAACCCTTATACCAACCTCCAGAGTTAGGCGACATGGCTTCTCCCCTTTCTAGGTCCTGTGACAGCCATCTTGCTATTACTCGCCTTTGGGCCTTGTATTTTTAACCTCTTTGTCAAATTTGTTTCCTCCAGGATCAATGCCATCAAGCTACAGATGGTCTTACAAATGGAACCCCAAACAAGCTCAACTAACAACTTCTACCGAGGACCCCTGGACCAACCCACTGACCCTTTGGCTGGCCTAGAGAGTTTCCCTCTGGAGGATACTACCACTGCAGGGCCCCTTCGCCCCCATCCAGCAGGAAGTAGCTAGAGTGGTCATCGCCCAATTTCCAACAGCAGTTGGGGTGTCCTGTTTAGAGGGGAGATTGAGAGGTGAAGCCAGCTGGACTTTTGGGTCAGGTGGGGACTTGGAGAACTTTTCTGTCTTACAAGAGGATTGTAAAATGTGCCAATTAGCACTCTGTAGCTAGGATTGTAAAACGCACCAATCAGCACTCTGTAGCTAGCTAGAGGTTTGTAAAATGAACCAATCAGCACTCTGTAAAATGGACCAAACAGCAGGACATGGGCGGTGACCCCAGGAAATAAAAGCTGGCCACCCCAGCCAGCAGCAGCAACGTGCTCGGGTCCCCTTCCATGCTGTGGAAGCTTTGTTCTTTTGCTCTTCACAATACATCTTGCTGCTGCTCACTTGCTCACTGACTCACTCTTTGTGTCCGTGCCACCTTTAAGAGCTGTAACACTCACTGCAAAAATTCCCAGCTTCATTCTGGAAGTCAGCGAGACCAAGAACCCACCAGAAGGAACCAACTCTGGACACAGTAGGATTTGATGAATCCTAAAATGTCTTCCAACTCCTAAGATCTATGATCTTCCACATCAAACAGGCACTTCACAATTTCCCTGTTCTTTGCCAAAGAAAGCTGTCCATTTGCTCCAGTCTCTCTCTCTTCCCCCAGCCTTCCTCCCTCTCTTGTGCTGTTCTCTGGTCCAGGGTGCTGTTCTTTTTTTTTTTTTTTTTTTTTTTTGAGACGGAGTCTTTCTCTGTCACCCAGGCCGGAGTGCAGTGGCGCAATCTCGGCTCACTGCAAGCTCCACCTCCCGGGTTCACGCCATTCTCCTGCCTCAATCTCCCGAGTAGCTGGGATTACAGTCGCCTGCCACCACGCCCGGCTAATTTTTTGTATTTTTAGTAGAGACTGGGTTTCACCGTGTTAGCCAGGATGGTCTCGATCTCCTGACCTTGTGATCTGCCTGCCTCAGCCTCCCAAAGTGCTGGGATTACAGGCTTGAGCCACCGCTCCCGACCTCCAGGGTGCTATTCTACTAGGAAATCTTAATCTGCAACATCTCTTGGCTTTACCCCTTTCATTCACTGTTTCCTGTTTTCCGTGTACCCTCTTGATTTCTTTCCAGGTCTTCTCTTTCTCAGACTCACACACTCCTTCCATTCCACTCCCCCCCTTGCCTTCTTCGTGTACATCTCCTTTCTCCCTCTCTTTCTTTGCTCCCCCTACTTCATTTTCCGTCCCCGCATCCCCCGATGGTCTCCCCCTCCTTCCCGCTCTCTGTCTTACCCTAGTTTGGAAATGCAGCAGACCTCTAAACCTGCCAGCATTGGATGCAAGAGGCTGTCATTCTACGGTAGGAGGAGCTTCTATTGGTCGGGCTGGAGGCGGGTACCGAGCTGAGTATAAAAGGTGGGGCCGGAGGCGGCGAGCTGAGCGGCTCTGACAGGACGGGTCGCAGGGGGTCGCCTGGCCGGAGCTGGGCTCCGAGAATCCCGGGTGCCAGCACCAGAGCAGCGGCTCTCCGCACTAACTCTCCTCTCCTGGTCAGCTGTAACCCCTGCCGCAGAGCCCGGCAACTCTCAGCTGTCGCCCGCGGAGCCCCGAGGGCCACTCGCCTCACCTGTGCGTGCAGCGCCTCGCGCGCCCTGTCCGGCTGCGGAGATGAGCGAGGTGAGCGGTGCGGCCCCCGGCGCTCTCGGCAGGGCTGCGGCGGGGAGGGTGCTGCGGCTCGGGATCCCAGGGAGGCGAGGGAGGGCGAGGCAGACCGGAGCCGCGAAGAACCCTCCAGGGGCGCCCCACTGCCCTCCTAGGAAAGCTCCCACCTCGGGGCGCTGGGAAACGATTGGAAGACGGGGTGCTTTCAGTCTCCCTACTGTGGACGGCGCTTTTGGGGGTAATTGGAATCGGCTGTAGAGTCGGGAAGTGGGGATGCTGAGCTCTCAGGTGGTAGGTCATCCCCTCTGGATACTGCCCCTTGCATCTGTCTTACTGCCCGAGGTTATTCTGGCTCCCCTTACCCCCCTCACTTCGCTTCTGTCCTCTCTCTCCTAGGGATGTAAGGCACTCACATTCCTTCTGTAGCATCTAGCAAGAACTCCATCCCTGGCCCCCGGGGAAGGCCACTGTGCCCCTTTTAGAAAGGTGGCATCCTGCCCTCCACTCATTCAGTCAGGAACGTTGGAGGGACGTTTTCCGGTATTTAGAAGCCCCTGCCAGTTGCTGGGGAGATTTCCCCTTCAAGAATAGACCTCCCTCTGCAGTGCTTGTTGCAAACTAGGTCTTCCGGCAGGCTCTGTGGTGTTCACGGTGGCCAGACCCAGGCCATTAACTGATTTACTGTTTTCAAAGAACACTGTTCATGGGGTGGGGGAGTGGGGGGTCAAAGCAGAGACTTTGGAAAGACGTCTCCTATTGTCTATTTGTAGGCACAGTCTCATCTCCAGAAACAAGGATCAGCCTTTCCAAGTGAAGTCAGTCTGGTTAGTGGCATCACAAGCTTGCCCTCTGCAACCTCTTTCCTCGTACCCACGTTGTTGTGTTAAATCCAACTCCTCTGCTGTATGTCAGATATGTATGTAGGTCAGCTACTTACCTGTGATGTAGCCTTAGGCAAAGTACAAAACCTTTGTTTCATTTTTTGTCTGTAAAATGGGGATAATACTGGTTGTTGTAATAATTAAATGAGATAATATATGCCAAATACTTGAAACAGGACCTGGCACTCAATCTATATTAGCTATTATCTTTCTGTTTCTTTTTTCTTCCTCTCCCATTAGAGTATTACAGAAATTTAACAGAAGAATTCCCAAAGACATTAGATTACTGAAGGAATAGGACCCTGGAGCCTGGGTTCCAGTTTAGATACTAAAAATGAAGATCTCTACTGACTCCTACCAAAAGTTGTCACCCAGGGAGCTAATTAGTGCCAACTGCTGTGTTGTCTTGGTTGCCATGTTCACTAATTTTATCCTGGAAAATTCAGCTAGTCTGGGGGCTGCAGATGAACCAAAGTGGTTTCCAGTCCCTCAGCTGGTTGTGACTCTGATGATGGCAATCTTTCAGAAAGAAAAGAAAAAAACGCATCAACCTCCTCTTTCACCTCTAATGTGGGAAGAGAGGTTTTCTTTGCCCTCTTTTCACTGAGGTCTAGGGTTCATACTACTCCTCCCACCCCGAGCATTTCTAAATCTGAAAGTTGTAATCCAAGCCATCCCCTGGGAGTTTGTGATCTGAAGGCTATGCCAACGTGAGGATTTGCAGTTAGCCTGTGTTTTCTGGGGGAAGTGCACAGCCCCTTTGTAGGACACACTACAGGGGCTGGCATTTAGAGTGGTGTTTGGTGGAACGAGAAGCCTGTTTTGTAGCAAAGGAAACAATTTGGTGTTTGAGGAGAAAGCCAAGTCCGCGCCCTCCTGACTCAGCAGCTGAATTTGGTTAGCCTTCATCAGGGGCTCAGTAGAATGATGGGAGAAGGCTCCACGGATGGAGACTATCAGTGTACCCAAGTCTGCCCAGCCTCCTAGGCTATCAGAGCAAACTGGTTTTAACTAGCAATTTAGTCATAGAAGCTGTCTCCTAATACGGAGCTGAGCCTGGTCTTAGGGATGAATACTTATAAAATCCAGAAGCAGCTGTCTCTGAATCAGGTCAAAAAGGGGTCTCTGCTTCTCTAGGGGCTGAGATCCAGCCTGTTTTCTTCCTCTTGTAAAAGCTATGGTAAAAGGTGGAAGTGTTGCCCAGAGCTCTAGGGAGACTCCAAACGGCTTCATTTCTCTCAGGCCAGCCCCATGGGGCTCCTCTTTCAGGTGGAAGAGCCCCGCCCAGGAAAGCCCTGTGTACCTTGAATCTTACGTAAGTTTCACCTCCCCCAACTGCTTATTTTCTTGCTTCAGAGAAAGTGCCTGAAATGAGACGATTTGGGATGTCTTTAAGAGACTCCTATTTCAACTGAAGAACAAAACCAGGGAGGAGTCTCCAGACCTAGAACAACCAACAGTGCAGGGGTTCTGGTGGGGCTGCTGGGGAGGATCTCTGGCTCTGCCTTGCCTTTGTGGCTCTTTGCTGTCACTCATTACTGCAGTAGAGCATTTCCCTGTGAGTGTGTGTGTGCGTTCGTGCACGAAGGAGCTGCAGGGACTCATCTCCAATTTGTCTGCATTCACAGCTGCAGGCGGGACTTGATTGCTGTGGATCACACTCTATCTCCTGTGGTTTAATAACTTTTCCCTAGTTTCAGTGACGGATAGAAATGAGAGATGTGTTCAGTCCCTGAGGGCTCTTCCCTATAATCCTTTTTCATACAGTGTAGCTGGCTGCTTAAAGCAGAACTGCAGGTTCTTTTGTAATCCTGTTGCATTTCTCATCTGCGAGAAGCCTAGCTAGGGGAATCCCTTGGTCCAGCAGTCATTCTGCTGAAATGGGAGTCATGGACCACTGGTGACAGTCTTCATGGTGTCTGTCCTGTGTTTTGGCTGGCAGGGGCTGGGGCAAGGGACAGATCAACTAGAAATATCATTTAGGGGAGAGCTTAGACCTGGTGCTCCTTCATTATCCTGTTTGCTCTCTTCTTATCTAATGAGAATGGGATATCACACTTTGGAGATCCACACACTCTTTCCTGTTCACATCTGTCTGCATCTGCCACCTTCCCAACAAGGGAAGTTCAGTCAGAATGATACTATTCTGTTATGTCTCCTGTGAACCAGTTGTTAGGGAACCTGGTGTGGACTTGGAGGAGATCCAAGTTTCTCTCTGTCATTGGTATGTTACTTTTATTATGGTTATATTGGATATACGAAATAGAAAGTCTAGTCACTTACTGCTATTGAAATGCCTTCTACCAGCCAGGCGCGGTGGCTCACGCGTGTAATCCCAACACTTGGGGAGGCCAAGGTGGGTGGATCATGAGGTCAGGAGATCGAGACCATCCTGGCTAACATGGTGAAACCCCATCTCTACTAAAAATACAAAAAATTAGCCAGGCGTGGTGGCAGGTGCCTGTAGTCCCAGCTACTCGGGAGGCTGAGGCAGGAGAATGGCATGAACCCGGGAGGCTGAGGCAGGAGAATGGCATGAACCCGGGAGGCGGAGCTTGCAGTGAGCCGAGATCGCGCCACTGCACTCCAGCCTGGGCGACAGAGCGAGACTCCATCTCAAAAAAAAAAAAAAAGAAAAAAAGAAATGCCTTCTACCTCTGGAAACATCTGCGTTGGAGTGAGGAAAATGAGAACTTGCTCATCCCTTTCTTAGTCTCCCATTTATGTTGCTGGTTTTAGCTGCTTAGGCAGGAGCCTCTGACTGGTAGAAGTGGATGACTTTGTCATCCTGTGACCTGGAAATATGGATGATTCTTTCTCTCAACTACAGCTGTGATTTGTTAGCTCTGAGAATGTCATCTTTATAGGGTCAGGCAGCCATAAGTAATATGGCTGAAGTCCAAGTGCACAAACTTGATGCATCTTTCATGTCTGCCTATGGAGGGTCTTAACTGATGGAAGTGGTGGAGATAGAGTTGCAGGCAGAGAGGATGAAGAAAGATGAATAATTGTCTCTTCAAGGTGGTGGTCCTATGCATGCCTCTCACTATTTTCTTTTTACTTTTCTATATTTCTAAATTGTCTTTCACGAGTCTATTTTATCATAGAGAAAAATAAACTTAGTTCTGCAAAAAATTCTTCAAAATAGAAAGATATGTCTTTCACCAAGAAAACCTCAAATAAAATATCAAAACATTTTAGTGATGCGATTTTAGATTTGTTAAGGAACGCTAAAGATCATCTGGTCCAATATTCTCATTTTACAGGTGACAAAACTGGGGCCCAAAACTTATCTAAGTTTACACTGTACTAGAACCAAGGCTAGGGCACAGTACTTCTGACTTCTCATTCCAAAAGAACATTCCACAAGACTCCTTTAACATTTTACTTCAGTAAATACAGGGGTTTTTTTTTTTTTGAGTTGGAGTCTTGCACTGTTGCCAGGGCTGGCTGGAGTGCAATGGTGCAATCTCGGCTCACTGCAACCTCCACCTCCGGGGTTCATGCAATTCTCCTGCCTCAGCCTCCCAAGTAGCTGGGATTACAGGCACTCGCCACCACGCCCGGCTAATTTTTTGTATTTTTAGTAGAGATGGGGTTTCACTATGTTGGCCAGACTGGTCTCGAACTCCTGACCTCAAGTGATCTGCCCACCTCGGCTCCCAAAGTGCTGGGATTACAGGGGTGAGCCACTGTGCCTGGCCACAGAATTATTTGATTAGCATGTAAACTTTTAATGAATATATTTCAAGTACTTTTTTTTTTTTTTGAGACAATATCTCTGTCACCCAGGCTGGAGTACAGTGGCACAATCATGGCTCACTGCAGCCTCAAGCTCCTGGACTTAAGCAATCTTCCCACCTCAGCATCCCTTGTAGCTGGGACCACAGGTACACGTCACCATGCCTGCTTAATTTTTTTTGTATTTTTTGTAGAGACAGGTTTCACCACGTTGCCCATGCTGGTCTCGAACTCCTGAGCTCAAGCAGTTCACCCATCTCAGCCTCCCAAAGAGCTGGGATTACAGGCATGAGCTACCATGCTTGGCCTCAATACTTTCTTTCCTTTTTTTTTTTGAGATGGAGTCTCACTCTGTCGCCCAAGCTGGAGTGTGCAGTGGCGCCATTTTGGCTCACTGCAATCTCTGCCTCCTGGCTTCAAGCGATTCTCCTGCCTCAGCCTCCCAAGTAGCTGAGATTACAGGCGTGTATCACCAGGCCCGGGTAATTTTTGTATTTTTTTTTAGTAGAGACAAGATTTCACTATGTTGACCAGGCTGGTCTGAAACTCCTGGCCTCAAGTGATCCACCTGTCTTGGTCTCCCAAAGTGCTGGGATTACAGGCGTGAGCCACCATGCCTAGCCTCAAGTACTTTCTATAAGAAATATAGGCTGGGCACTGTGGCTTATGCCTGTAATCCCAGCATTTGGGAGGCCAAGGTAGGTGGATAACGAGGTCAGGAGTTCGAGACCAGCCTGGCCAACATGGTGAAACCCCGTATCTACTAAAACTACAAAAATTAGCCAGGTGTGGTGGCAGCCACCTGTAATCACAGCTACTCGGGAGGCTGAGCCAGGAGAATTGCTTGAACCTGGGAGGCAGAAGTTGCAGTGAGCCGAGATAGCACCACTGCACTCCAGCCTGTGACAGAGTAAGACTGTCTAAAAAAAAAAGAAAAAGAAATATAAGCAATGTAGCTGAGTGTGGTGGTTCACGCCTGTAATCCCAGCACTTTGGGAGGCTGAAGCAGGAGGACTGCTTGAGCTCAGGAGTTTGAGACCAGCCTGGGCAACATGACAAAACCCTGTCTCTACTAAAAATTAAAAAATTAGCTGGGCATGGTGGCACATGCCTGTGATCCCAGTTACGTGGGAGGCTGAAGTGGGAGGATCTCTTGAGCCTGGGAGGTCGAGGCTGCAGTGAGCCGTGATGGCACCACTACACTCCAGCCTGGGTGATAGAGTGAGACCCTGTCTCTCACAAACACGAAAAAGAAATATAAGCAGTGTGATCTAATAATGCTGAGCAAGAGGATAGAGACAGGAGACCAACATTAGATAATATTTTATCAACAGGGTACATTCTGGTAGAATACTAGTCAGGGCAGGTACTATCCATCATTACGCAGGATGCCTAGTCACCTTAAAAATGGGTGCAGAAAATGGGGTGGAGTAGGTAAGCTGATAGGAGTGAAGGAAGTAGGGAGCCTGGAGGCCCTCTTTTCATGAGTTCTTAATTTGATGTTCATCACTGATTCCCATAATTGCAGGCAAGCAGGTGTCTAAGTAAAATTGGTGCACCTGATGAACAAACAGCCTCTGGATATTCAGTCCTCTTTCGTTTGGCCGTTTGACTTCCAAGTCAGGAGTTCAAAGGCTTTGGGAAGAGAATGGTAAGGCCAGATGTGATGGCTCATACCTATTATCCCAGCACTTTGGAAGGCTGAGGTTGGAGGATTGCTTCAGCCCAGGAGTTTGAGACTAGCCTGGGCACCATAGCAAGACCCTGTCTTTACAAAAAATAAAAAATTAGCCAGATATGGTGGTGTGCATCTGTAGTCCCAGCTACTTGGGAGGCTGAGGTGGTGCTTGAGTCCAGGAGGTCAAGCTGCAGTGAGCCGTGATTGTGCCACTGCACTCCAGCTTAGGCAACAGAGCACGACCCTGTCTCAGGAAAAAAAAAAGCAAGGAGATGGGGAAAGAAGAATGAGAAGAATGCATTAGGCTGGCAAGGTAAGTGATGAAATCTTACTGGGATTCAAGCATCCTGAGTGCATGATTTTCTAAATCCATACTCCGACCTGCTGCTCAAAATGGCTTGACTTGCGTTGGAATTATTTTAGTTACAAAAGTAAGCTAAATCAGAGCAGATCCAAAACCACTTTTTTTTTTTTTTTTTTTTTGAGACAGTTTTGCTCTTGTTGCCCAGGCTGGAGTGCAGTGGCATGATCTCGGCTCACTGCAACCTCACCTCCCAGGTTCAAGCGATTCTCCTGCCTCAGCCTCCCAAGTAGCTGGGATTACAGGCACCCAACACCACGCCCGGCTAATTTTTTTGTATTTTTAGTAGAGACTGGGTTTCATCATGTTGGCCAGGCTGATCTCAAACTCCTGACCTCAGGTGATCCACCTGCCTCGGCCTCCCAAAGTGCTGGGATTATGGGTGTGAGCCACCATGCTGGCCTCAAAACCACTTTTCTAAGAGATCTGCATCCCTGAAAGGTGCCCATAAACAGGTACCTAGAAATCTAGACCTTGTCACAGTCTCCTCACTGAAGCCTGATTTCTATTTCCCTCCAGGCTTATTCCCAAAGCCATGCCCAGTACCCCACCCAGGAAAAAGGGGTACATTTATCGTTCTGTTGTCCTTGGTGCTGCCTCCCTCCCACACAAAGCCCTCCAGCTGAGTGTTTGCTTTGTAGGCTGCAGGGGGGATTAATACGTTTATTTTGGGACATTAACACCATGGGTGGGATGCACATGGAAGATTATAGCAATAAATGATGCTTTGGCACTACTCTCTCTCCCCCATTCCCTAAACCTCAGTGTGGGGTGAAGGCCCAGCTCTAAGCTGTGTGCAGAGCACCACAAATAACCACTCATTAAACTGTGGCAGCCCATGCTGGGGGGAACAGGCTGGGGCTGTTGACTCACTGCATACCATGAGCTGGCATGGCCAAGGAATTCTGCCTCTGACTCCAGTTGGGGGTACTTCTATTCCAGGAAACAGGGATGGGGTGGCTAAGGGGAGAATCAGACAAGGGGGCTTGGGAGCTAGGGTTGTTTAGGTTCTATTTTTGTCTCAGGATGCATCTGAGATATAGGGCATTGGGGGAAATAGTATATATATTAAGAGAGGAATGTGTGTATGTAGAACCTGCAGTAAGGATTCCTAGTTCTTTTTCTGTTATTATCTTGAGGGTGACCTTGAGCAAGTCTTTCTGAAGCTGTTTAAGGACTGCAGCTGGTTGCTGCACTGAAAGAATTGAAACGGTTCCAACGGTGCTCCAAAAACAGCAGTCTAGGGTCTTCCAGGGGCACTAGAGGATCCCAGAGGCCTCTATAAGGTTTTTTAGCAGTTACTTTCATTTAACATTGGAGGAGAATATGTCAGAAGGGATAAAAGGGTCCCGGGGTGGAGTGGGAGGGTGCAAAGCCTCTTTGTCGCCACTTGGAAGCAGATCCACTAACTCTCCTGTCCCCCTTCACTTCCTGCACCTCTAGAACAAGCAGGGAGCTTAGGAAGCCTAGGATTTATGTCAATACAAAGGCAAGGAAAGGGATTTTTAAAGGCTAGAATTTAGGATTTTTAGGATTCAGTCCCTTTTTAGGTTTCTCTGCCTTGGACTGTAGGACAGGATTCTGAGTTCCTGTGTGTATTCATCCAAACTAAGTATTCTGGCAGTAAGTACCAAAATGTGTTTATAATGTGTTTTTATTTACACAGCACCCAAGCTATGTCATGCAAATACAGGTATAGGTAGTCTAGGTATGATGAGGTGATCCTTGTTCCTGTCTGTTGCTGCTGTTGACAGCCTGTGATCTCTCTTTAAAGAGCCCAGTGGGCTGAGGAATATGGGGAAATCTGGATAGTTTATCTTTTCCAAGGTTCTAACTCACTGCTTGGAGCGGAAGGGGCGACACTATCTTCCCTTTTCTGGTGACAATGGTTGCTGTGGCAACGCTATTAAAGATGAAAGCCACAAAGGAAGGAGGAAACACAGCCCAAGAAGGGAGCAGGGAAGATTGGGCCTAGAGTTATAGGGGATCTGTTCCCCAGTAGTGGCAGCAGGAAAACAGCACCAAAGTTGCTACCGTTTTGAATGTCTAGGTGCTTGCTACCACAATACTATGTTTTGTTTTTGTTTTTGTTTTTGTTTTTTTAGACAGAGTCTGGCTCTGTTGCCTAGGCTGGAGTGGAGTGCGGTGGTGCAATGTTGGCTCACCGTGACCTCTGCCTCCCAGGTTTAAGCAATTTTCCCACCTCAGCCTCCTGAGTAGCTGGGATTACAGGTGCCCACCACCATGCCCGGCTAATTTTTGTATTTTTAGTAGAGACAGGGTTTCACCATGTTGGCCAGGCTGGTCTCAAACTCCTGACCTCAGGTGATCCCCCTGCCTTGGCCTCCCAAAGTGTTGGAATAACAGGTGTGAGCCACCGCACCTGGCCGACAATACTATCTGGTGAGGCAAGGAATAGACTTACACAATCATTTTCATGACACAAAAGTGGACGAAAGGACTCAATCAAGTATAGTTTGTTTACTCCTAAGTACTAATATCCTTTTCCCTGTGGTGTATAACTTAAAAAAAGAGATGTCTCAGGGTTCCCAGAGGTTTAGAGCCATTCTCAGCACTTTTTGGGACAGACATTGGGAAGACAGGGAGATTGTGATTTCTAGGGCTTGTTTAGAGGTGGAAAAAAAAAGCATTTATGAAACTCCTACGGTAGCAGAATAAGCCTCCAGGGCCCTTCGAGCAATCCCAGGTATTCTCTTCCTCTTTCAGTTCCACTTAGAGAAAAACTACTCTGTGGCAACTCCACTCTCTGATTCTAGTATTTTTAACCTTGCAATAAATACCTCAGCATCTTGACCTAAACCTATTCTTATATTCAACCCCAGGTTATATTACTTTGGAATAATAACTATTTATTGTAATGTGTGCTATGTATTTTACATACATTTTTCTCTGGTTCCTTTTACCTTTTTTTTTTTTTTTTTTTGAGATGGAGTCTCGCTCTTGTTGCCCAGGAGTGCAATGGCACGATCTCAGCTCACTGCAACCTCTACCTCCCGGGTTCAAGTGATTCTCCTGCTTCAGCCTCCCAAATAGCTGGGATTACAGGCATGCGCCACCATGCCTGGCTAATTTTGTATTTTTAGTAGAGGTGGGGTTTCACCATGTTGGTCAGGCTGGTCTCGAACTCCTAACCTCAAATGATCCACCTGCCTTGGGCTCCCAAAGCCCTGGGATTACAGGCGTGAGCCACCATGCCCTGCCTTTTTACCTTTCAAGATAGATATTATCTCTCTTCTGCAGATGAGTGATCTGAGCACAGCAAAGCTAAGTAATTTACCCAATGTCACACAGCTAGGAATGACAGAGCTGAGATTTGAACAGATAGTCAATGCAGATCCAGGATATGAATCCAGATCTGTCTGACTAGTGTGCCACATTGCTGCTCCCAGGAATTTGAAGCCTAACAGAATTTTATTTTATTTTTTTTCTTTTATCCTCATCCTCTATGTAATGGTAAGGCTTAAGCAAATTTTAATTGACATAAATATCCATTAAGTGCCTACTATTACAAGACATGGGTTGTAGTTATTGTAGCCTAGACATAAACAAATGGAAAACATGGACTGTGCTTCAAAGGAAATAAAATCTATCAGGGTGCTGAGGTGGGGGAAGGGGGGGTAAGACATTACCTGCACCTGTAGTACAGGTAATATGAAATATACTTCATGAGAAGGTCTTTCCTTCATTCTCAGCTCTTTTTCAGGCACATATGTTAAAGTGAAGGAAAGCAATGACTTGGCTTCTGAATCCCTTTTCCACAACCTGTGAACTGGCTACAGAATGAAGGCCTTCAACTTCTGAAAACAAATTTGATTTCAGAAGTTTAGATGAGGTTGCAAATAAAACAGAGAGCTCCCTTCATTTATTTAAAAAATTCTTAGTGTAAATCATGTGTAAAGGATCAAAATGGATCAATAGGAATTAATGATACAAAAAGGAGGCAGGGATAAGAGAACCATATGCCAAGGTCCTGAGGTGGGAAGGAACATAGTATGTTCCAGAGATGAGGTTATTGAGGTAATCAGAGGCTGAATAATACAGAGCCTTTTAGGCCGTATTAAGGATTTTGGGCTGAGTGTGGTAGCTCACACCTATAATCCCAGCACTTTGGGAGGCTGAGGCAGGAGTACTGCCTGAGTCCAGGAGTTTGAGACCAGCCTGGGCAACATGGCAAAAACCCATCTCTACAAAAAATACAAATATTAGCCGGGTGTAGTGGTGTGTGGCTGTGGTCCCAGCTACTCAGGAAGCTGAGGTGTGAGGATTGCTTGAGCCCAGGAGGCCAAGGCTGCAGTGAGCTGAGATTGTACCATTGCATTCCAGCCTGGGCAACAGAACAAGACCTTGTCTCAAAAAAAAGAATAAGGACTGGGCGTGGTGGCTCACGCCTGTAATCCTAGCATTTTGGGAGGCTGAGGAAGCTGGATCACCTGAGGTCAGAAGTTCAAGACCAGCCTGGCCAACATGGTGAAAGCCGGTCTCTACTAAAAATACAAAAATTAGCCGGGCATGGTGGTGCATGCCTGTGATCCCGGCTACTCGGGAGGCTGAGGCAGGAGAATTGCTTGAACTCAGGAGGCAGAGGCTGCAATGAGCTGAGATCATGCCACTGTACTCCAGCCTGGGCAACGGAGAGAGACTCTGTCTCAAAAAATATATAATAATAAAATTAAAAAGAATTTCATCTTTTATCCTAAGAGCATCAGTAACCACTTGGGTTGTTACAATTGCTCATGTCAGAGCCAACTGTGTTAGGGTGTGCAATGGTCTGAATGTTTGTGTACCCCCAAAATCCATATATTGAAATCCTAACCCCCAAGATGATGATACTAGGAAGTGAGGGCTTTGGGAAGTGATTAGGTCATGAGGGCAGAGCCCTCATAAATGGGATTAGTACCCTTATAAAAGAGACCGCAGGCTCAAAAAAAAAAAAAAAAAAAAGAGAGACCCCAGGCTAGGCGCAGTGGCTCATGCCTGTAATCCCAGTACTTTGGGAGGCTTAGGCGGGAGGATCACAAGGTCAAGAGATTGAGACCATCCTGGCCAACATGGTGAAACGCCATCTCTACTAAAAATACAAACAAAATTAGCTGGGCATGGTGGCATGTGCCTGTAGTCCCAGCTACTGGGGTAGCTGAGGCAGGAGAATTGCTTGAACCCAGGAGGTGGAGGTCGCAGTGAGCTGAAATCCGTGCCACTGCACTCCAGCCTGGTGATAGAGGGAGACTCCGTCTAAAAAAAAAAAAAAAAGAGACCCCAAAGAGATCCCTCTCCCCTTCTACCATGTGAGGATATAGCAAAAAGATGGCCATCTACATATGGAAAGTGGGCCTCACCAGTCATTGAATTCAGGTTGTTTCCAGTTTTTGGCAATTACAAGTAGAGCTGCTATAAATATTAATTTACAAATGTATGTGTGAACATAAGTTTTAATTTCTCTTGGATAAATAAATAGCAATAGGATTGCTGGGTGGTATGGTAAATGTATGCTTAAGAAATTGCCAAAGTAGCTATACCATCTTGCATTCCCACCAACAACGTATGAGACTTCCAGTTGCTCTGTATCTTTGCCTCTACATGGTATTGCCACTAAACAGAAAATTTTTAATAGGTATGTGGTGATATCTCATTGTGGTTTTAATTTGCATTTCCCAAATGATGATGATGTTATATATCTTTTCATGTGCGTGTCATCCATGTATCTTCTTTGGTGAAATGTCTGTTCAAATATTTTGCCCATTTAAAAAAACTGTGTTTTTATTATAGAGATTTAAAAGTTCTTTCAATACTTATTCTGGATGCAAGCCTTTTATCAGATATTTGATTTGCAAACATTTTCTTCTAGTCTGTAGTTTGTTTCTTTTTTTTTTCCCCCGCCCCCAAGACAGAGTCTTGCTCTGTCGCCCAGGCTGGAGTGTAGTGGCATGATGTTGGCTCACTGCAACCTCTGCCTCCAGGGTTAAAGCAATTCTCCCACCTCAGCTTCCCGAGTAGCTGGGACTACAGGCACGTGCCATGACGCTCGGCTAATTTTTGTATTTTTAGTAGAGACTGGGTTTCACCATGTTGGCCAGGCTGGTCTCCAATGCCTGACCTCATGATCTGCCTGCCTTGGCCTCCCAAAGTGCTGGGATGACAAGTGTGAGCCACTGTGCCTGATCTTTTTTTATTTTTTCTTTTTTGAGACAAGCTCTCACTCTGTCACCCAGGCTGGAGTGCAGTGGCATGATCATAGCTCACTGCAGCCTTGATCTCTGGGTTCTAGTGATCCATCCTCATACCTCAGCCTCCCGAGTAGCTGGGACTACAGGTGCATGTCACCACACTTGGACTAACCTTTTTTTTTTTAGTGGAGACAAAGTCCATGTTGCCCAGGCTGGTCTCAAATTCTTGGCCTCAAGTGATCTGCCTGCCTTGGCTTCCCAAAATGCTGGGATTACAGGTGTGAGCCACCGTGCCCTGCCTAATTGTACATATTCATGGGGGTACATAGTGATATTTTGATGCATATAACTTATAGTGATCAAATTGGGGTAATCCCTAACTTTTTTTTTTTTTTAAGCAAATTCTTCTAGATCCTGATTTCTTTTTTTCTCTTTTAAAGCATTTCCCTAAACTTTTAACATTGGTATTCCTGGGCTGGGCACAGTGGCTCACGCCTGTAATCCCAGCACTTTGGGAAGCCGAGGCGGGTAGATCATGAGATCAGGAGTTCGAGACAAGCCTGGCCAACATGGTGAAACCCTGTCTCTACTAAAAATACAAAAATTAGCCAGGCGTGGTGGTGGGCACCTGTAATCCCAGCTACGTGGGAGGCTGAGGCAGGAGAATTGCTTGAACCCTGGAGGCGGAGGTTGCAGTGAGCCGAGATCGTGCCACTGCACTCCAGCCTGGGCAAAAAAAGCGAAACTCCATCTCAAAAAAAAAAAAAAAAAAATTGGTATTCCTCAATATTGACAATTCCTATTGTCCGAGACCTGCTTCTTTCGTCTCTAATGGTAGTTGGAAAAGAAATTCAGGTTGAGGGAGGCTTTTATTTATTTATTTATTTTTATTTAAGGATAAATATATTTATTTATCCTAAGTCATATATTTATTTACTTCTTAAGGAGAGAGGGAAGCTTTATATGTGAGAGAGTAAAGGGAACTGATTGTCAAGATTCCTGAGGAGGAGAAGGGTGATGGGATCTAGAGCTCAGATGGAAGGACAAGACATCATCTGACAAATGCTCTGGGAGGAGGCAGATAGGCAAGTGTGTGGTGCTTCTCTTTCCTGGAAGTGGGAGGAAATGAAAAGGGTAGGTACTCCTGGGGAAAGTATTAGGGAAAGGGGGAATGTTACTATGTCATATTCCTCTCTGCAATCTCAAAGCCGAAAGAAAAAAAGACCCTTAAGCCAACAAGACTCTCCTTCCTTTCCTTCTTCCCCATGGGAAGGGAGAATCTGCAGCTTTGAGCTGCAGAGGAAACAAAAGAGTACTCATGGGGAATTGGCAGTATCACCAAGATGATGGAATGGAACATTGGTACACATCAGGCTCAGAGGCAAGGATTAAAGAAATATAGGAAGGTAGGCAAGGAAAGCAACTAAAACCCTCTAGGGAAAATAAATTAAGGAAAAGAAAGAGTTGATGGGCCTCACAGTTGCTAATTAGTGTTTGGTATCTATTGAGAAGTGAGAAACATTTAGTCCAGGCTGGGGAGGGTGTGGGTGGCTCACACCTGTAATCCCAGCACTTTAGGAGGCTGAGGCTGGAGTATTGCTTGAGTGAGAACCTGTTTCAAAACAAACAAACAAAACCCCCAAAGTCCCATTCAGTCCTATGTGGGCAGTGAGGCTGAACGAACCAAGCTCCAAGCTCACTAGAAACTAACAGGCTTGAATGACAGTGAGGGAGGCATTTGAAATGGAAGCCAGTAGAATGATCCTACACATGGAATTCTCAGACTCTGAAGGGCTGGGCTCTGGCTCTGGGAGTAAAGAATGTAAACTATGGCTGTCCTCCAGGAGTCAGCCTCGTGTATCAGGAGGCCCACTGAGCAAACATTAAGATGAAAACCAGAATCAGAGTGATTAGATCAATTAGAGCAGAAATCTGAGTGATAGGCATGGTCTGGGATCAGGTTGTCAAATATTAATAACATGTAAAATTGCCCCATAATGGCAGGACTGGACCCTGTTCCCCAAGTTCCCTTTGGAGTATATGTGAAGATAGCATTGTATACGCATGCACATACATACTCATACATCCCCATACTTTTGATTGGAGATTGAGAGATAGTGTAGGATAATGATCAAGAGCATGGATTCTAGAGCCAGACTGCCTGGGTTCAAATCCTAGCTTTGTGGTTTGTTTGTTCTATGGCTTTGGGCAAGATAACCTCTCAACTTCAATTTCCTTCTCTGTGAAATAGAAATAATAATTATACCTATTTTATAGGGCTGTTATAATCATTCAACTTGTTAGTGTTTATAAAGTACTTAGAAAAGTAGCTGGCACATAGTGTATTATATATGATTGTTCATAAAGTAAAGCGAGGTGACATTCTGAAATCCTTGATTTCTTCCAGTTCCCCCAGTTGGGTCCTATAAGGAGAAGGAAGGATTTGCTAAACCATGTCATTGTTGTTATTTCTGGTCAGAAAAGCTCAGTATCGAAATGAGTAGAAGGCTAGGCACTCCAGCCTGGGTGACAAGAGCAAAACTCTGTCTCAAAAAAAAAAAAAAAAAAAAGGAGTAGAAGAGCACCTGAGAGGTTTGTGATCCATACCTGGCTAGAATGAGGAGCTGAGAAATGCTGACCTGTTACAGCTCTTGCAGTTTGGCCTCACTCCTCTGCAGGTATGAGTTTTTGTGAGAAACACTAGAGTATGTGGTCTCTGGTCCCAGAGTGTACCTCTGTGCCTCCTTTGTTTATGTGAAGTATGGTTAGTCTGATGGCTTGCAGATGCGTATACCAGAGGACCTTAATTCATCTAAAATTGCTGCGTTTCTGGAAGATAAACAGGAGGGTTGAGGCAGAGACCAGAGACTAATAAAGGACTGAGCACCACATAGAGGGTGGGAGCAGACAACTTGTGATCTAACTGCCCCCACCCCTAACCTTAGCAAATCACAAACAACTAAATCCAGAAGAGTGTCCAGAGTGGCTATTTCAAGAACTGGCTAGGAAGAAAGAGGAAGAGGGGCAGGAGGTAAAAGCTCCTGCACCCCTTTCAGCAGAAGGTAAAAGGGAAATTTCAAGGGGCATTGTGAGTAATAGGGGTTTTCTTCTCCTTGCAGCATCCTTTGCTGGTTTCCCAAGTAGAGACCCCACTTTTAGATTATTATCTCTCATAAATTTAACCTAAATGGAGCTAGAAACCCCGGGGGTGGGGGGACCAGATGGCAGCTGAGCCACTGCTCCATTCCAGGGCCAGTGATCTCCAGAGAGACTTGGGAGGGAAGCAGCTGGCAGGGCAGAGGGAAAGTGGCAGCCTGTGTGGTTTAGTCCTGACACACATTCCTGCTTATTCTCAAGGTCTGCTGATATGAGAAGGAATGTAGAGGAAACAGCCACCTGAGGGAAGATATTTAGAATCAGAGTCCAGTGGCCGGGTGTGGTGGCTCACGTCTGTAATCCCAGCACTTTGGGAGGCTGACGCAGGCGGATCACGAGGTCAGGAGATCAAGACCATCCTGGCTAAGACGGTGAAACCCCGTCTCTACTAAAAATACAAAAAATTAGCCAGGTGTGGTGGCGGGCGCCTGTAGTCCCAGCTACTTGGGAGGCTGAGACAGGAGAATGGCATGAACCCAGGAGGCAGAGCTTGCAATGGGCCGAGATCGCGCCACTGCACTCCAGTCTGGGCGACAGAGCAAGACTCCGTCTCAAAAAAAAAAAAAAAAAAAAAAGAATCAGAGTCCAGATTTTCCTTCAAAGAGGAGGGGTTGGGGTGAGAGAAAAGATCTGATGGATTAAGGGAATAGGCTTAGAGTCAGACAGAGGGATAATGGCTAAATCATGGATCAGAGTCCGAGATTTACTGGCAAAAGAGAGCATAGGATTTGAAGTCAGAGATCATGAGACTATAGAACTTGCCTCTTAACCTATGATCCTCTTGTCTGGACAGTTGCTGTTATCCTATTAACTGCATACTCCATCTAGGTCATACTTTTTTTTTTTTTTTTTTTTTTTTTGAGACAGAGCCTTGCTCTGTCACCCAGGTTGGAGTGCAGTGGTGTGATCTCAGCTCATTGCAACCTCCGCCTCCCTGGTTCAAACAGTTCTCCTGCCCCAGCCTCCCCAGTAGCTGGGATTACATTTGCCTGCCACCACGCCCAGCTAATTTTGTGTTTTTAGTAGAGATGGGGTTTTGCCATGTTAGCCAGGCTGGTCTCGAGCTCCTGACCTCAAAGGATCCGCCCACTTCGGCCTCCCAAAGTGCTGGGATTACAGGTGTGAGCCACTGTGCCCGGCCAGGTCATATTTTTACAGTGTGGACAAACCTCTTGTGATGACAGTATTCCTGTGGAAGGTGTCACCTCAGTAACTACTGGGACATTTTATTGATTATGTGCAAAATTAAGCAAAGAAAAACATTTGACCACAGGGGGATTATGGGGAGAGAAAGAGTAACAACTGGGTCAGTCTCCTAAGTCTCAGGAACAGTCCTTCCTCTCATGGAATCTTTCTTTTGGTCAAAGGGGAACAAGCAGGAATTCCATAGGGTTTCAGGAACACATTTATGTATGTTCTTCCAGATTTTAAAATGAAAATACTTATGGGCCTGGCACGGTGGCTTGTGCCTGTAATCCCAGCTCTTTGGGAGGCTGAGACAGGAGGATTGCTTGAGTCCAGGAGTTTGAAACCAGCCTGGGAAGCATAGGAAGACCCAGTCTCTACAAAAAATACAAAAATTACCCAGGTATAGTGGTGTGCCTGTAGTCCCAGCTACCTGCAAGGCTGAGGTGCGAGGATCGCTGGAGCCTGGGAGATCAAGGCTGCAGTGAGACATGATTGTGCCACCGCACTCCAGCCTGGGTGACAAAGCAAGACTTATCTCTTAAAAAAAAAAAAAAAAAGGAAAATATGTGTGTGTGTGTGTGTGTGTGTGTGTGTGTGTATATATATATGTGTGTGTGTGTGTATATATGTGTATATATACGTATGTATATATATAAAAAATACATATAAATATAAACACATATGTATCTTACACAAAATTTGGACCATATAAAGTTATAACCGAGTTTGAAAAACTTGCCCATGTCAAATACAATATTGCATTAGCATTTTTAATAATTTTTTTCTAAATTATTATTTTCTTTCCCCCTAATGTTTTATTGGAACCATTTACCAGAAATGAAAGAATAGTTCAAGCCAGGTGCAGTGGCATTGCACCTATTATCTCAGCTATTTAGGAGGCTGAGGAGGAAGAACTGCTTGAGCCCACCAGTTTGAGACCAACCTGGGCAGCATAGTGAGACCCCATCTCGAACAAACAAATAATTAGAGTTAATAAATGATTTCAGCAAAGTTGTTGGATACAAGATCAATATATAAAAATCAGTGGTGTCTCTAAACACTATCAATGAAAACTCCAAAAAAGGAAATTAAAGCAATCCCTTAAGGAAAGAAAAAATAGTTCAGTACATATCCACGTCTTCCACTTAGATTCAGTAATTGTTAACATATTAGCATATTTGTGTCAGCATGTGACAATATTTGGTCTTATGGAGACAGTACAGCCTGTTGGCTAGGAGTATGGAGTCGGTCTACCTGGGTTCCAAAGCCAGGTTCACTGTTTTCTATTGTGTGATTTGACTTGGGCAAGTTCCTCAACATCTTTCTAAGCCTGTTTTCCTCAACTATAAAATAGGGTGCCATCTTCTTAGAGATTTCAGAGGATTAAATGGGATAATGTTTGATATATAATAAACAATAAATATTATTTGGGTCCTTATCTCCTCTAAAATCACTTAGCCTGGAAGATAGGAAGAGTATCTTGATTGGTTTCACCTTAAATTCACGGCCATTAACCCCCAATGGGCGCTTTGTGCTATCTGATAATCCTGCTACATCTTTAGGGTCTAGTTGTGTTGCCTAGGCTGATCTTGGACCCCTGGGCTTAGGTGATCCTCCTGCCTCATCCTATATCTCACCAGCTCACTCGCTCTCTTACTTTCTTAGGTAATCCTTTCAGTCATTCTCCTCTTTCCTCAAACATTTAATACTTCCATGCCTTCTTCACTCTCAGCTGACAGCTGTCTTTCGTGTTTCATTGAGACAATGGAAACAATCAGAAGAAAACTTTTATACATTTCTACATCTGCCACCTTTCCTGCATCTATTCCTTCATTCCTATATTGTAGATAAACTGTCTGTATTCTTATCAAAGGGCAACCCCTCCACTTATGCACCAGATCTATTTCCTCTTGCCTATTCAAGACATCACTCTGGTAATTATCCCCTCTCCTGTATCATCAGTTTTTTTCTTCCTTACTAAATCATTTCCATCAGCATTTAAAATCCCCCATCTTACCAAGCCCTCCCATAACCCCACATTCATCTCCAACTAATGTCCAATTCCTCCGCCGCCCTTTAAAGAAAGGCTCTTTGATAGAGCTCTCTGTACTGAAAAATATACAGGCAGATCCAGCTTATTTTACCATGAAACTTGTCTCAAGTCTTAGTATTTCCTATTATCTCCATCACTACCACCCTAGTCCAGGCCCCATCATCTTGCTTGTACCATTGCAAGACTCTCTTGTTTTCCCTGGTTTCTTGTACCTCTATTTTCTTTCTTTCTTTCCTTCTTTCCTTCCTTCCTTCTTTTTTTTTTCTTTTCTTTTCTTTTTCTTTCGAGATGGGGTCTCGCTATGTTGCCTGGGCTGGTCATGAACTCCTGGGCTCAAGTGATCCTCCCATGTCAGCCTCCCAAAGTGCTGGGATTATAGGCATGAGCCACCACACCCAGCCAGTAGTCTTTTTTCTACCCATCTGTCAGAACAATCCTTTAAAAACATGACAGACCATGTTTTTCTCTGCCCCAAAACCTATAATGCCTTTTCATCAGCTCAGAAAAAAATCTAAATTCTTTGTCCTGTTCCAAAGACACATATTCTGGCTATCTACCTAACCTCATTTCTTATATTCTCTCCCTTACATAGCTCCAGCCATGATGGTCTTTCTTTCTCTTTCCTCTTCCCCTTCCCATTCCCTCACTCTTGTTGCTCAGGCTGGAGTGCAGTGGCGCAATCTCAGCTCACTGCAACCTCCGCCTTCCAGGCTCAAGTGATCCTCCCATCTCAGCCTCCTGAGTAGCTGGGACCACAAGTGCACGCCACCATGCTTGATTAATTTTTGTAGTTTTTGTAGAGATTGGGTTTCACCATGTTGCCCAGGCTGGTCTCAAAGTCCTGGACTCAAGCAATCCGCCCACCTTGGCCTCCCAAAGTGCTGAGATTACAGGCATGAGCCACTGCATCTGGCCCATGATGTTTTTTTTACTCTTCCTTGAACATACAGGCACAAACCTGCTTCAGGGACTTTCTACTTGATATTTCATCTGCCGAGAGGGTCTTTTCCCACACATTCACATAGCTTATTCTTATATCGTCATTAAAGCCTCTACTCAAATGTCAGTCTTCAGAGAGACTTTCCTAGACTACTCTGCTTTATTTTCTTTCATGGCATTTGTCACTAACTGATGTATTTGTTGAATAAGTGCAGGGACTTTCTTTTGCTCACTGCTGTATGCCCAACACCTAGAACAATACTTGCCATGTGATTAGGCACTGACATATTTGTTGAATGAATCTTTTGCTTCTTTTATACCTCTTTAGTGTATAGAACAGTGCTGAACACAAGTAAGTGCTTGATAAGTATTTATTGAAGTGAGATGGAAACAGCATAATCTACAGAACATAAATTGGATTCTATCAGTTTCTCAAAGCAGAACCCTTACGTCTGGCAGTCATTCAACAGAGGTTTGCATCTGTAAAATGGGGGATAATATTAAAGACTCCACTAAGCTGTTCCAAGAATTAGATGAGAAAACATTTATGAAAGCACCCAGTTTTTGTATTTTGTTAAATATAAAGTACTTAAAATTGTGAGGTGAATAAACAGACTCCAAAAGTACCAAGTGCAGGAATGACTCTGTCTCCAGATGAACCATACCTTGAGACTGATGAATGTCCAGATGAAGTAGCCTTATTAATATAATCTTGAGGAAAGGGAATTACTATTTTTTTTTTAAAGAGCTAGGATCTTGCTATGTCTTGCCAGGCTGGTCTTGAACTCCTGGGCTCAAGGGATCCTCCCAAGTAGCTGAGACTACAGGTTTATGCCACTGTACCTGGCCTTACTATTACGTTTAACTCTCCATCTGAGCAGGGAACCTGGAAAAAAGCATAGACATCAGCTGATTAGTCTCACTTCAAATTCATGACCTCCTGCCTTATGAGGGGCCTTAATGTCTCCAGCAATCCTATCACTGTTCCTTAGTCCATTTACTCTCCTACTCGCCTAGGTGAGTATTTCTCCCTTCCTTTCTTTAATACCTCTTCCCTCCTCTTGGATGATGACCTTGTTACACATTTTACTTCAAAATATAGAAGCAGTTAGGGAGACCCTCCAAATGTTCCCTCTGCTTGCACCGGGGCCTATAAGCTCTGCCTTCCTTCCAGTTCCTGTGGGTATCCTAATCTAGCTCTTATTCAAGGCCAGCCCTCTACTGATGCACTAGATCTCACCCCCTCTCTCCTAGTCCAATAATGATTCTCTTTCTCTCCTACAGTTTTTCCTTGTCTACTGGATCATTTCCATAAGAACACAAACATTCTGTAATTTCTGTCATCTTAAATAAAATCTTCTTGTGACCTCATGTCTGCCAAAAGTGATGCCCCCATTCCCATTTTTGGAATTCCTTCTATATTTGTTGCTGCAATTCCTCTCTTCCTTTTCCCTCTTGAGCCCATTACAATCATTCCCTCCCCTTGCTCACCTCCTTCATGGACACTTCTCTTATCAGTGTCACCAGTGATCTCCCCATAGCAAAACTCAATGGTCAATCCAGTTCTCATCTTACTTGGCTTACCTGCAGAATTAGACATAGTCATTCTCTACTCCCTGAAATATTTTCTTCACATGGCTTCCACATTACTGTAATCTCTTGGCTTTTCTCCTACCTGGCTTCTTCTCCATCCTGTTGATTTTTCTTAATTTCTACAATTCTAATCACTGGGATACCTCAGGATTTTATCCTCTTCTCTATCTGAACTCAGTTTCTTGGAGATCCCATTCAGTCTCATGGCTTTAAATGCTATCCATATATCAATAGCTCCCTAACTGATATCTGTAGCCCAGGCCCTTCTCTTTAACTCATCTTGACTATTCAGCTGTTTATAAAAGCATCTTCTCTTGGATAATTAATAGCCATCTCAAATTTGTTAAAAAAATAAGCTCCTTATCCTCCCCCTAAAACCTCCTCTCCCTGTTTTCTACATCTCAGGAAATGGCAGCTCTATTTTTTTCAGATCATCAGGCCAAAATTTGGAATCACCCTTGACTCCTCTCTTTCTCACAATGCCATTTTTCGAATCAACAAATCATATTGGTCATAGCTGGAAAATATACCCAGAATCCAACCATTTACCATCTTCATCGCCACCATGCTGATTCAAGCTACCATCATCTCTTGCTTGGTTTTCTGCAATAACCTCTTAACAGATTTTTCTGCATCCTTTCTCATTTCCCTTTTATGCAAATCAGAGGTCTCCAGCAACTTCTCATCTCACTTGTAGTAACAGTCAAACTCCTTAAAAAGACTTCTAAAGCCCTACATAATCTGCTTCCACCCCCAGTTAACTCTGTTCTCATCTCCATTAATCTTTCCTCTTTCCTCTCTCCACTCCAACTACACTGGTCTGCTATTCCTCAGACAGGCTAGTCACACTTCCAACCCAGAGCCCTTGAAAACTCCTGCCAGATATCTATAAGCCTTACTTCCTCATCTCCTTCAGCTATTTGGTCAAATGCTGCTTTTCAGAGAGGCTTTTCCTGACTACTCTATGTAAAACTGTATTCCTCCATTTCCACCCCAGTACTTACTATTTCCTTTCGCTACCTTTTCTCCATAGCACTTACCATCATAGTAGTCACTTTATGTGCTTTATTTGTCTCTATGTACACTGGAATGTAAGCTCCATGAGGGCAGAATTTCTTTGTCTGTTTTGTCCTCTACACTTTCTAGCATCAGTAAATCTTTGCTGGATGAATTTTGATAACTTTTCCTCTGGTCTCTGATCTCAAGACTTGCTTCTTCAAAAGACTAAGGGAATGCACCTGGTAATAGGGTTTGAGAGTATATAAGAGGTCTAAGGTGATGATGCCTTCAAATTACTTCCATGAATATCTAATATTCTGATATTCTAATATTTTTTCCAGCTTAATACCAAAACATCCCCAGCAACCAACCAGGCAGCTGGCCAAGAGGAAAAAGGTGAGTGGGGTTGGGCTAGGCAGTTTGTAGAGCAGGTGACTGTAGAGACATAAAGACAAGTAGGGTGAGTCTGGAATTTCCTAAAGTCAGACATGAAAGGAATAAGAATGTGGATAAGTGAAACAAAGTACCAGTTTGGAACTATAGTACTATATCTATAGGCTTCCTTCTATTTTTCCTAGGAAGTAAACGATCAGTATTTCCTCCTTGATTTTAGAAACTGGGTCTGGAGTGTTGGGGGGAGAGAGGTACAAGATAAGAAGAAACTCATCAAAAGTCCCAGCATTATCCCCATCAGAAACTGAGAGAAAGCTGAGGAAAGTGAGTGTGCATTGGAACTTGAACTGTAGGATTTATGAATAAGTGATGAAAGAAGACATTTGTTGTTTGGTCCAAGAGTAGCAGAGCTCCCCTAAGTAACTATAGCTAATTCCCAACCTAAGTACCTTGACTCAGACTTCTAGGGGAATTATCAGGCATTCATAATCCTAGCAAAAATTGGGGGACCCCACAGAGTCTGGCACAAGGTGGACCTTACCCACTGTATTGGGGGCCTGGAGAAAGGGTCTAGAGCAGGTCAGATTAACTCATTAATGAGTCTCCCAACTATCTGCAGGAAAAGCTGGCAATGTCAAGAAGGCGGAGGAGGAGGAGGAGATTGACATTGATCTGACAGCACCAGAAACAGAGAAGGCTGCCCTTGCTATTCAGGGCAAGTTCCGGCGATTTCAGAAAAGGAAAAAGGATCCCAGCTCCTGAATGGCCAGCCTTGCCCTTCACCTTCACCTTCATGCTGGTCCCTTCTCTCCCCTTCTCCACACCCATGTATCTTTATCCCTTGTCCCTCTAGCCTTTCCTTGAGGCAAGTTCAACCTTTATATACTCTTGTATCTGGCCCCCTCAAGCCATCACAGAAGTAGAGGCACAAGAGAGGTGGAGAAGATGAAGACTTCAATCAGCAGTCACTAGTCTAAGGGTGGAACAATTTCTTCTTGGTATAAGGTTCTTTGATCAGTAGCTATGCCTGCCCTGTAGGGCTAAACAAGAGGCTTCGAGGCTGAGAGATCTCCCCAAAGAACAATGTGGGAAGGAGGGGAAGGCTTTCAGAGTAGGGTGCCTAAGGGTGGGACATATGCACTGTTCTGCTAGTTACAGCATTCACACTTTAGGTAACATTTTTTTTCCCCTTCAGATCCTTCTGCACCAACTCCAACTTCCCCTCCCAGGATCTAAGCCACAGTGGGGACTGGAGCCTCGTTTTCCCCCTAGGCAGACCTAAATCAAGCAGCTTACCACAATAGCGCATGCTGAGTAGATTAGTTCCAAGGAAGGGAGACTGGAATGCTGGTGTCAAGGAAAAGCCT
This sequence comes from Pan paniscus, assembly GCF_029289425.2. Lineage (NCBI taxonomy): Eukaryota > Metazoa > Chordata > Mammalia > Primates > Hominidae > Pan > Pan paniscus. Next base: position 88,568,774 of record NC_073249.2, on the reverse strand, counting down.
CCCTCATCATCTAGTCTAAGACCATAACGGGCAGAAGCATAAGAGGTTCCAGGGCCATAGGAGAATGAGAAGTAGGGCACATATAGGGAGGAAAGAAAAGTGAAGAAGGGGGAAATCTCTGAATTTTTTTACTGCTGGGAAAAGTGTACTACGTGAAGGATGCTTGGGGCTTTGCTAACCTGCTCACCTCTAACCCCCCAAGTCTAACCATCCCCAGAGGCCACACAAACCAAGTGACTCCTGTAGTTCCCATTTGCCCCACTATGGAGTCAGGGCAAAAGTGGAATAGCCACTCCATGTGATTTTAGCATGTTTAATCATTTTAACAATAAACCACCCCACAAATGGGGTCATTTAACCTCTACTAATGTTTTTTCTTGGGAGGAATGTGATTATAAGCCTGAGCTGGCTTCAGGGAGTGGGGTGGAGAAGCAACTGCGTTGATTGCATGGTAGCGCAAGAAACTAACTGCCTGAGCAATTTTCAGACTGAAGCCAACCCTCCCTTCCCCCACCCCTACTGACCTTGCCCTCACCTTGATTTGCCACCCACATTGTCTCTGTGTTGCTGTCACCACCCCCAGGGTGCACTTGCAAGAGTGCTCATTTTTCTTTTCTCCTTCCAGCTGAGAGTGTGCTGGGTACACATCCCTCTGAAAACAAACCTGGTCTTCCTTGCTCCGGATTCCCAAATGACCTATCCTAGATTTCCTTCTTGCTTTGTCTTCCTCCCACATTCTCCCCTCCCCTCCCTCTTGTTTATCAGATGCAAGGAAAGGAAAAGACTGGTCACTAGAGAGCACCACTGTTACATTAAAATTTTAATCCACTAATTACATAAAATTATGGCTTTCAAGTAGCTTAAATTGCTGAGAAATTACCTCTATATGCTAAAACCAGAAGCCAAATGTTTAAAGATGGAGCAAAGAATGATCTTTTTTTTTTTTTTTTTGAGATGGAGTTTCGCTCTTGTTGCCCAGGCTGGAGTGCAATGGTGCAGTCTGGGCTCACCGCAACCTCCGCCTCCCAGGTTCAAGCGATTCTCCTGCCTCACCTTCCCAAGTAGCTGGGACTACAGGCATGTGCCACCACGCCTGGCTAGTTTTCTATTTTTAGTAGAGACGGGGTTTCTCCATGTTGGTCAGGCTGGTCTCAAACTCCCAACCTCAGGCGATCTGCCTGCCTCGGCCTCCCAAAGTGCTGGGGTTACAGGTGTGAGCCACAGCGCCCGGCCTTTTTTCCTTTTCAATTGTTTTTGTTGTGGTAAAATATACATAACAAAATTTTTCATCCTAACCATTTTTAAGTGTACAGTTTAATAGCATCAAATACATTCAATAATACTGTGTAACTATCATCGCTATCCATCTCTGTAACTCTTTCCATCTCGTAAAACTGAAACTCTACACCTATATCCTTTAGACAGTAATCCCCATCTCCCCTCTTCCCAGCCTCTGGCAACCACCATTCTACTTCCTATTTCTAAGTCCCCTTACTTCTTCATATTTACCCTTCCCTTCTTGATTTAAGAATACAGAAGTCAGGCCGGGCCCAGTGGCCCATGCCTGTAATCCCAGCACTTTGGGAGGCCAAGGTGTGTGGATGACCTGAGGTCAGGAGTTCAAGACCAGCCTGGCCAACATGGTAAAACCCTGTCTCTACTTAAAAAATATAAAATTAGCTGGGCATGATGGCAAATGCCTGTAATCCCAGCTACTTGGGAGGCTGAGGCAGGAGAATCGCTTGCACCCAGGAGGCAGAGGTTGCAGTGAGCAGAGATGGCACCACTACACTGCACTCCAGCCTGGGTGACAAGAGTGAAACTCTGTTTCAAAAAATATATATATATGTATATATATATGTATGTATATGTCAGCTGGAGGCCAAGTGTGGTGGCTCATGCCTGTAATCCCAGCCCTTTGGGAGGCCAAGGTGGGTGGATCACCTGAGGTTGGGAGTTCAAGAACAGCCTGACCAACATAGAGAAACCTCATCTCTACTAAAAATACAAAATTAGCCTGGCGTGGTGGCACATCTTTGTAATCCCAGCTACTTGGGAGGCTGAGCAGAAGAATCACTTGAACCCAGGAGGCGGAGGTTGTGGAGCTGAGATCACGCCATTGCACTCCAGCCTTGGCAACCAGAGTGAAACTCCGTCTCAAAAAAAAGTCAGCTGGGCACGATGGTGCATGCCTATAATGCCAGCTACTTGGGAGGCTGAGGCAGGAGGATCGTTTGAGCCCAGGAGTTCAAGGCTGCCATGAGCTATGATCACACCACTGCACTCCAGCCTGGGTGACAGAGGGAGACCCTGTCTCTGAAAAAAAAACATGTATGTGTGTGTAAACCATGTGGCAGCTATGAATGGGAAACAAGGAACAATATCCCTAGAAGGTAACCTATAGCTCAAAGTTTACTCATGCGTAGCAAGCCCGTTGCCATAGGATATGAGGAGAATTGACCAGTAATTCATGGGAAGGTCCTATGTTAAAGGAATCCCCCCCTTCTTCTGATGACAGGGAAAAGGAGGAAATTTTACTGTTACTTTTGGAATCTGTTCTGAGTACAGTATGGTAATGGTGGTGAACTTCGGTCCCAGCCTCATAGGCAAATAAAAGGATAACCTCATTGCCACACCTGCTGTGTGTCCAGTGTGTCTGATAAAGCTGGAGTATTCCCCCTTCCCTTGTTCCATGGACGTAAGATGAGAATTGATGGGTGCTGTACCTGGTCTGCCCCTGTGGGTACTAAGGTAAGGCAGGGGCTTCCTCTTTTTGGTGAAGTGAACTTTTGTGGCTGGTGCTAAGGCAATGCTGGAGTCCTTTGCCACCAGCTCCTCTCTTGGAGACTCTGCTGCTTGGGGGTATCTGTTTATTTGTTTTTTGCCACACTGATCTGGAGCACAGTGCTGAAATGATTTTTCCCTTTACCATCTCTTGCTTTAAAAATGTTATGCTTGTTCTCATGCTCATACTCATATTTTTAATAAAGGGCATGGTAGCAAAAACATAGTCATTGCTTTGGGAAAGAGTTCTGACCAGAAAGAGAGACTTGGGCATCTTTTGCTGAACAAATGGTAGTTCTCAATGAAGGTTCTGAACACTGTTTTCTCTCTGCCACGCTACTTATTCCTATCATGGGCACTCAAACTGAGCCTCTTTTCTCTAGCATGCCTATAATTCCTCCTTGGGGCCCTGGGCTGAGGCTGGGATCTTGGGGCTCTAGAACCTTGCTTCACTTCCCTGTCCCTCTAGTACCTACTACTGAAGAACTAATCCTCAAATACTAATCACTGAGGAATTATTCTTGAGTGCTTTCTTTTGTGGAGCAAAAACAGTATTTGGGGAATGGGTGAATGCCTTTATAAATGGCTTAGCAGAAAATAAAAGCATAAGAAACAGTCAAGGAAGAAAGTTAAAAAGAAGAAATTCATTTTTCTTATATTCAGCACTTCCGACACCAAATGTTTGAGTTTTCTCCTCCCATTAGGCAATTCTCCAACTGTGGACAGCAACTGGGTGTCCTGCAATCCAATTATGACACTACCCAGACTTCACACTAGTTGCAAGTCTCAGATTGTGACCTGTACTTCTGGCAAACTGGTTGTACATCAGGGGTTCCCATGACCATGCCTCAAGTTCAGTAATTTTCTAGAATGGTTCATAGAACTCAGAAAACTGCTTTACTTACTGTTACTGCTTTATTAGAAAGGATACAACTCAGGAACAAACAAATGCAAGAGATGCATAAAGCAAAGTATGGGGATAAGAGGTGCATGGGGCATCCATGCCCTCTCTGGTGTGCCAACCTCTCAGCACCTCCATGTGTTCACCAACCTGAAAGCTCTCCGAATCTCAAGCCCCATTGTTTAGGGTTCTTATGGAGGCGTTATTATGTAGGCATGGTTGACTGAATCATTGACCATTGTTGATTGAGTCAGTCCTCTCTGCCTTTCCTGAAGGCCTGGTGGGGGCTGGGGGTGGGGGGGGCGCTGAAATTTCCAAACCTCTAATCACAAGGTTGGTTTCTCTGGCAACCAGGCTTTCATCCTCAGAGAGTTGGCTCATTAACATAAACACAGGTAAGGTTGAAAGGGGCTTATTAAGCCGGGTGCGGTGGCTCACGCCTGTAATCCCAGCATTTTGGGAGGCCAAGGCAGGCTGATCACCTGAGGTCGGGAGTTCGAGACCAGCCTGACCAACACGGAGAAACCCCATCTCTACTAAAAATACAAAATTAGCCAGGCATGGTGGCGCATACCTGTAATCCCAGCTACTCGGGAGGCTGGGGCAGGAGAATTGCTTGAACCTGGGAGGCGGAGGTTGCGGTGAGCTGAGATAGCACCATTGGACTCCAGCCTGGGCAACAAGAGTGAAACTCCATCTCAAAAAAAAAAAAAAAGAAGAAGAAAGGGGCTTATTACAAATAATAAAGATGCTCCCCTCCTAACACTCAGGACATTCTTTAATTTTTTTTAACTAAAAAATTTGTTTCTAGAGATAAGGTCTCACTATGTTACCCAGTCTTCAGTACAGTGGCTATTCACAGGTGCAATCCTCCCACCTCAGCCTCCTGAGAAACTGGCACTACAGGCACGTACCACTGCACCTGGCTCACTTAGGAAATTCTAAGGGTTTTAGGAGCTGTGTGCTGGAACCCACTGTGCCAAAACTGAAGGAGGAAAACCAAATATATATTTCTTATTATATCACAATATCACATCCATATCGCTGATATCTGTTTTGGTATTTTTTTCAACTGCGTAGGGGTGGCAGAGCTGGGATAATAGTCCCATCTATACGTGGGAGAGGTCTGGCAATCCAAGCAGGGGATATAGTTGTAATTATGTTCCTGAAGTCCAAATATGTACATCTTGGTGAAGTTTCAGGCAGCTAAAGGTAGAAGGATTCTGCTCCCTGGATGATCCTGCAATTCTAATTTCAGAGACTTAGTGTTGCTGCTGGGTAGGACCCTTGATGTCCCCTTGATCTTGCCCCAATCTAGAGTCAGCTCTTTCCACTTTCATCTCTTCCATCTCCTCCTCTTGCAACTAATCCCTGCCCTAATGTCCTTTTTGGGAGCTGCCCTCTGTGCCCACCTCTTTGCCATTCTCTCCATCCTCTTTCCCTTGCTGAGTTTCCCTTATTTTTGGAACTGTTTGCAGTGGGAGTGGCTTCTGGCAGTTTCCTTTTCCCTGCTGTGCTCGGTCCCTGAAAACTTGCCCTCACAGGAATCACTCTCCAGTGAGCTGCTGTCTTCCTTCATCATCTTCTCTGCAAATGTAGCTCCTCTGCTGTCTGTGCCTCTGAAAACTGAGGGTGGGGGTCAGGAGGTTTGCTTTTTTTTTTTTTTTTTGAGACAGAGTCTGGCTCTGTCGCCCAGGCTGGAGTGCAGTGGTGTGATCTCAGCTCACTGCAAGCTCCGCCTCCCGGGTTCAAGCGATTCTCCTGCCTCAGCCTCCCAAGCAGCTGGGACTACAGGCACCCGCCACCAGGCCTGGCTAATATTTTGCATTTTTGTTGAGACGGGGTTTCACCGTGTTAGCCAGGATGGTCTCAATCTCCTGACCTCATGATCCGCCCACCTCGGCCTTCCAAAGTGCTGGGATTACAGGCATGAGCCACCGCGCCTGGTCTGAGGTTTGCTTTTTGTGTAAGATAGTGCCTTTCTTTCTGGTTGTTTAGGTGGCAGCTTTGACTCCAGATCTACAAAGGCAGAGATTCATAGTCCACAGATAATTAGAAAGTCAGCCTGTTCACTAGGGTGCAGGAAGAGCTTCCTCATTCCTTTGTTGGCTCTTTCTCTCCTGCAGTCATCGGGTTAGGGTGAACCCTTCCTCTCAGCATCATGCTTCAATCATCATCATCATCATCATCATCATCATCATCATCATCATGGTCATCATCATCATAGGCTTTCCTTACTCACCAATCCACATGAAGCAAAGGGAGCCACCCCCACTAGATCACTTGAGAGTATCCTTACCTGCACATAACTCTTTGTTGGCTCAGGTTACATGAGACTTAGGATCTTCAGGGATGCTCACCCCCAAGTTGGGGTGATTCCTCAGCCTTATGCTACCTGCAGAATATGAATGGTGATGATAATAGTAATATCTAAGATTTGTAAGTAGTTGTGTGTCAGATCCCATTCTAAGCATGTTTACATATATTAACTCATTTAATTCTTGCTGCTTTATGACATAGATACTATTATTATCCCCATTTTATAAATGAAGAAACTGAGGCACATAAATATTAAATAACCTGCCCAAAACAAATAAGTGTTTGAGCTAGGACCAGAACTCAGGCAGTCTGGCTCCAGAATCTGAGCCCTTTGTATTACCCTGATAAGGGGCTAGATAAGTGAAGGGCAATAGATTGGTTGTCAAGAATGTTGTCCAGCCTAGCTTATAGGGCAGAGCTTCCCTTAGCTGAGCTCAGGCATATCCACTTGGTCCCTCATAACCTAGACAGGTAAAATCTGTACCTTCTCTGGTCCCTCATCCTTCCAGGGAAGAACCAGTGAGTAGGTGTGGATATCCTGAAGCTAAGCTAAACTCTCCTCTTAACTCATGGGAAGGCCCTAGGCCTCATTTATTCTTCTAAATCAGTTCTCAACAACGGGGTGCACTGCCCTCTAGGGGATGTTTTGGGTATCTGTGGGGGGATTTTTTAGTTTTCTGTGTGTGTGTGTGTGTGTGTGTGTGTGTGTGTGTGTGTGTGTGTGTGTGTGTGTGTTGGGGTGGGGTGGTGATGGTGGTGGTGAAGGTTCCTGGTATTTAGGAGCCAAGGATCCTAGACAATACTGCAATGACCAGGACAGTGCTGCACAAAAAAGAATTGTCCCACATCTCACATGACTTTTAAAAGCCCCATTGGAGGCCAGGCGCCATGGCTCACGCCTGTAATTCCAGCACTTTGGTAGGCCAAGGCGGGCGGATCACCTGAGGTCAGGAGGTCGAGACCAGCCTGGCCAGCATAGTGAAACCCCGTTTCTACTAAAAATACAAAAATTAGCTGGGCATGGTGGTGGGAGCATGTAATTCCAGCTACTCGGGAGGCTGAGGCAGGAGAATTGCTTGAACCTGGGAGGCGGAGGCTGCAGTGAGCTGAGATCGTGCCACTGCACTCCAGCCTGGGCGACAGAGCAAGACTTTGTCTTTAAAAAAAAATAAATAAAAATCCAAAAATTAGTTGTCCATGCTTGCGTGCACCTGTAGTCCCAGCTACTCGGGAGGCTGAGGCAGGAGAATCGCTTGAACCAGGGAGGCGGAGGTTGTAGTGAGCTGAGATCGCATCACTGCACTCCAGCCTGGGTGACAGAATGAGACTCCATCTAAAAAAAAAAAAAAGTCCCATTGGATATTAATTTAGGTAAATAAAGCCTGTTATAATCAGAAGGAGCCTGGAACACAACTCCATTTTACATATAAATGCAAAGTATTTTTGTCATTGTTTTAGACCCTGAATTTCCAAGAAATACAAGTAATGTGTAGATTGAAGGGACATCATAATTTTTGTTCAGAACTTTACCAAGAGTTGTTTGCCATTTCAGGAATCCATGTCATAAGACAATGCTATCTGTGGTATTTGAGTCTCTAATACCTACCTATCAGTTTGCATGTATTACTGTTGCATTCACAGCAGTTTTTTGTTTGTTTGTTTTTGAGACTGTCTTGCTCTGCCTCCCAGGCTGGAGTGCAGTGGCAGCATCTCGGCTCACTACAGCCTCCATTTCCTGGGCTCAATTGATCCTCCCGCCTCAGCCTCACAAGTAGCTGGGACTACAGGCATGTGCCACCACACCCAGCTAGTTTTTGTATGTTTTGTAGAGAAGGGGGTATCGCCACATTGCCCAGGCTGGTCTTGAACTCCTGGGCTCAAGTGATCCGCCTAACAAAAATTAGCCGGGCATGGTGGCGCTTGCCTGTAGTCCCAGCTACTCGTGAGGCTGCGGCAGAAGTATCGCTAGAGCCCAAGAGACCAAGGTTGCAGTGAGCCAAGATCGTGCCACTGCACTCCAGCCTGGGCAACAGAGTAAAACCATGCCTCAAATCAATCAATCAATCAATCAGTCAATCAATCAGTCAATCAATCTGACTTAAAATTAGCCGGGAGTGGTGGCGGGCGCCTGTAGTCCCAGCTACTCAGAGAGGCTGAGGCAGGAGAATGGCGTGAGCCCGGAAGGCGGAGCTTGCAGTGAGCCGAGATCGCGCCACTGCACTCCAGCCTGGGTGACAGAGCGAGACTCCGTCCCAAAAGAAAAAAAAAACATCCTACATGACTCCAAAGCACTTTTGAAGGAAAGAAGGTATTACTGAAGATGATTCTGAATCAGGTCTATTTATGGTAAATAAATTTTTTTCTCTAACACCATAATTTGACATTCAACATTTCCCTTGATTCTCTAACAGTTATATATTATTACTCCTATTTTATAGATTAAGAAGGATTCATAGAGAGAGACTAAATAATTTCCTTAAAACTTTAGGCCTTTCTGACTTCATAACTCATATTTTATTTTAAACCCCTAATACTCCTCTGATGGTCTCCTGCATTCAGAAATAAGTTGCGTAGCTGGGTGTGGTGGTTTATGCCTGTAATCTCAACACTTTGGGAGGCCGTGGCTGGAAGATCGCACAAGTCCGTGAGTTTGAAACCAGCCTGGACAACATAGTGAGACCCTGTCTATACAAAAAATTAAAAATAAAAAATAATTTTAAAAAGGAAGAAATTGGGCTGGGCATGGTGGCTCATGTGTCCAATCCTAGCACTTTGGGAGGCCAAGGCTGGCAGATCACCTGAGGCCAGGAGACCAGTCTGACCTATATGGTGAAACCCTGTCTCCACTAAAAATACAAGAAAATTAGCCAGGCATGGTGGTGCACAACTGTAGTCCCAGCTACTCAGACGGCTAAGAATCTCTTGAATCTGGGAGGTGGAGGTTGCAGTGAGCCGAGATGGGGTTTCTCCATGTTGGCCAGGCTGGTCTCGACCTCCTGACCTCAGGTGATCCGCCCGCCTTGGCCTCCTAAAGTGCTGGGATTACAAGTGTGAGCCACTGTGCCCAGCTGCAGCATTTTTTTTTTCTGAAACAGGGTCTCACTCTGTTGCCTAGGCTAGAGTGCAGTGGTGAGATCTCAGCTCACTGCAACCTCTGCCTCCCAGGCTCAACTGATCCTCCAACCGCAGCCTCACAAGTAGCTGGGACTACAGGTGTGCAACACCACACCTGGCTAATTTTTGTATTTTTTGTAGAGATGAGGTTTTGCCATGTTGCCCAAGCTAGTCTCAAACTCCTGGGCTCAAGCCATCCACATGCCTTTGCCTCCCAAAGGGCTGGGATTACAGGCATAAGACACTGTGCCCAGCCACAAAGCAGCAATTTATCATTAAATGGAAATGGTTATATGTGATGGTTAATTTTAAGTGTCAACTTGACTGGGCCACAAGGTGCCCAGATACTTGGTTCAACATTATTCTGGGTGTGTCTGTGAGGGTGTTTCTGGATGAGACTAACATTAGAATCAGTAGTCTGAAGCAGATTATCCTCCCCATTATAGGTGAGCCTCATCCAATCTATTGAAGGTGTAAATAGAACAAAAGGCTGAATGAGAGAAAATTCATTCTCTCTGCCTGATGGTATTCAAACTGAGACATTGGTATTCTCCTGCCTTTGGACTTGAATTGGAACTTATGCCATTAGCTTGCTGGTAGTCAGGCCTGCAGACTGCAGGTTTTGGAACTTCTCTGCAGATCTTGAGAATTCCCAGCCTCCAAAATCATGTGAGCTAATTTCTTATAATAAACATATATCTATATCTATATTGGTTATATTATAGATGAAGAAGAGATACATGAATGGAACATAGAATGGATACAGACTGTGAAAAAATTAATGTTCCAGGTGACTGTCCACCAAAAGCCTCTTTTCCTGGCACCCCCAGTGCTGCTCAGTTAGCCCTTGGACAAAGTGGCCATTTTGGCAGGCATGGAGCCTATGCATGAGCTCAACAACATAGAGTTTCCCTTACCAAGGCTGATCTAATTAAGGCTACCACTGAGTGCCTAATATGTCAAGAGCAGAAACCAACATTGAGTCCCTGATACACGCTATTCTCTGAGGGGACCACCTTCCCACTTGATGCTTAATGGCAGGTTAATTACACTGGCCTTCCTCCATCATGGAGGGGGCAGAGGGTTTTTTGTTTCATTTTGTTTTTGAGACAGGGTCTTGCTCTGTCACTCAGGTTGGAGTGCAGTGGCACAATCACACAATTACAGCTCACTGCAACCTCTGTCTCCTGGGCTGAAGCAATCCTCCCACCTCAGCCTCCCAAGTAGCTGAGATTACAGGCATGAACCACCACGCCCTGCCAAAAGATACATTCTGAATATGGATTTGCTTTCCTTATACACAATGCGTTTACCAGGACCACCATTTGTGGGCTTACAAAATGCCTTATCCATAGTCATGGCATTCCCCATAGCATTGTGTCTAATCAAGGAACTTATTTCACAGCAAAGGAAGTACAGTAATGAGCTCAATGTTCATGGAATTAAGTGATTTTACCACATTTCTCATCACCTGGAAGCAGATGCCTGTTTGAAACATGGACTGATTTACTAAAGACTCACAGCAACACTTGGCAGACAATACCCTGAAACAATGGGGATCTATCTTACAAGGTGCAGTATGTGTTTTGAATGAGAGGCCATTATATGGTGGTGTTTCCCCCACAGCCAGAATATATGGGTTCAGGAGTCAGCAAGTAGATGTGGGAATGGCTCTTCCACTGTTACACTAATAACCCACTCATTGAACTTTTGTTTCCCAGCAGCTTTGAGCTCTGCTGGTTTGGAGGACTTTGGCTCCAAAGGAAGATTGTGTCCACCAGTGAACACAGCAATGGTTTCATTGACTTGGAAGACAAGAATGCTACCTAGCCATTTGGGGCTTTATATGACACTGAACAAAAAAGCCAAACAAAAGGATTATAATAGTTTCCCCTATCCACTTATTTATGGCTTCACTTCTCAAAGTTTCAGTTTCCCACAGCCAACTGTGGTCTGAAATATTAAATGGAAAATCACAGAAATAAACAATTCATGAATTTTAAATTGCATACTGTTCTGAGTAGCGTGATGAAATCTTGTGCTGCCAGGGATGTAATTATCCTTTTTCCAGCATATCCATGCTGTATACATTACCTGCCCTTCAGTCATTTAGTATCTATCTCAGTTATCAAACCAACTGTCCAAGTGCTTGTGTTCAAGTAATCCTCATTTTACTCAATAATGGCCCCAAAATGCAAGAGTAGTGATGTTGGCATACTGTTATAATTGTTTTCTATTATTAGTAGTTATTTATGTTAATCTCTTACTGTGCCTAACTGGTAAATTAAACTTTATCATAGGCCAGATGTGGTGGCTCATGCCTGTAATCTCAGCACTTTGGGAGGCCGAGGTGGGCGGATCACCTGAGGTAAGGAGTTTGAGATCAGCCTGGGCAACATGGTGAAACCCTGTCTCTACCAAAAATACAAAATTAGCCTGGTATGGTGGCGCACGCCTGTAATCCCAGCTACTTGGGAGACTGAGACAGGAGAATCGCTTAAACCAGGGAGGCAGAGGTTGCAGTGAGCCAAGATTGTGCCAATGCACTCCAGCCTGGGCAACAGAGCTAGACTCCATCTCAAAAAAAACAAAAACAAAAACAACAAAAAACTTTATCATGGATATATATGTATAGGAAAAAACATAGTATATATAGGGTTCAGTACCATCCCTGGTTTCAGGCATCCAGAAAGTTCTTGGAATGCATCCCCCACAGATAAAGGAGGGCTACTGTATTCCGCTGGCTGGTGTGACTGATCCTGATTACATAGGGGAAATTGAATTGCTGCACAGTGGGGACAAGGAAAGCTATTTCCAGAACCCAGGGGATTCTCTGGGAGTGCCACTTAGTACTTCCCAGCCCAATAGTAAAGGTTAATGGACAAATATAGCAACCAAATACAGAAAAAAAAAAAAAAAAAAAAAGGGCAAGACAATTGAGAACTCAGACCTTGAGCGAGAAATGGAAGTTTGGGTCCCTGTACAGGTGAAGAACTCTGACCATCTGAAGTTCTGAGTGAGAATGGGGAAATACAGAATGAGAAGTAGAAGTGGAATATGTCTTTTGACCCAATTATGGAAATGAGGACTGGACTGCAGGAAGTTGGCCTATTTTCTATTTGCTTATTATAATAGATATGTGTTTATGTTAGCCATTTATTCACCTCTCTTCTTTTTATATTATTAGACAATTTACTGGAAGTGAACTTTACAATATAGTCTACATCATAGAATATTTGGTGGGACTATGACAGAATTAACATAATCAGGGATGAATACAATCACTGTTGGCCTATTTGAAGAACTGTGAAAAGCTCTGTGTGTGTAGTCTGCCCATGCCTTTCCTTCTTCAACCTTACTTCTACACATGAATATTTGTCCAACAATTTCTCAGATGTTTTAAGGCAGGGTAGCAAACTCATATGTTCATAGTGGTCAGGCAGGTAAGGAAATGAGAGAAGTGAGGATTTAGATCCCATCTAAAGGGGAAAAACAATATTCAGTTCAAAGTGATTGTTGCCTGATGACAATCAATTGTAGCATTATTTGAATAAACAAACATATAGGACAAACAACAGATGTTTTCCAAGTTGTTGCAATCTCTGATTTAAAGTTAATTTATTGGCCAGGCGCAGTGGTTCACGCCTGTAATCCCAGCACTTTGGGAGGCCGAGGCTGGCGGATCACGAGGTCAGGAGTTCGAGACCAGCCTGGCCAACATGGCGAAACCCCGTCTCTACTAAAAATACAAAAATCAGCCTAGTGTGGTAGTGGGCGCCTGTAATCCCAGCTACTAAGGAGGCTGAGGCAGGAGAGTCGCTTGAACCCAGGAGGCAGAGGTTGCAGTAAGCCAAGATCGTGCCACTGCACTCCAGCCTGGGTGACAGGGTGAGACTCTGTCTCAAAAAAAAACAAAAAAAAAAAAAAAAAGAGAGAGAGAGAAAGTGTTAACAGATAGAGGAAGTGGCTGGTAATGTTGAATACTGCTGAGAGGATGAGGTAGACAAGAGTGACCACTGAATCTGCAAAATAAGCATCATTAATGCCCTTTGAAACAAGCAGTTCTAGTGGAGTGATGAGGATAGAGACATGATTGAAGTGGGTTGAAGAGAGAATGGGAGGTATTAAATATAGTATCCTAGACTTGTTCAAGGAGTTTTGCTATACAGGGAAGCGGAGAAACGGGGCAGTATCTGGAGGTAGGAATTTCGGAGATATTAAGAAATGTATAGAGGCCGGGTGCAGTGGCTTACGCCTGTAATCCCAGCACTTTGGGAGGCCGAGGCTGGTGGATCATGAGGTCAAGAGATCGAGACCATCCTGGCCAACATGGTTAAACCCTGTCTCTACTAAAAATACAAAAAAATTAGCTGGGCGTGGTGGCGCGCACCTGTAATCCCAGCTACTCAGGAGGCTGAGGCAGGAGAATCGCTTGAACCTGGGAGGTGGAGGTTGCAGTGAGCCGAGATCTCGCCACGGCACTCCAGCCTGGCGACAGAGCGAGACTCCATCCGCCCCCCACCAAAAAAAAAAAATGTGTAGAAAGACATTTCATATGTCTTGTGTTTTATCCATCATCACCAGTTGTCTTTTGTCTTTGTTTATAATGTATTTTGCCATTAAAGAGGTTGAACTAGGTTGGGCGTGGTGGCTCATGCCTGTAATCCCAGCATTTTGGGAGGCCGAGGTGGGAGGATCACTTGAGGTCACGAGTTTGAGACCAGCCTGCCCAACATGACGAAACCCCATCTGTACTAAAAATACAAAAATTAGCCGGGCATGGTGATGGACACCTGTAATCCCAGCAACATGGGAGGCTGAGGCAGGAGAATCACTTGAACCCAGGAGGTGAAGGTTGCAGTGAGCCAAGATTGTGCCATTGCACTCCAGCCTGGGTGACACAGCGAGACGCCATCTCAAAAAAAAAAAAGAGAGAGATTGAATTTCTTTTTTTTTTTTTTAATGTAGTCAACTTTATTCTCCTTAAACCACAAAATAGAGTCTTTGGTTGTACAAACATCACTAGTTACAGTCTCGCCCAGGTCTCTGCTGTGGTGGGGCAGTTAGTCAGAGGCCAGAACTCCTGCAGGGTCTCTTTAAAATGCTAACACTCAGGTTAAAAGACTCGGGGCAAGGGTGGTGCTGGAGCTGGCAGAGCCCCCACCTCAAGTCTGGGGGACCTGCCTGCTCCTCTAGGAGGGCACAGGGCCCAGGCCACAGCGCCCAGGCCTTACGAGGCGGCAGCTGCTACACAGCGCCACATCTTCAGGGCCCACAGCCCCGGGAGATTGAACTTTTTATCACTTTCTTTTATGATTTCCGGATTTCCTGTCTTGCCTAAAGACCTTCCCCATTTGGAGATTAAACAAATATTTTTATTTCCTTCTAATATTTGTCTTTTTAAAATTTTTATTTTATTTTTGTATAGGATGTGAGGGAAAAAACTTTTTACTTTGATTTCTTCCAGGTGTGTAAGTCAACTGTGCCAATGCCAATATATTTTATTAAATAATCAATTCATTTACCACTGAACTGAAATGCTTTTTTTTTGAGACAAGATCTTGCTCTATCACCCCGGCTGAAGTACAGTGATGCGATTTTGGCTCGCTGCAACCTCCACTTCCTGGGCTCAAGCGAGCCTCCCGCCTCAGCTTCCGGAGTAGTTGGGACTACAGGTACGCAACATCATGACTGGCTAATTTTTTTTTTTTCTTTTTTTTTTTTTTTGAGATGGACTCTCACCGTGTCGCCCAGGCTGGAGTACAGTGGTGCGATTTTGGCTCACTGCAAGCTCCACCTCCCGGGTTCACGCCAGTCTCCTGCCTCAGCCTCCCAAGTAGCTGGGACTACAGGCGCCCGCCACCACGCCCGGCTAATTCTTTTTGTATTTTTTAGTAGAGACGGGGTTTCACCGTGTTAGCTAGGATGGTCTCAATCTCCTGACCTTGTGATCCGCCCGCCTTGGCCTCCCAAAGTGCTGGGATTACAGGGGTAAGCCACCGCGCCCAGCCACGACTGGCTAATTTTTGTATTTTTTGTAGAGATGGCAGTTTCACCATGTTGCCCAGGCTGGTCTTGAACTCCTGGACTCAAGCAATCCGCCTGCCTTGGCCTCCCAAAGTGCTGGCATTACAGGCGAGAGCCAATGTGCCCAGCTGACAAAGGTTTTTAAAGGCAAAATGAGGAGGCTCACATAATTGTTTTGAAATATTAATAATTATCCTTTGCTACAATAATCAATAAAGACAATGCCAGTTGGAGGTTTGACAGTTGTTGGGCAGATGTCCTTGTAGATGTAATTTTTGTGTAAGGTCGTGAACAGCATTTGTGCAAGGTTGCAGTTTTTGCATTTTTTTTGTTTGTTTAATTTCAACTTTTATTTTAGATTCAGGGGGTACATGAACAGGTTTGTTACATTGGTATACTGTGTGATGCTGAGGTTTGGGGTACAAATTATGCCGTCACTAGGTAGTGAGCATAGCACCCAATGAGTACTTTTTCAGCCCGTCCCTCCTCTTTCTTTCCCCTCAAATAGGCCCCAGTGTCTATTGTTCCTATTGTTATGTCCATATATACCCGATGCTTAGCTCTCACTTATAAGTGAGAACATGCAAAGATAAAGAAAAAATTTGGCTGCAATATAGTAGGCAAAATTCATTTGCAAGGAGATCAGAAAGCCATTTGATTATAGCCTAATCCAAATAGATTTATCATTTAATTTAATAATTTAACGAGGGGGAAGGGAATATTTCAAAAACGTTTAATGTTTATTTCTCATAGAATTAAAAAAAAAATTTATTTATGGCCAGGCGCGGTGGCTCACGCCTGTAATCCCAGCACTTTGGGAGGCCAAGGCAGATGGATTACCTGAGGCTAGGGGTTTGAGACTAGCCTGGCCAACATAGTGAAACCCCGTCTCTACTAAAAATACAAAAATTAGCTAGGCATAGTGGGCGCCTGTAATGCCAGATACTCGGGGGGCTAAGGCAGGAGAATTGCTTGAACCCGGGAGGCAGAGGTTGCAGTGAGCTGAGATCACGTCATCACACTTCAGCCTGGGCAATAAGACCAAAACTCAGTCTCAAAAAAAAAAAAAATTATTTCCATAGGTTTTTGGGGTACAGGTGGTGTTTGGTTACATGAGTAAGTTCTTTAGTGGTGATTTGTGAGATTTTGGTGCACCCATCACCTTAGCAGTATACACTGAACCTAATTTGTAGTTTTTTTATCCCTCACCACCCCCACCCACCCTTTCCCCTGAGTCCCCATTTTGCATTCTTTTGTCATAGCTTTTGTTATCAAGTATTTATGCATGAGAACCTGTTTCTTCATAGCCCTCCCTGGCTCTGTTTGTCAGGGTTTTCTTTTGTTTTGTTTTTGTTTTTTTGTTTGTTTTTGGGTTTTTTTTTTTTTTTTGAGACGGAGTCTCGCTCTGTTGCCCAGGCTAGAGTGCAGTGGCATGACCTCAGCTTACTGCAGCCTCCGCCTCCTAGGTTCAAGCGATTCCCCTGCTTCAGCCCCCTGAGTAGCTGGGATTACAGGTGAGCACCACTATGTCTGGCTAATGTTTTATATTTTTAGTAGAATGGAGTTTCACCATGTTGGCCAGGCTGGTCTTGAACTCATGACCTCAAGTGATCCACCCACCTCAGCTCCCAAAGTGCTGGGATTACAGGCGTGAGCCACTGTGCTTGGCCCTGTTTTTCTTTTTTAACACGAGTGTCTCCATCTTGATTCTGACAACTTTCACATATTGTTACTTAATAAATCTTATAATTTTTTTCATACAGGTTATGTACCTTTCTTGTTAATTTTTGTTTCTGTTCTTTTTACTGTCATCAGTGGGCTTCCCTATTATTTTCATTTCTAGCTAGATTTCTAGTTATAGACTGAAATTAATTTATTTTATAATCACACTACCAGATTGACTTCTTAGTTCAATACATGTCTAGTTGCATCTTATGGATTTCCTAGAAACACAATTATATTATCTGCAAATAAAGATAAGTTTCTCATCTATGTATACAGATTGTTCCTTGTTTTTGGTTTATTACACTAGCTAAATTCTTCAAATATAATACTGAATATTATTAGCGATAATGTATGTACTGTCTTTTTTGTTTTAATGACAATGGCTGCAATATTTCATATTTCATATGCTTTTTAAATGATTTTTGAAAAATAGTGTCCATTATGGTTATTTCTATTACTATTTTACTTAGAATGTTTTGTAGGAATAGCTACTAAAAAACAATTGCTTTTTTTTTTACATCTCCTCTTGATAGAATTACATTTTTTCCCTGATGATATAACACATCCTGGTAGTAAATTTCCTGATACTGAACTATTCTTTCATTCCCAGAGTAAATTCTTCATGGTCATAATTTATTATTTTATTAACTCATTGTGGAATTCTCTTTTGCAAATATTTTATTTAGACTTTTTGTATGCGTATTCATAAATTGGGTTATAATCTTTTTTTTTTATGGTTAACACTGAAAAAGGCTTTAAATTATTCTCAAAGTGCTCACATGCCTGGGCAAAATTATTGCTATTATTAACAATGCACTGAGGATTGTGAACGATTTATTTCAAAGTAATAATTAGATGGGATTCAAAGTTCCCCATATAACAATGTCATTTCCCTTTATCTGAATCATTATTCTAGACTTTATTTAATGCTTTACTGCAGAGGAAAGAAAGGGGGGATGTGGCTTACTTTGTTGGGGATTGTGGAAAATGGGCACAGTCCTGGAAAAACCCACATTAAGTGTGCAATGCTTGTGAAAATGCCTAATGCAAAGATTGCAAAATGTTGTCCCAGGGTACCAGGATTCTTGATGGAATAAGAAATATTAAAATAATTGAATAAACTGAGCTAGCAAAATGCAGGTGACTGATAAATTTTAGAACAAAAGTGTAATTAAATGAGAAGCTTTTAGCTATACTCTATCTCATAAGTAGCATAATATTTCATTTGACTCTCTCTCTCTCTCCTTTTTTTTTTTTTTTATGAGACATAGTCTCGCTGTGTTGCCCAGGCTGGAGTGCAGCGGCATGATCTCGGCTCACTGCAACCTCCGCCTCCCCGGTTCAAGCAATTCTCGTGCCCCAGCTGCCCAAGTAGCCAGGGTTAGAAGGCGTTCACCACCATGCTGGGCTAATTTTTGTATTTTTAGTGGAGACAGTGTTTAGCCATGTTGGTCAGGCTGGCCTCAACCTCCTGGCCTGAAGTGATCTGCCCACCTCGGCCTCCCAAAGTGCTGGCATTACAGGCATGAGCCACCACATCCAACCTCATTTGACTCTCCTGACAGTCTGGGAAGTTTAAGCAGGGAACCCAGCTGCAACTATCTAATGAATAATGGACAGTTTAGCATCTTAACTAATAAGGAATCTTGGGCTTAAGATATTCCCAACTTTATTACTGGGTTGTGACTAAGTTTCCTCTCCCACTTCCCCCCAACAAAAGGCTATATATACTCTATTAGCTTTTATATTTAAATGAAGGCAGATTGATTTTTTTTAAAGACATTGAAGACACCCCTCAAACAAATAGAAGCACTCTGGGTTTTGGTAAAGCTGGTGTTAATCATATCTTTAGCTTCTTAACAAGGGGAATAAATTACTTGTGGGCACTTTGGGTTTTTTTGTGCCATCAGTAATCCCCAGGGGAAAATGATACGTATATGTTTTTCCACAATCAGTTCAGGATACGAGGATATTAATGGTATACCTAAATCAACATACCAACAAACTAGCTAATGAGGTATTAATAGTATACCTATTAATAGGTAAACAGAAGTAAAATCATGTACCAACAAAACAAAGCAGTGATTGTTTAGAGAGGTGAATGGGATTTGTGCTAATTTGTAAAGTGTACTACCTTAGGCAAGCACTAGAAACAAATATTGAACACCTTAATATTTAGTTGTATATCAACTTACAGTTTACAAAGTTTTCCATACACAGGATCTCATTTGATTATTATAAAATCCCTAGGAATTAAGCAGGGCAGATATCATTATCTCAGTTGTTTACAAGTACATAAACAAGCTTACCAAAGTCAGGTAACTGTCCTGGGGATCACACAGCTAGAGAGTGGCTGGGATGTTTTAAAATTCAGATCTTGGTGAAGACAGATTCTGCGTTTTAACTCATGTAAAAGCAGAGACTGACAGAGTTTACAACGTAGTATAATCTCACTGATTATTTGCTGAAGGTATGAATGTGTCTTGTGAGGCTATTTCAGAGTTCTTTCTAGTATACTATATAAGCCCACCCCAAAAAAACAAACTAAACAACTGAAGCCAAGTATGGAAGGTTGGGGATGGGATAAGGGGCAGGAATTATTCCCAGGAGGACTAGGAAATTCTAGACAAGGCAGCAGCTTCTGGAAATGTCAGTGTTTATTAAACATTTAAGGACATTTGGAGGTTTGAGAAGAAATATACAGAATGTAGAAAAATCCTAAGAATCCCCTGTGGCTGCAGTGCAGCCTCTTCCTCCCCCCCCCCGCCCCCCCATTTCCCATTTGTTTTTCCTGCTTTTTGTTTGGTTGTTTAAAAACCATTTCTTAAGGCTCATTTGCCCCCTCCCCCACTCCCTGACCTATGAGGATCCATTCTCTCTCTCTCTCTCTGTCTCTCTCCTCAAGACCTGGAGTCCCAGAACAGTGCTCCAAAGTGGTCAGGGGGAACCAATGCTATAACGAAGTGTGAGGATCAGGGGCCCCTCTGTTTGGGCTGGCTCTTCATTAAGGACTTAAGGGGGGCGTGAATTGCAAAAGCCACATGACGTCATTGGTCCTCAGTCACGGGTGTAAGGGCAGAGGATGAGCACAGGTAAACAAACAAAGAATGGATTAAAAAATAAAAAATAATAACCTAAATAAACCCTGAAGGAGAGTCTGATCTGGGTGCTCTGGGTATTAGCTGGGGGGACAGAGTATGGAGCTGGGCCACCTGGTAGAGGGGAGGGAGGGACGGGAGAGGAAACAGCCAGGGGGACAGGCTGGGGGATGCAGGAGATGGGAATGCCAGGTGGCCTGGACTTGAGGCAGAGGGTATCAAAGTCCCTTTCTTCTCAGTGCTCAGGTGGACAGGCACCAAACACACAGCCCCCGGGGCAGGTGAGGGGTAGGATTAGCTCCTGGGCTCCCAGAAAGACAGGGGTGAAGGTGGGGGAGAATACAATTGCCTGGGGAATGAATTCTGGAATGAAACTTACATCTCAAAGGGAGGTGAGGGCAGGGCAGGGCGGGGGAGCAAAGAGGGAAAGCACCTAGACGGGGGTAAGAGGAGCCTAGGTCCCCCTGCTCTGGCAGGGCCTGGGGTGGGGGGGTGGCGATCACTTGTCCGAGTTCAGGCCCATCATGTTCTTGAGGGCGTTTTTGAGGCTGGTTCTGCTGGGGGACTTGACAGCAGGCCGGAGCTCCGAGCTCTGCTCATCCTTTCGTAGCTCCATCTCGATGACCATCACCTTTGGGCCTTTGGCGGACTCCACCCCTAACCCCCGATCCCCCGCCCGGCCCGCTAACCGCTATTTCTTATCCTTGCGAGACTCCCCCAGCCCCTTGGCCTTCTTCTCACTGACAGCTTTGGTGCTTCTGCTGTGGTCCAGCATTGCATACAGCACTGGCGTCTAGGGGAGGGGCGCACACATCAGTCACCGAGCGACTGGGGCTTGACTGTTCCCATCCCACCCCTCACTGCTGCCCGGCGGCTCCCAGGGTTCTCCTTCCCATCTTATCCAGGCCCCAAGTCCCGCTAACCTGCCGCCCGCGCTTCGACGCGTCCTTTCCTGGCTTGTGCAATTTCCCCTTCTCCATGGCACTGCAAGAAGAGAGACTGCTGTACGTTTGGCCTCGCCGGAACCCCTTGCACCGCGGACACAGCTTCCTCTTCCCCTTGGCCCTCCCACCCACTGGAGTAGTCTCCGCCCAGATGGGGGATAGTGGGGGGAGGGGGAGGGGAGCTAGGCTCCGCCCCTTACCTGAGCCTCCTCTGCAGGGCCGCCTGCCTGCGTAGCCAGCAGTACCGAACCACGTAGAAAAGCAGCAGCAGCAACAGCACCACCCCGAGGACACCCCCGATCACAGCTCCCAGCACCACCCCGTACCTAGTTGGCACTAGGAGGGGTGGGAAAAGAAGTGGGAGAATGAGCAGGGCCCTGTATCTGTGGTTCCTAGTCCGCGTGTATGCCCTGCATTGAGGATGTAGGACTCCCAGCCAAAACTGCCTTCTGCCCACGCTCCCAGAGCTTGAATAAAGGTCCTTAGGCCGGGCTTTTTGCCTCTTCCCCCAACCTGTCAGTCCTCCCTGATCCCCTCCCAAACTGCTTCCCATACCCTTGTCCCCATCCCTTCTCACACCTTTTTCAAAGACATACAGCGTGACCTGAGAGGTCTTGCCCACTATGTCTGGAGGGTTTTTGACGTCACAAGTGAACGTGCCATTGTCACTGTAGTCTAGGTTGTGTATGACAATGGAGCCATCCTTCCAGCGAGGGTCCCCTACCCACTGGATGCGCTCTTTGAAGGTCCCCACCTCGTCAATGTAGGGTTGTCCCTTGGCATAGTGGAAGATCTATGAGGAATGAGGGGAAGCATGTGAGAGGACCCTAATGAGAACACAGCTGTCAAAGCTTAGCTCCATAATTTGTTACAGAAAGAAAAAAGCAAAAAAAAAAAAAAAAAAAAAAAAAAAGCTTCACTCCAGCCTCAGGGTAAGGGATCTTGGGCTGGAAAGGGTAGTGCTGGAGAAGGGAGGACAATGTAGTCAGGGTGACAAAGACTGTCATTTACCTTGCCAAAGTTGGGGTTATGGCTCAAAAAGGATTTCCCCCTCCTTAGCCCAAGTTATCTTTTTTGTTGTTCTTTGAAGCACTTTCTGTTATCCAACCCCAGGATTCCCCCAGGCACTCACCGAAATGGCATCTCTGCCCCCTTCGGGCTGGTAGCGCCAGGTGAAGGAGATGTCATCTGAGACCCACTCACTGGACCAGAAGGAGCAGTGCAGGGTCACCCGGGAGCCCACAGCACCATGGACCTCCCTGTCGGTGTAAACCACGATGGCCTGGGCCGGGGACAGCACTGCAAGCACAAAGTGGGGAATCAGATGCACCTATGGGCTCAGTAAGGGATACAGAGGAAGTGAGATCAGTAGGAAATCAAGTGCTGAGTCACAGGTCAGAGGCCAATTTGGAAAAGAAACAACAAATTCTGAGCCCCAAGTCTCTGGGGACTAACTGAACAGATGAGCATAAATGCTGTGTCTGTCAAGCTCTTCAGCATGTCTGTAGAGAAGATGAAATCAGCAGTAACAGAATTCTCTTGAGGACTTCCAGAGATTGGGTTCTGTCTTTAAGTCTCACTTCCTCTTTGGGTCAGTATCTAACTTTTAAGCTATCCTTTAGATGCAGTGTTCTAAATTTTTAAAATTTATTATAAATTATACAGGTAATACATATTGTACTCTTCTTATAAACTATTCAAGCAATAGAAATAAAACAAAAGTCTCCTTTGACACTTAGCCCAACAAATTCCTTTCCTGTATTCCCTTCCAAGATGTAACAAGTTATCCATTTAATATGAATCAAACTCAGTATAAACTCAATAAACTCAAGATATACACATACTTACAACAAATAGTTTTGTGGAGTTTTTTTTCCACATACATATTGCATTGTATTCTAGTGTTTTTTTGCTTAAGAACTTACGTATCTGGAAGAGCTTTCCCTGTTGATTCATAGATATCAATCTTATTTTAACAGCTGCATTGGATTTCACAATACAGCAAACTCAAATTTCTTGCAGAAAAAAATGGAGATAACTAGAAAATATAAGTCTTCTTCCCTGGCACAACTGTCCTCATTGCTGAATCCCTGGTTGCCATACAGCTTGCTCTTGACTGGAGAGTCAGGAAGGGAAGGGCCTCATACCCCTCTCAGCTGGGTGCAGAGCAAGACCCCAAGCCTACAGCTCAGATGACCCTACATGTGAGCCCTCTATGGTTCAACTGTCCTCACCTTCCTCTTGGCCATTGTGGCCCAGTGCCATCCCCAAGACTTACCCACACAAGGAAGGTCATTCCAGAGAGACTATGTGTGTGGGCTGGCCCCAGGGAGGGGCAACTGTAGACCTTTTTGTTCTACAGGAGGGGGAGGTGGCAACCAAACAAAGTTCCATTGTCTGACCAACGCTGGGGGGCTCATGCCACCCCTACTCCCACCCCAACTGTCCTGAATCTCTCACCTCAGCATGCAATACCATGTACTTACCTTCTGGAACTTCCACCTTAGAACCTTCTTGGGAATCCCCCTCGTGTAACAAGGGAGATAATTCACTGGCTCTAACTTCTATTCCTCCTGTTACAATATCAACCATTGCCCTTCTCAGCTGTGCTCAATGGTTCTATGAGTGGAACAAGTGTTGAGACAGAACCCTCCCTCTTCCTTATACATCAAGATTCCTTCCCCCTATTTCCCTCACTATGCCCTTCTCCAACTCTCTATCTTTAACATTTTCTCAGGGTACCCCCAAATAGCCCAGTACAACCCAGAAGAGTCTAGGGCTCAAGCAGCTGACAGCAGAGAACCCTGGGCATTCTGGCCAGCCCCCTTTCCCTTGATGTCCTCCCCACCACCCCCACTTGCCTATGGCTCACTCATTGCACTAGGATTCAGGGCAGTTCAGAGAAGGGAAGGGGCCATTCCAATAATCCTGCTTTGACCTCTTACTCACCCAACATCTGCCAGGGGGCAAGGAAAGGGCTGGTCAGCTTGTGAAGGAAGACAGCTTTAGAGGGATAAGATCCTAGAATCTCATAGAACCTCACTCCATTCACCCACACAACAGGTGAGGAGCCATAGAGAGACAAAAAATCTGAGGAGCTGAGACCACAAACCTGGGCTCCTTACTTAGATCGCACTCTCTTTTTCCTTCTGGGAAACTAAGGTTAAGGCACCTCCTGCACTGCTAGGGGACGAGTGGGAACCAAACCCAGGTGTTTGAGCCTATTTCTTTATGTAATCTAACACTGCTTCCCACCAGGCTGTTAGCATGGCTCTGGGGGCATGCTACTATTTCCAACCTGGGTCCAGCCATGCCCACCACTCAGGGAAGCTTGCTACACTCTCTTTTACCCTTTCTTTTAAAATAAAACCTCTACTTCCTCCCTGTACGTGCATATTTTTTTCTTTTCATATATATATATATATATATATATTTTTTTTTTTTTTTTAATTTTACAGATGGAGTCTGGTTATGTTGTCCAGGCTGGTCTCCAACTCCTGGGGCTCAAATAATTATCCCACCTTGGCCTCCCAAAGTGCTGGGATTACAGGCATGAGCCACCATGCCCAGCCGCATATTTTTTCTTTCTGAATATAATGTCACCTTCCTGCTCCTGCTTGTTCTTTCTTTGGTTGCAGTGGGGAGTGCAGCAAAGGCTGTGGGGATTGCTGAGAGACACCTGAGTCCCAAGACTCCCAGAGTAGGGTGGCTCCACTTACCCAAAGAAGAGAAGAGCAGCACAGCCAAGACAGGGCTGGGGCTGGATGAGGGAGCCCCAGGAGCCATAGCTGGGGCAGGGGCAGGGGCCCGGAGCATCTGTGGGGTTGAGAAAGTGGGGGACCAGGAACTGAACGGGGGGTTCCTGGAACGTGCTTAAAATCCCCTAGGGCCCCAGCATGAGGGGGCTGTCCTCAGCCAGTAACCAATTGCAGCCTGGCATGTGCAGTTGAGAGGTGGTGGGGAGGGGGGCAGAGTGCAGGGAGCAGAAGGGGCATTGTATAGTCTGGGTGGAGGGGTGGGGGGACACATACCACCCCATACACAGAGGGCTTTGTGTCCACTGGCCTCCCCCTGCCCCAGGCTGGAATGTTGTGGGGGGTGGTGAGGGAGAGGGACAAAAACAGGGACACTGACACACTTCTCTGAGGGATAGATACGGAACCTCAATGTAAAGGCCATAAAAAGGGATTCCTCTTCAGCCTCCTTGCCTGAGAGAGGCTGCCTCACAGCCCTAGGAACTAGAGGGAGGTTTCCCCCAGAGAACTCTGAAAATAGGATATCCCTTGTTATCTCCACTAATGTGGCCTGCATTACAGACTTCTTGAGATGACCAAGTCCTATGGGAGTTTTTTTCCCCGCACCTCCCTTCATCCTGTGCGATTCTTCCCAGACAGAAGTTTTTCTCCACTGGACTATTTCCAGGCAAGAAGCCCCTGACCTTTCCGTTTGTCAAGAAGTCCTTCAATGCTTCATGCTGCTGTTTAAGTCCATTTCAATTTATTTCAAGGCTACAAAATTGTATTAAGTGCCAGCAATATGTAAAGTATGAGAATGCAGGTAATAGAGAGAGGAATAAAAATGAAGTCCTTCCCGCAAGGAGTTGAAAATTTGGTTTGGGGAGGTGGAGATGGGAGGATCAGAGGACAAACCCATCAACAATCAAGTATAATAAGCCATGATACTTCCTTTAGTAACGAACAAAACGCTGGGAGTACAAAAGAGGGGCACACACAGCTGCAACATCAGGAAGACTGAGTAAGTTATATGAGAGATTAAAGACAAAATAAACTTTAATAAATGAAGTTTATGTCAGGCATAGTGGCTGACACCTGTAATCTCAGCACTTTGGTAGGCTTATGCAGGAGGATTGCTTGAGTTTAGGAGTTTGAGACCTGTCTGGGCAACATAGCAAGACCTCGCCTCTACCAAAATTTTTTAAAAAATCAGCTGGGCATGTTGTCACATGCTTGTAGTCCCAGCTACTTGGGAGGCTGAGGCAGGAAGATCGCTTGAACCTGGGAAATCAAGGCTGCAGCGAGCTATGATTGTGCCACTGCTTTCCACCCTGGGCTACAGAATGAAACTCTGTCTCAAAAATAAATAAATAAATAAATAATCAAACAAATAAATAGTTCAGAGGGAAGAATAGTTGTGTCTAGGAGGCAATGTTAGATATGAATCAGCCTTGAAGGATGACTGTCATTTTGGAAAGGGAGATAGGGAGGGTTACCAGAAGATAGAACAGCAAAAGCAAGGACAAAGAGGTGAGACAGAGAGAGAGAGAATGTGTGTGTGTGTGTGTGTGTGTGTGTGTGTGTGTGTGTGTGTGTGTATGAGATGTAGGTTTCTGAAGTGTTGGATATATTCAGGGCCGATCTTGTGCCATCCACTTTGACTTGATTTGGGGAAACTTGAAGTGGCATAGTCAGAAATGAGACTGGACAGGAAAGTTGAAACCAGTTTGTGAAAGGCCTTAAATGACAGGTGAAAGAAGGTGAATTCAATTTGGTACATCATGAGAACCTGAAGGTGTTGGGGTGGAGTTAGCAATGGGGATGTCTACATAACCAGAGCTGAGGTTTTTTTGTTTGTTGAGGCAGTCTCGCTCTGTTGCCCAGGCTGGAATGCAGTGGCATGATCATGGCTCACTGCAGCCTTGACCTCTGAGGCTCAAGCAATTGTCCTACCTCAGCTTTCCAAGTAGCTGGGAACTACAGGCGCATGCCAGCATGCTGGGCTAGTTTAAAAAAAATTTTTTTTTTTTCAGAGATAAGGTCTTGCTCTGTGGCCCAGGCTGTAGTGCAGTGGTGCAATGATAGCTCACTGCAGCCTCAACCTCCCATGCTCAAGCAATCCTCCCACTTCAGCCTCCAGATTAGCTGAGCCACAGGCAGCCACCACCATACCCAGCTAATTTTTCAATTTTTTGTAGAGATGAGGATCTCACTATGTTGCTCAGGTTGGTCTTGAACTCCTATACTCAAGTGATCCTTCTGCCTTGGCTTCCCTAAGTACTGGGATTACAGGTGTGAGTCACCGTGCCTTACCTCTAGAAGTTAATTTAAGTGGGGTGGTCATTGTTATTCCTGCTATGAGACCACTGCAGGCTCACCCAGGTGAAGGACAGTGTCCTGGTACCTTCCTGGCATCTCATTAGACCACAGCCCTGGTGGGTTTGGTCATTAGTATTAGATTTGGGTTGTGGAATTCTATTATGGGATTGCTTATGAAGTCCATAGGCAAAACCATCATCATTGACAAATGTTTACAGGATGTTGTAGTCAACATTTCTATAAAACAGCAATTCAAAGTACAAAAAAAAAAAAAAACCCCAAAACTCTCCCCTCCAAAATTTCCACCTAACTCCACCTCCCAACTGTAAGCAATCATTTCCTCTTTATCTAACCACCCCTTTTATCTACACCCTCTTCAATGGGTTGTTGCTACTTTCTTTGTTGCATGTCTTTATTGATCCTGCTAAGGCTATAACCTTCTTGGGGACAGTACAAACATCTGTATCTTTGAATCCCCTACAGAACTTTTCACCGACTGACAAAAAGTCCATAACTACATGCTAAATGAAATTATTAATATTTAAAGAGCTGAGTGGGCTGGGAGTGGTAGCTCGCACCTATAATCCCAGCACTTTGGGAGGCCGAGGCCGGTGGATCACTTGAGATCAGGAGTTCTAGACCAGCCTAGCCAACATGGTGAAATTCCATCTCTACTAAAAATACAGAAAATTAGCCGGGCATGGTGGTGCACGCCTGTAACCCCAGCTACTCGGGGGGAGGCTGAGGCAGGAGAATCGCTTGAACCTGGGAGGCAGAGGCTGCAGTGAGCTGAGATAGCGCCACTGCACTCCAACCTGGGCGACAGAGTGAGACTACGTCTCAAAATAAAAGAAAAAGAAAAAGAAAAACCAAAAAAGATCTGAGTGAAAAAGGCATTCCTTGGGTTTGTTAACGTGAAGCTCCAGAGAGCCAAGTCAATGACTGGAATTTCGATAGCACAAAACTGTATTTAAATATAATAACTAACGAATAAGTTGTTCATTAAATAAAACTTGTTGTTTGAGGTACCCATCATTGAATATGGGGGGGTAGAGTCTTGAAGATCAGCTGTTAGGGGTGTTGCAGAGGAGATCCCTGCATAGATATTTGATTGGATTAGAGAGCCTCTTTCAATCCTAAAGTGTACGAATGTGCTTTGTCAAGCATTATAGAAATGCAAAGTAGTATTATTCATCTGATGCAGAAATAAGTGAATTTGTGCTATTTAAATCCTGAAGTGCAGGGATGCTAAATATACATAAGATCTGAATATTAATATAATTGAGTATTTTTTTTTTGTAGAAATAGGAGTTGCTCTAGCCTGTCCCTTTTACTCCTCTCCACCCTACTCCCCACAAGTCAAGAACTTTTGTGCTCTGTTCCCTTCCTTTATCATTTGCTCTTCTTCTTTCTTCAGTCTTGAGTGCTCGGCAGTTGATTCCTGTGCTTGGGTTCCCTAAAACTGTATATATATATACATATATAAATCAAAGCGTGTTCTTCCCCTCACTCCGGGTTCTTCTAGCTGTGGGTGTCACCCACACAGCGCTGAAACAACGAACAAGGGAGCATTGTCCTCGGCTAGTGGGCGCCTGGTCCATGTGGCAGCTCAAACCCAGGAATTGTGGGGTCTAATCGAGGTGGTTAGATGAGGCTCCTCGTTTTCGGGAATGGTGGTCCGCAAGGTCTTCTCGAGGCCCCTCTACACACTCCCCAACTTAGGTCACAATTTATGTATCTGTCTGGTTAAAGCTTCGTAATAGAAAGGGAGGGAACCCAAAGTATCTTTTCTCTTCGGGGTCTCAACCGGCCAACCACGACGTTTTTAGGCCGACCTGGGAGGCAGGGGGAACGCAACAGACTGCGAAGTCCTTAAGGAAGAATCTAAACAAGTCCGCCGTTTGCTGTTTGGGAGTGCGATACAAAATGAATATGTACGCAGGTGGAACGTAGACTGCAGATTTTGAGCCAGCGGCGTTTCTGCCGAAATCCTGGCAAATTCCGGTAGAAGTCGGCTGCAGGAGGCGGAGGAGGAGACTAAAAAACCAGAAAACAACCAGCAAACCAGCTGGGCAGAGCTGAGCGGAGAAGCTCCAGAGCCTTTTAAAGAGACTCTCGTCACATGACACCCCCAACCCCGACCCCCAGCCGGCGCGCCTCCGCCCTCGGGTGGCGGGGCCGCCTGGCGTCACTTCCGTCCAGACCGGAACCCAGGATGGCTGCGCTGTTGCTGAGGTGACTTTAGTGTGGGACTGGGAGTTGGTGTCCGCGGCCCTCCGGAGATCTGAACTGGCCCCTCACGTTTTGCTGATAACTGTTTATCCTGTGCCTGGGCAGGGAAAGGACCCATGGGTGTGGAGGCCAAGCGCTCGGGGATCCTAGAGACCCCTTTTCCCGTCCCCCCCAGCCGCTCCGGTGCGCTCCGTAGGGCTTCGGGGTCACTGACTTCGTATCGAGGGGCCCTCGGCTCTCGCCCCTTCTGTTTTCCCCACCTCCTCTAGTACTTCTAACGCAAATTGCTCTCAGGCCTGCACCCAGAGCCGAGCTCTGAGAAAACAACTTCAAGGTCAGCCACCCATGGGTCCTACGATTTCGAGAGCGTATTTAGACATTTAGCTTCGGAGAGAGAGATCTTGGTGTATTTTGCCTTTGCTTCGAATGCCTTCAGACACTAGCTGCTCCCACCGTGAGTGGGCGCTGTCTGGGTTCCCAGCGGGCTGCTGGCAAAGGGTGCAGAAGGCCTGGATCCCTACTGGGGTGGCGATTAGCATTAGCACCCAGGGCGGACCTCTGCTGCCCCAGAGCAACCCGGGGAATTCATTTTTAGTTAATCATTTTACTTGGGAGGGAGAGTGAGTGTCCCAGTTTTTCTCTAAAATGTGAATTAGTTGTCCAGAGAAATACCCTAGATTTTCTTTCATTCTGAACTTTCCGCTATCTAGGTCTCATTCTCTGCTCAGCCTCTCTAGTCACAGCGACTAGCGCCTTTAGACACGCCTGGTACAAATCCCAGCATAGTTTTGTGCCAGCCTTATTTTTGGAAATTGTTTGTTATGGAAAATTAGCTTCAATGCTGTTGAGATTTCAATCCCTGATTTCCCCAAATGTGTTCTCATTTCTCTTTCCACTTCAGTCACCCAGTTTAAAAATAGAGGGACTTTGTTTAGTTTTTCTGTGACAAAATGATTCCTCTTGGAGTTGAAATCAGGGTTATCTTAATCCGTCATTTTCTCCCTGTTTTTCATCTCCATATGTATCTTCTGTCTAAGGTATGCCAAGGCTTGTCTTGCCAGTGCTGTCTTCTTTATTCCAGATGGTTTGACCATAATTGAATGCTTTTGAATTCTCTGATATATTTTGGTATCGATGTTAGGGGCTTTTGGTAAAATTAACATTTAGTTTGAAGTGATCATATTGGTTCCAAACAGTTCGTTTTAGGAGTTTTGGAATTAGTGTTTAGAAGCTGAGGATCATTATAGTCATTAAGTGTATCCATACAGTATCATTTTTAGTTGTGCAGCGCTGTCCACTGAAGGGATGGGTCGCCCTTCCACACCTGTGGGTGTTTCTCGTTAGGTGGAACGAGAGACTTGGAAAAGAAAGAGACACAGACAAAGTATAGAGAAAGAAAAACGGGGGCCCAGGGAACCGGCGTTCAGCATACAGAGGATCCCCGCCGGCCTCTGAGTTCCCTTAGTATTTATTGATCATTATTGGGTGTTTCTCGGAGAGGGGGATGTGGCAGGGTCATAGGATAATAGTGGAGAGAAGGACAAAGGTCTCTGCATCATAAGGTAAAGAATTAAGTGGTGTGCTTTAGATACGAATACACATAAACATCTCAATGCCTTGAAGAGCAGTATTGCTGCCCGCATGTCCCATCTCCAGCCCTAAGGCGGTTTTCCCCTATCTCAGTAGATGGAATATACAATCGGGTTTTACACCGAGACATTCCATTGCCCAGGGATGATCAAGAGACAGATGCCTTCCTCTTGTCTCAACTGCAAAGAGGCGTTCCTTCCTCTTTTGCTAATCCTCTTCAGCAGCCTTACGGGTGTTGGGCTGGGGGACGGTCAGGTCTTTCCCTTCCCACGAGGCCATATTTCAGACTATCACATGGGGAGAAACCTTGGACAATACCTGGCTTTCCTAGGCGGAGGTCCTTGCGGCCTTCCGCAGTGTTTTGTGTCCCTGGGTACTTGAGATTAGGGAGTGGTGATGACTCTTAATGAGCATGCTGCCTTCAAGCATTTGTTTAACAAAGCACATCTTGCACAGCCCTTAATCCATTTAACCCTGAGTTGACACAGCACATGTCTCAGGGAGCACTGGGTTGGAGGTAGGGTTACAGGTTAAAATGGAGTCTCTTTTGTCTACTTTCTATACAGACACATTAACAATCTGATCTCTCTTTCTTTTCCCCACAGTCCACACTAGGATTCAATACCAAGAAAGGTATATTTTTCATTAGTGGTAATCTGAAGCTCTCATGGAAAGGACACCTCCATTTCTCATAAGGGCTTTTTTTAGGAGGATAAATGAGGAATTAAAAATTTTTTTTTTCTTGATAGAAGTTCCCAGTCTAATTCCATTTCACTAGAGGGATTTGGAACTGTTTATAATGTGCTGATTTAACCTCAAAGGGAAATACTTTCTGAGAAATCCTAGGAGCTGATTTCCGGTTCTACATTTATTTTGGACAAGTCAAGGTCATTGATTCCATGATTTTGGTTTCCTCATTTGTGTTGCAAATGGCAATAACTTGGACCCACTTAAGAGAAATATTGGTTAAACTTTTCTTTTTGTTCTTTTTTTGGGGGTCTCTTTTTTTTTGTTCTTTTTCTTTTTTTTTTTTTTTTTTTTTTGAGACGGAGTCTCGGTCTGTCACCCAGGCTGGAGTGCAGTGGCACGATCTTGGCTCACTGCAACCGCCCCTCCCCGGGTTCAAGCATTTCTCCTGCCTCAGCCTTCTGAGTAGATGGGATTACAGGTGTCTGCCACCACGCCTGGCTAATTTTTGTATTTTTAGTAGAGACGGGGTTTCACCATCTTGGCCAGGCTGGTCTTAAATTCCTGACCTCGTGATCCATCCGCCTTGGCCTCCCAAAGTGCTGAGATTACAGGCATCAGCCACAACGCTCGGCCTTTATTTTTATTTTTGGTTAAACGTAAAAAAATTTTTTTATTTACTTATTTTAATTGGCAAATAAAAATTGTATATATGGTGTACAACACGATGTTTTGAAATATGTGTACATTGTGGAGCTATTGACATATGCATTACATCTTTGTGGGGGAACACTTGAAATCTATTAGTGATTTTCAAGTATGCAATGCCTTGGTTTTGTGTGTGTGTGTGTGTGTGTGTGTGTGTGTGTGTGTGTGTGTGTGTGGTTTTTTTTTTTTTTTTGAGACAGAGTCTCACCCTGTCGCCCAGGCTGGAGTGCAGTGGCGCGATCTCAGCTCACTGTAACCTCTGCCTCCCGGGTTCAAGCGATTCTCCTGGCTCAGCCTCCCAAGTAGCTAGGACTACAGGCACGTGCCACCATGCCAGGCTAATTTTGTATTTTTAGTAGAGACGGGGTTTCACCATGTTGATCAGGCTGGTCTTGAACTCCTGACCTCAGGTGATCCAGCTGAGCCAGGCATCAGCCACCAAGCCAGGCATAAGCCACCGCGCCGGGCCAATGTAACAACATAATAACATAGTAATAACAATTGTGGCCGGGCATGGTGGCTCATGCCTGTAATCCCAGCACTTTGGGAGGCCGAGGCTGTCAGATCACAAGGTCAGGAGATCAAGACCATCCTGGCCAACATGATGAAACCCCCTCTCTACTAAAAATACAAAAATTAGCCGGGTGTGATGGTGCGCGCCTGTCGTCCCAGCTACTCGGGAGGCTAAGGCAGGAGAATCGTTTGAACCTGGGAGGCGGAGCTTGCAGTGAGCTGAGATCGTGCTACTGCACTCCAGCCTGGGCAACAGAGCAAGACTCCATCTCAAAAAAAAAAAAATTGTACTGTGTTATACAATAGATCTCTTGAACTTATTCCTCCCTTCTAACTGACATTTTGTATCCTTTGACCAACTTCTTCCCCTTCCCCCTCCCCCGCATATAAATATGTTTATGCTTGGCTAATTAAGAATTATTAGTTATCAGAGTATTGTATTGTCATGGCTTTTGAATATACGCTCTCTATTTTGTATGTTCTCTAAACAGTTCAGGGACCAGCTAGAGATGAACAACCAGCCAAGTAACACAAACCATTGGCACTCAGTCAAGGAATGACTTGCCAAGGCCAAGGAGTTAGAGAACTAAGCTAAGGACAGCTAGGCTTCTTAGCTTATCATGTAATAATGTTCATGCTCCTTAAACACAAAGTCACCAAGAGTCATTAACTATCTGGCCAGTACTCATTGTATTAAATGCCGTATGTGAAATGCCCCTAAATATTAAGGTTTAACTCTCAATTTATGAAACTGCTTTTTAAAATAAGCATATTCATTCACAAACCTTTTTATTTTGTTATTTTTATTTTTTTTTAACCTTTTTCTTTGTGTCAGACATTATTATAGGTACTATGGATCCAAGGCCAGGTGCAGTGGCTCATGCCTGTAATGCCAGCACTTTGGGAGGCCGAGGCGGGAGGATCACCTGAGGTCAGGAGTTCAAGACCAGCCTGACCAACATGGAGAAACCTCGTCTCTACTAAAAATACAAAAATTTGCTGGGCGTGGTTGTGGGTGCCTGTGGGTGCTGGTAATCCCAGCTACCTGGGAGGCCGAGGCAGGAGAATCACTTGAACCTGGGAGGCGGAGGTTGCAGTGAGCCAAGATCGTGCTGTTGCACTCCAGCCTGGGTGACAAGAGCAAAACTCCATTTCAAAAACAAACAAAAAACAGAAACAAAATTAGCTAGGTTTGGAGGCACATGCCTGTAATCCCAGCTACTCAGAAGACTGAGGCAGGAGAATCGCTTGAACTCGGGAAGTGGAGGTTGCTGTGAGCTGAGATCGCGCCATTGCACTCCAGCCTGGGCAATAGGAGCGAAACTCTGTCTTAAAAAATAAATAAATAAATAAATAAAGTACTATGGTACTATGGATCCAAAATATTTTGATAGTTTGAGCTCAAAGTCTAGCAGGGAGATAAATATATTAATTATTAAACCACATAAGAAATATTGATAGATATGAACAAGTGTGAGAGCAAGGCAGATATAGCAAGTAAGGCTGAAGAAGTGATCTTGCTATCCAGAAATTGGTTTTTTTTTTTTTTTGGTTTTGGTTTTTTTTTTGAGACTGAGTCTCGCTCTGTCGCCCAGGGTGTAGTGCAGTGGTGTGATCTTGGCTCACTGCAACCTCTGCCTCCTGGGTTCAAGTGATTCTCCTACCTCAGCCACCCGGGTAGCTGGCATTACAGGGGTGTGCCAGTATGCCTGGCTAATTTTTGTATTTTTACTAGAGGTGGGGTTTCACCATGTTGGCCAGGCTTGTCTCAACCTCCTGACCTCAAGTGACCCACCCACCTTGGCCTCCCATAGTGCTGGGATTACAGACATGAGCTACCACGCCGGCCCTTAGGAATTGAATTTTGAAGGATGAGTTTAACAGGCTCTGAGGGAGGCTCTATTCAGAGAACAGCATGAGCAAAGGCATGTGGTCAAAAGAGGGTTTGCTGTAGCTGGACATAATGTAATTGTTCAGTGTGGCAGAATTACAGTGGATTGAAAGGAATTTGTGGGAGGTTAGGTCCAGAGAGTTGGCCACGTTGTGAAGTGCGTTGTTTGCCCACAGTTTGGATCTTATACTGTAAGCAGTGGGAAATTGTTAAAGACTTTTAGGCAGGAGAATGATGAAACCATGTTATTTTATTTATTTTTCAGTAAATTAGTGTTGGTGTTATTGAATGATATGTAAGAGATTGGTGCGAGGGAGATCAGTTCAGGAGCTCTTGTTACAGTCCTAGTGAGAAACGAAGAGGATATAGACTATAGCAATGGATTGGAATGAATTTTCCTAGCTGTTAATGATAGGATTGGGTGATGCCATGCATACATATGGGGTGGGGGGTGGTGAAAGAAAAGAAATCAAGGATGACTTAGTTTGGTAGTTGGGTGGTAATAATCATTAACCAGAACTTTTGTATACAAATTATTATTCATC
Source organism: Pan paniscus (assembly GCF_029289425.2). Lineage (NCBI taxonomy): Eukaryota > Metazoa > Chordata > Mammalia > Primates > Hominidae > Pan > Pan paniscus. The sequence continues at coordinate 88,533,643 of NC_073249.2, read as the reverse complement.
ATGTCATTCAAAGTTATATATCTATTTTATTGTTGCTGTTACCTAGACATTTATGAAACTTTTTGGTATACCATCAGATCAAGTTTAGAAACTCATTATATTACAGTCATATAATATATGACTATAATAAGATAAATTATAGTCACATCTTGTTTTGGACTAAAAATGGTATTCAGTTTGATCACATAGACTTGGCTTTGAATAACTTTTTTTTTCCAGAAATCAAATTTATTTTCAGTGGATGAGTATTTTTGTCACCACTGAGGGTTTTAAAAAGAATGTGATGCAAATTCTAAAGACCTTGGGGAGACCAGTGATAATATCTTACATATATATGTGGTGTATTGTAGTTTAGACAATGCTTTCCTGTATGTTTTCTTGTGCAGTCCCCTCAGCAACCAATAAGGTAGGTATTATCAATCCCATTTTATAACTGAAAACGCTGAAGCTCAATGACTCACTCAAGTTATACAACTTATTCTAAGACTTCAGTCTTGATTTTTTACTTCCCAATGTTATTTTTACATTACCATTGCTGCCCCAATCCAGAGAAGAGTTTCAAAAATGATTTCAGCAATGATTACATTTTGGGGAGACATGTTAATGCATTTAGAAGGGGCAACAATAACTAGAAATTGTAAGTTCTGGCTTGTCAATTAAAAATACAGAATTCCTGTTTTCACATGAAAGGGAAGGATAATTACTTTTGTCATATTTCAAATAAGGTTATGGCATTTGTGCAGCTAGTTTCTGTGAGGGCCTTGTAGAAAGTTTACATTGATATTTGTCTGGGAAACAATAGCGCTAGACAGAGAGGGCACGCCATAGATTCCAACCCACATCTGCAAACTCTTGCTGGGTAGCTGAGTGACTGGGCCTAGCCTGGTGTGAGGAATGCGTGCTCTGCAACTTCAGAGTCACAATTCAATTGATTAAAAGAGATTTGTTCCCACTTCTTTCTGGGAGCCTTGGGTATACAATGTCTGTATTCACCTCTTGCCTTCAAAGCTGGAAAGAGGGAAGAGCTGAAGAAGGAAGTGTTCGTTAGATTTTTTTCCTTCAAATAGTGGGCCTTTCTAGTGTACTAATATGAAGCTTTTGAAAAGTTTGTGCATCTAATATCAATGGTGTGAGGGACATCATGAGCTTTTTTAGAAGATCATTAGATCTGTATGACATCTTGTGTCCTAGTACCTTGCAAGTAGTGGATATGCAATAAACTTTTGTAGAATCAATGTGTTTTTAAGTTTTAGTCCCAGAAATTCACTCTATTTACCTTCTTAAATGCTTTTGGAAAGATTTGATACAATGATGTGACTGAAGGATATAATGATGTGACTGAAGGGTATAATGGTCGTGTGTTTTTCATAGTACACGATGAACATCCCTTTTCTGAAAAGCTTGGGACCAGAAATATTTAGGATTTCTGATTTTTTTCAGATTTTGGAATATTTGCATTATACTTACTGGTTGCATGTCACTAAGCTGAAATCCAAAATGTTCCAGTGAGCATTTCTTTTGAGCATCGTGTCAGCACTTAAAACATTTTGAGTTATGGAGGGTTTCAGATTTTGGATTTTCCACAGTAGGGGTGCTCAACCTGTACCGTGTAAACTTTGGATCAGTTAAATTCTCCTTAGATAGAATGCCTAGGCACATCTTAGTTTTTGACTTGAAAAGCAATTCTGGCACTGATGTATACATTTCAAAAATGGCAATTTTTAAGTAGAAAACTTTCATGGGGTCAGTAAAAATTTTTTTTATTCCCATTTTTTTGCACATTATAATAATTACATGAAAGACTTTTTGACTTGAAATTCATTCAGGATATCTGGAGTTTGACTGATGTTAGTTCCTGAAATGAACTAGCTTAATATTTAGGATGCTCTCTTCACAAACCCCTTGTACTCTTAAACCTTTTTTTGTTTGTTTGTTTTTGTTTTTTTTTTTGAGACAAGGTCTAGCCCTGTCACCCAGTCTGGAGTGCAGTGGTGCGATCTTGGCTCGTTGCAACTTCTGCCTCCCGGGCTCAAGTGATACTCCCACCTCAGCCCCCAGAGTAGCTCGTATTATAGGTGTGCACTACCACACCCAACTAATTTTCATGTTTTTTATAGAGATGGGGTTTTACCATGTTGTCCAGGCGGTATTGAACACATAGGCTCAGTCCACTGGCCTCAGCCTCCCAAAGTGTTGGGATTACAGGCGTGAGCCACTGCACCTGGCCTGACCTTTTAAATTCGTCCGTTTGTAGTTGATCTTTGCTAAAGCTAAGCTATATGGTCACAGTTACCAGTGGGCTTATTCTGTTTTTTTGTTTGTTTTGTTAACCCCGTCTCTTAGACATCACCTCCTATAAGACCTAGCTTTTATTTTTTTTTTGAGACAGAGTCTCGCTCTGTCACCCAGGCTGGAGTGCAGTGGCACCATCTTGGCTCACTGCAAGCTCCATGTCCCAGGTTCACACCATTCTCTCGCCTCAGCCTCCTGAGTAGCTGGGATTACAGGCATGCGCCACCACGCCTGGCTAATTTTTTGTATTTTTAGTAGAGACGGGGTTTCACCGTGTTAGCCAGGATGGTCTTGATCTCCTGACCTTGTGATCCGCCCGCCTCGGCCTCCCAAAGTGCTGGGATTACAGGTGTGAGCCAGCACGCCTGGCCCAAGACCTAGCTTTTAAAAAATCACTTTCTCTATTTCTCTGTTGAACATTACCAACTCTGATTATTCTTATTCTTTTATTTTGCATTATTTGTGTTTGATTAACTTTATTTTGCATTTTTAGGTAATATTTCTTATTATTTTCAAGTTACTTGGAGTTGTAGCTTTTCAACTAGAAAATGGTATCAAGGACACTGATACTGTCATTGTTTTTATATCTTATTTTTAATCTATCCCTTCACCCCTAAAAATAGAGAAGTTGATATACTAAAGTTGATCTCTAAATGTGTATTGATTTTTGATTCTCTTATCTTGCAGACACGTTGGTCGTCATTGCCTCCGAGCCCACTTTAGCCCTCAGCTCTGTATCAGAAAGTAAGTTTCTAAGTCTAGAGATTATTTTTTTTTCCTTAGGGAAGAGCAATAGATTGTTGACTTAGATTTGATGGGTATGTACGACAGTGGGCAGTTGTAGACAGTTGACTGAAACTTAAGTAATTGTGGTGACTATTTATGGTTTGTGTGTATGTGTGTTGTTTGTTTGTTTTTGAGACAAGCTCTCACTCTATTGCCCAGGCTAGAGTGCAGTGGTATGATCAGGGCTTGCCGTAGCCTCAGCTTCCTGTAGCTGGGACCACAAGCATGTGGTGTGCCACCATGCCTGGCTAATTTTTTGTATATTTTGTAGAGACGAGATTTCACCATTTTGCCCAAGCAGGTCTTGAACTCCTGGGCTCAAGCGATCCCCCTGCCTCGGCTGGGATTATAGGCATGAGCCACTGCACCTGGACTTTCATGCTGTATATTTATTCTCAGCCTGTTGATGTCAACAATTGCCTTTGTGTTATTTTTTAAAAACTTTTTATTTTGGAAATATTTTATACTTTCAGAAAAGTTATACGAATAGTAGGATGAAGTTCTACATATCTTTTACCCACATTTGCCAACTGTTAACATTTTATTGTGTTTGCTTATCACTCTTTTTTGTATTTTAGATTATGCCATATGAAATTTTTATTTTTGTAGGTCAAAACTGGTAAAATATTAATGATTTAGTGTAGTTCAGCCTAATACATATTTAATTATTAGTATTTTCACTGAATGCTTTCAGGGTAAATTGTGAATATCATGACCATTTACTTCTAAATATTTCTTCTAAGAACAAAGAAATTGTCTTACATAATGCAGTATAATTATATAAGCATAATTATCAAATTCAGGAAATTTAACATTGATGAACTCTTACCTGATACACAGTTGATTTTCAGATTTTTCATTTGTCCCAAATAATATATTTTATAGAAATATAATCAGCTAGGCATGGTGGTTCATGCCTGTAATCCCAACACTTTAGGAGGCCTACACAGAAGGATCGCTTGAGGCCAGGAGTTCAAGACCAGCCTGGGCAACAGAGAGAGACCCAGTCTCTACAAAAAATTAAAAAATAAAAAATTAGCTGAGTGTGGTGGTGTGTGCCTATAGTCCCAGCTATGGGGAGGCTAAGGCAGGAAGATGGCTTGAGTCCAGCAGTTCAAGGTTGCGGTGAGCTATGATCATGCCACTGCACTCCAGCCTGGGCAGTAGAGTGAGACCCCTCATCTCTATTTTTAAAAAAAGGAGATTGGATGTGGTGGCTCACACTTGTAATTCCAGCACTTTGGGAAGCTGAGGCAGGAGGATCCCTTGAGCCCAGGAGGTCAAGACCAGCCTGGGTAACATAGGGATACCCTGTCTCAATAAATAAATAAATAAGAAACAGCTATCCTCAACAATTTAGTAGGCTGGGCATGGTGGCTCATGCCTGTAATCCTAGCACTTTCGGAGGCTGAGGTGGGCGGATTGCTTGAGCCCAGGAGTTTGAGACCAGCCTGGGCAACATGGTGAAACCCCTTCTCTACAAAAAATACAAAAACTAGCTGGGTGTGGTGGTGTGCACCTGTAGTTCCAGCTACTCGGGAAGCTGAGGTAGAAGGATCACCTGGATGGGGCAATGGAGAATTGTGCATAGCCTGAGCATGGCTGTTTAATAGTTGGTTTCAACCTAGCCCAGTGACAAAGGAAACCAAGAAACTACTGAGGTACCGAGCTGAATCTAGTTCTTGATTTTTGAGAACCTGAAAGGGAATCTTGAAAAGCCAGATGAGAGCAGATGGTAATGTATGAGATAAAACTGTGGCCCTGGAAAAGCATAATCTATTTATGTGAATATTTTTTAAATATACTTGCCCTGCCACCCAACAAGAAGTTGTGCTTTCATTGCCAGACCTGTGTATTGGGTGGGTTTAGAAAGCAGAGTTATCGGCCTGGCACGGTGGCCATGCCTATAATCCCAGCACTTTGGAGGCCGAGGCCGAGGCAGGCAGATCACGAGGTCAAGAGATCAAGACCATCCTGACCAACCAACGTACTGAAACCCCATCTTGACTGAAAATACAAAAATTAGCTGGGCGCGGTGGCATGTGCCTGTAGTCCCAGCTACTCAGGAGGCTGAGGCAGGAGGATGACTTGAATCCAGGAGGCGGAGGTTGCAGTGAGCCGAGATCGCACCACTGCACTCCAGTTTGGCCACAGAGCGAGACCCCATCTTAAAATAAAAAAAAAAAAAAGCAGAGTTATCATCTGATATGACCTCATCAGATGATTCAGGTTAACTGAATTAAAGTTGGTATAAAAATAAGATAAGTGGAGGAACATGTTTTCCTAATGCTGTGGGTTTATCCAGCCCACCATACTGTTACTGGAAAAGGGGTCTTGACCCAGACCCCAAGAGAGGGCTCTTGGATCTCATGTAGGAAGGAATTCAAGGTGAGTAGCAAAGTGCAGTGAAAGAAGCAAGTTTATTAGAAACTACTCAATTATATAGTAGGGTGTCCTCAGAAAGCAAGTGGGGGAACATGCTGTCTTTGAGTTTCTTTTTTTCTTCTCTCTTTCTCTCTTTTTTTAAAAATATGTATATATATTTTAGGTCTTTAAGGTTTTATTTTATTTTATTTTAATTTTTAAATTTTTTTTTTTTTTCTTTTTTTTTGAGACAGAGTCTCGTTCTGTCGACCAGGCTGGAGTGTAGTGGCGTGATCTGGGCTCACTGCAACCTCCACGTCCTGAGTTCAAGTGATTCTCCTGCCTCAGCCTCCTAAGTAGCCAGAATTACAGGTGTGCACCACCACGCCTAGCTAATTTTTGTATTTTTAATAGAGATGGAGTTTTACAATGTTGGTCAGGCTAGTCTCAAACTCCTGACCTTGTGATCTGCCTGCCTCAGCCTCTCAAAGTCCTGGGATTACATGCATGAGCCACCGCACCTGGCCAATTGTTAAAAATATTTTGATGTAGAGTGTTGCTCTGTTGCCCAGGGTGGAGTGCCATGATGCAATCACAGCTCACTGCAGCTTCTACCTCCCTGGGCTCAGGAGATCCTCCCACCTCAGCCTCCCGAGTAACTGGGACTGCAGGCTCGGACCATCATGCTTGGCTAAATTTTCTTTGCATTTTTTGTGGAAACAGGGTTTTGCCATGTTGCCCAGGCTGGTCTCAAACTTCTGGGCTCAAGCCGTCTGCCCACCTTAGCCTCCCAAAGTGCCGGGATTATAGGCGTGAGCCACCATGTCTGGCCTAAGTTTTCCTTATATAGGGATCTTGTCTATGTAAGGACTAAACTAAGCTGTGCCTACATGCGGGGGACCAGACAGCATGACAGAATTTATTATTCTATTGATTTAAAGAAAACTGTCCTTGACATTTTAGTGTGTAAGTACATCAAAGCATAACTATAATTATTTTGAAAGCATATGTTGTTATGGGTATTGGGACATCTGGACTTTCTGTTGTTGGAGTTTGTCCTTGCAGGTATTACCAAGCTGCTTCCTTAGTTGTAAACATGTTAGAACCGTGGGTTGTCACTGACAAGGAATGTGCCTTGCTAGTTTTAAGATGGAGTTTATTTATTTTATTTATTTATTTTTTTGAGATGGAGTCTTGCTCTGTCTCCCAAGCTGGAGTGCAATGGTGTGATCTTGGCTCACTGCAACCTCTGCCTCCCGGGTTCAAGTGATTCTCCTGCCTCACCCTCCTAGGTAGCTGGGATTACAGGCCTGCGCCAACACACCCGGCTAATTTTTTTCTATTTTTAGTAGAGATGGGGTTTCACCATGTTGGCCAGGCTGGTCTTGAACTCCTGACTTCATGATCCACCCACCTCGATCTCCCAAAGTGCTGGGATTACAGGCTTGAGCCACTGTGCGCGGCCTATTATTTTATTTTATTTTTATTTTTATTTTTATTTTTATTTTCTGTTTTCTGTTGCTATAACAAGATGGAGTCGATTTTAAAATAGTGTCACTCTGGCTCTCCTAGACTCCTGCTTCCCTAACAAAACCTTTTCTAAAAAGATACTGCAAAATTTTTTTTTTTTTTGAGAGAGAGAGTTTCTTGTTGCCCAGGCTTGAGTGCGATGGCGCAATCTTGGCTCACCGCAACCTCTGCCTCCTGGGTTCAAGTGATTCTCCTGCCTCAGTCTGCCGAGTAGCTGGGATTACAGGCGCCTGCCCCCACATCTGGCTAATTTGTATTTTTAGTAGAGACGAGGTTTCTCCATGTTGGTCAGGCTGGTCTCGAACTTGCGGGTGATCCACCCGCCTCGGCCTCCCAAAGAGCTGAGATTACAGGCCTGAGCCACCATGCCTGGCTTGGTATTGCAAAATATTGACTTAATAAAACGTTATGCAAAATATTAAACCAAGCTTACTTTTAGTTACTTTCAAACGGTCTGGTTTTATTTTAGTGCTGTTCCTTTGGGAACCACGGCCAAAGAAGAGATGGAGCGGTTCTGGAATAAGAATATAGGTTCAAACCGTCCTCTGTCTCCCCACATCACTATCTACAGGTAAGGAAGGATTCTGGAGCCAGAGAATCTAGAGGTAGTGGGTGAAAGTTCTGAAGGTTGATCTTTAGCCTACTTGATACTTCCCTCACTTTTACTCATCCAAAATACTGCTATGTACATGAGGTGAACCCTTCAGGGTAGAGGGAGATGACATAAGGATTATCTTACACCTTTTTTATGTGGAGATGACTAAATTCTATCTTGTCATTACAAGGGTAATCTGTTTTGCAAAACTACCATTTAGAAAATTCTGGTAAGTCAAAATATAATTCCCATTAATTAAAACATTTTTGAAACAATTTCAAATTTACATAAACGTTGCAGAAATAACATACAGAGTTCCCATATACCTTTATATGGAAGGTATATAGTATATATGCTAAGTTATATAGAAGTTGCAACTTTGCAAATTCTTCTTCTTCTTTTTTTTCTGAGACAGAGTCTTGCTCTGTTGCCAGGCTGGAGTGTAGTGGCGCGATCTCAGCTCACTGCATCCTCTGCCTCCCGGGTTCAAGCGATTCTCCTGCCTCAGCCTCCCGAGTAGCTGGGGCTACAGGTGTGCACCACTACGGCCAGCTAATTTTTGTATTTTTAGTAGAGATGGGATTTCACCAGGTTGGCCAGGATGGTCTTGATCTCTTGACCTAGTGATCCGCCCGCCTCGGCCTCCCAAAGTGCTGGGATTACAAGTGTGAGCCACCATGCCCGGCCACAACTTCTTAAATTATTCAGACATGCTAATAAGCAGATTCCCAGCTTCTTAACATGTCTGAATGATACAAGAAGAAGTTGCAATGATGATGATATCCAAGTATTATTCCTGTATTTGTTTTCTTCTTCTTTTTTTATTTTTCTGAGGCAGAGTCTCGCTTGGTCACCCAGGCTGGAGTGCAGTGGTGCGATCTAGGCCCACTGCAACCCCTACCTCCTGAGTTCAAGTGATTCTTGTGCCTCAGCCTCCTGAGTAGCTGGGATTACAGACATGAACCTCCATGCCCGGCTAATTTTTGTCTTTTAGTAAGAGATGAGGTTTTGCCATGTTGTCCAGGCTGGTCTCAAACTCCTGGCCACAAGTGATCCACCCACCTCGGCCTCCCAAAGTGTTGGGATTATAGGCATGAGCCATCACGTCCAGTCCCTGTATTTGTTTTCTATTGCTACTATAACAAGTTTCACAAACTTAGTGGCTTAAAATAACACAGATGTATTGTCTTACCATTCTTTAGGTTAGAAGTACAACACAGGTCTCATTAGGCTAAAATTAAGTTGTTTGCAGGGGCTGCATTCTTTTCCAGAGGCTCCTTGCCTTTTCCAACTTTTATAGGCCATCCACATTCCTTGGGTTATGGCATTCTTTTTCTATTTTCAAAGCAAGCAATAGCAGAGTCCTTCTCACTTTGTATCACTCTGACTTCTTCTACCTCCCTTTTCTCCTTTCAAGAGACCCTTGTCATTATATTTAGACCTCCCCAAATATTTCAGGACAATGCCTCCATCTCAAGGTCTTTAATTTAATAATATCTGCAAAGTTCTTTTTGTGATATAATATATTCACAGGTTCTGGGGATTAATACATTGACACCTCTGGAGGGGAGGGTGCATCATTTTACCTACCACAGTCTACCCTCTAGCCCTCAAAGTTTATGTCTGTCCCGTGACAAAATACATTCACCACATCGCAGTGGCCCCAAAAGTTTCAACCTACTGTAGCCTCATCTCAAAGTCTTAAAATTTCATCTAAATCTCCCCATCTGAACCAGGTATGGGTGAGGCTCTGGGTATAATCCTTTTGAGGAACATTTTCTCTTCATCTGTGAATCTAAAGCAACAAGTTACATACTCCCAAAATACAGTGGTGGGACAGACATAGGATAACAACTGTAGACATTCCTGCTCAAAAAGTGAGAAAATGGAAGGAAAAAAGGAGTCTCTGGTTCTAACCAGGTTTGAAATTCAGCCAGGCAAACACCATTTGATTTCAAGGCCTGAGAATAATCCTTTGCAGCTATTGGCTTTGCCCTCTGGGCTTATAGCTCCATCCGCTATCCTTCTTTGTGAAAGGTGACACATGCTTTTGCAGCTGAGTCATTTTTAACAGCCTCTTTTTTGTCTGTAGAAATTTCGGGGTATGACAGTCTTCTTTTCATCTTCTCTCTGTCACTTTTAGTCTATGCTGGCAGTATTTCTGTTGGTATAACATTCTTAAGAACATTGTCGAGGCCAGGCGCGATGGCTCACATCTGTAATCCTAGCACTTTGGGAGACCAAAGCAGGTGAATTGCCTGAGCTCAGGGGTTTGAGACCAGATTGGGCAACATGGTGAAACCCTGTCTCTACTAAGATACAAAAAATTAGCCAGGTGTGGTGGTGCGCCTGTAGTCCCAGCTACTTGGGAGGCTGAGGCACAAGAATCTCTTGAACCTGGGTGGTGGAGGTTGCAGTGAGCCGAGATTGCGAGGTTGTGGCGCCACTGCACTCCAGCCTGGGCTCTGTTTCCAAAAAAAAAAAAAAGAGAACCTTGTGGGTCTCCTGCTTGTGTCATGGGAATTTGCTCCATTAGACAAGACGTTCCCTTATAGAATGTTCCTAAATAATCCCGCCTCTGTTTCTGGCTTCTGATGAGATGGTTGAGGGGATCTACTAGTAACATGCTTAATTTCAAAACGCCTTTTATGTGACTAAATATTCTGCCCTTTCAATCTTTCTCAGGTATTAACATAAGGTTACATGGCCACACCCTGGCTTTTTCTTTTTGCCAATGAATATCCTTTTTTTTTTTTGTCCAGACAGAGTCTCACCCAGTCACCCAGGCTGGAGTGCAGTGGCACGATCTGGGCTCAGTGCAACCTCCACCTCCCAGGCTTAAGCAATCCTTCCACCTCAGCCTCCTGAGTAGCTGGGACTACAGCTGCATGTCACCACGCCCAGCTAATTTTTGTATTTTTTTATAGAGATGGTGTATCACCATCTCTATAAAACCATGTTGCCCAGGCTGGTCTCAAGCTCCTGGGCTCAAGTGATCTGCCTGCCTTGGCCTCCTGAAGTGCTGGGATTATGTGTGAACCACTGTGCCAGGCCTTGACAGTGAATATCTTTTCTTTTTTTTTTTCTGAGACAGAGTCTTACACTATTGCCAGGGCTGCAATGCAGTGGCGCAGTCTCGGCTCACTGTAACCCCCGCCTCCCTGGTTCACGCGATTCTCCTGCCTCAGCCTCCCAAGTAGCTGGGATTACAGGCGCACGCCACCATACCTGGCTAATTTTTTGTATTTTTCGTAGAGACGGGGTTTCGCTATGTTGGCTAGACTGGTCTTGAGCTCCTGACCTCGTGATCTGCCCGCCCTGGCCTCCCAAAGTGCTGGGATTACAGGCATGAGCCACCGCGCCTGGCAACAGTGAATATCTTAATTTTAGTATTTTTGCTGGGAAGGCTGAGAATTTCCCAAATCATTAAGTCCTGTTTTTTTGTTTGTTTGTTTGTTTTATTTAAGAGACAGGGTTTCACTGTGCCACCCAGGCTGGAGTGTAGTAGTGGTGTGATCATAGCTCGTTGTAACCTTGAACTCCTGGGCTCAAGTGATCTTCCTGACTCAGCCTCCTGAGTAGCTGGGACTACAGGTGCATGCCACCACACCTGGCTAGTTTTTAATTTTTTGTAAAGACTGTCTCAATATATTACCCAGGCTGGTCTTGAACTCCTGAGCTCAAGCGATCCTCTCACCTTTTTCTCCCAAAGTGTTGGGGTTACAGCTGTAAGCCACCATGCTCAGCTTGCTTTTTATTTAACAGCTCTTCCCTCAGTCTGTTTCTTTCCTTTCACATTTTACTATAAAGAGCAAAAAGAAATCAGGTTGCCACTTCAGTAGATTCTGCTTTCCACATTATCGTGGGACATAATTCTGCTAAACTTTCTGCCCTATGTAACAAGGATCCCCTTTCCACAAGTTTTCAGTAACATGTTCCTAATTTCCTCCTGAGCCTTTACTAGCTGAATTAACATTCATATTTTCCTTTTTGAAATACAATTTGTATACCATACGGTTCACACATTGAAAGCATACAGTTTAGTGGCTTTTGTTAAATGCAGAGTTGTTCAGCCATCACCACAATTTTAGAATATTTTCTTTTTCTTTCCTTTTTTTTTTTTTTTGAGATGGAGTCTCGCTCTGTCGCCCAGGCTGGAGTACAGTGGCATGATCTCGGTTTACTGCAACCTCTGCCTTCTGTGTTCAAGTGATCTCCTGCCTCAGCCTCCCAAGTAGCTGGGATTACAGATGTGCATCACCATGCCTGACTAATTTTTGTGTTTTTAGTAGAGACGGGGGTTTCACTGTGTTGGCCAGGCTGGTCTTGAACTCCTGACCTCAGGTGATCTGCCTGCCTTGGCCTCCCAAAGTGCTGGGATTATAGGCATGAGCCACCATGCCCAGCCAATTTTAGAATGTTTTCATCACTCCAGAAAGAAACACTACATTTCTTAGCCATCACCACCAATCGTTTGTCCCTCCCAGCTCTAGACAATCAGTTATTTACTTTCCATCTTATAAACTTACCTATTCTGAACATTTCATTTAAATGTAATCATAAAATATGTGGTCCTTTGTGACTGACTTCTTTTACTTACCATAATGTTTTCAGCGTTCATCCATGTTTTAGCGTATATCAGTGCTTCCTTCCTTTTTATGGCTGAATAATATTTCATTGTATGTACATACAGTGTTTTATTTTCCCATTTATAAATTGATGGACGTTTGAGCTGTTTCCACTTTTTGGCTATTAGAAATGATGCTGCTATGACCATTTATTTGTGTATAAGTTTTTGTGTGCACAGATGTTTCATTTCTCTTGGGTATATACCTAGGAGTAGAATTATTGCATCATATGGTAACTCTATGTTTAACTTTTTTTTTTTTTTTTTTTTTTAAAGACGGAGTCTCGCTCTGTCGCCAGGCTGGAGTGCAGTGGCGCAGTCTCAGCTCATTGCAACCTTCACCTCCCAGGTTCAAGCGATATTCCTGCCTCAGCCCCCAAGTAGCTGGGACTACAGGCATGCGCCACCGCGCCCAACTAATTTTTGTATTTTTAGTAGAGACGGGGTTTCACCATGTCGGTCAGGATGGTCTTGATCTCTTGACCTCATGATCCACCTGCCTCAGCCTCCCAAAGTGCTGGGATTACAGGCATGAGCCACGGCATCCGGCCTATGTTTAACATTTTGCGGAACTACCAGACTGTTTTCCAAAGTGGCTGCACCATTTTACATTCACACTAGCAGTGTATAAGGGTTCTAGTTTCTCCACATCCTCACCAGCACAACATCCATATTTCTACTAAAATCTGTTCAAGGCAATCTGGGCTTTTTAAAAATCATGGTCCTAAAAATTCTTTTAGTCCCTTCCCACTGCCCAATTTCAAAGGCACTTCCACGTTTTTGGGTATTCGTTACAGCTGCACTCCTCTTCTAGTCACCACAATCTATACTAATTTTCTATTTGCTGCCATAACAAATTACTGTAAACGTTGTGACTTAAAACAACACAAATTTATTACCTTATAGTTCTGTGGGTCAGAAGTTTGACAAGATCTCCCTGGGCTAAAATCAAGGTGTTGGCAGGGCTCTGTTTCCTTCTGGAGGCCCTAGGGAAGAATCCATGTCCTTGCCTTTGCTAGCTTCTAGAGGCTATCTGAATTCCTTGGCTTCTGCCCTCCTTCCTCCATCTTCAGAACCAGCAATGCTACATTGAGTTCTTCAGTCACATCATGCTGACCCTGCTTCCGTCATCTCATTTCTTCTTTGACTCCTTTCTTCTGTGAGCCTCTTCTGCTTTTCTTTTTTCTCATTTCTCTCTTCTGCTGTTAAAGACCTTTATGATTACACTGGGCCCATCCTAATAATCTGGGATAGTCTATGTTGTTTTGTTTTTGAGACAGGGTCTCGCTGTGTTGCCCAGGCTGAAATGGCACAAGTTTTCTACAAGTTTTTAATAAAACTTGTGGCGCATGATCATGGCTTACTGCAGCCTTGACCTCCCAGGCTTAAGTGATCCTCCCAGCTCAGCCTCCCAAGTACCTGGGACTATAGGCATGCACCACCATGCCTGACTAATTTTTAAATATTTTCTAGAAATGGAGTTTGGCCATGTTGCTCAGGCTGGCTTTGAACTCCTGGGCTCAAGCTGTCCTCCCACTTCGGCCTCCCAAAGTTCTGGGATTACGGGTATGAGCCGTAATCCCAGAACCCCCTCTTTATCTTAAGGTTGTCTTATTAGCAACCTTAATTTCATCTGCAACCTTAATTCCCCTTTGCCGTAAAAGGTAACATATTCATAGGTTCTAGAGATTAGAACATGAACATCTTTAAGGAGACTATTATTCTGCCTACTACAACTTCTTAATACTTGGCTGTGCATTTCCTCAATTGCAAGACAATCTCCAAAGTACAACCATCACAATGTTACTATCTAAACCGTAGGTCCCATTCAAATTTTGCCACTTGTCCCATTAATGTCCTTTATAGGCCTAAGATTGAACCTAGAATTATATATTACATTTAGTTGTCATGTCTCTTTTTCCTGCCGTATGGGAGAGATTTTTAGTCTTTCCTTATTTGTTATGACCTTGACATTTTTAGAATGTTCCTTAATTTGGGTTTGTTTGGTGTTTTATGATTTATGCATTTTTGGCAGGAATACCCCTGCGGTAATGCTATACTTCTGTCAGTACATTGTATCAGGAGGCATGTGCTGATGATTTATCCCATTACTGGTGATGTTAACTTTTGTCACTGTTTAAGATGTGTCTGCTAGATTTCTCTACTGTAAAGTTACTGAATAAGGATGTTGTATTTATTAATTAATACATATTTTGGCGGGAGATACTTTGAAACTCTAAATATTCTTTCTCATCAGATATTTACTCACCAGTATCTGTTGGAGGTACTTGCCTAAATCATTTATTACTGTGATAGTTGCCAAATGTAATGTTGCTAATTTTATATATTATACTAATATTTTCTAGATTTATTTGTTTTGATAGGGTTAAGCTTGCTTTTTTTATCAGTATGGCCTCAAGGATAATATGGATCAAGCATTAATTTCCCCAAAGGATTATACTTTGTTATTATTTATTTTGGTGTTCAAATTGTCTCAGACCTGGCCAATAGGAGTTCTTCAAAATGACTCCTGTGAAATCAGTATCTGGGTGCTAGATGTGCTCATTGCTACTAGGATGTCATTGCTTCTAGGCCCGGTCTGTGGATAGAGGTAGCATATATATGTATGCAATCTCTGTCACATACATACGTGTGTGTGTATAAGTATATACATACATCATACATACATATATACATATATACATACATCTCTGTTTATCTCATCTTCAGAAGTGGCATTGATAACAGTTTTTGCTGATGTCTTTGAAGATAAGTCCCTGTAAATCTGCTTTTTGTTTTTTTAGGCTAACCCAGCAAAGCATCTTGAGCTCTGCTACTCTCTTGGGTTCCTGCCAGTGAGGCTGGCCATTTTTTAACCACCTCCACAAATACCATAACCCTTCAGTTTTTTTCCAAGCCAGATTCCAGGAATAATCCTGTTTGTGGAAACTGGACATGCCACTAAAACAGAAGGAGGCTAATAAGTGATCTTATTTCTTGCTTCTCAATCGCAAAACTTTCTTTTTTAAGAGTTAAAAGTTTTAGGAGGCCCGGTGCGGTGGCTCATGCCTGTAATCCCAGCACTTTGAGATGCCAAGGTGGGTGGATCACGAGGTCAAGAGATCGAGATCATCCTGATCTCAGGTGAAACCCTGTCTCTACTAAAAATACAAAAATTAGCTGGCCGTGGTGGCACGTGCTTGTAGTGCCAGCTACTCAGGAGTCTGAGGCAGGAGAATCGCTTGAACCCGGGAGGCGGAGGTTGCAGTGAGCCAAGATTGCGCCACTGCACTGTAGCCTGGCAACAGAGCAAGGCTCCATTTCAAAAAAAAAAAAAAGTTTTGGGGAAGAATTATAATGAAAAAGAGAAAAGAGCATCCCAAATTATTCTGAATCTGTATTTAAAGCCCTGGCCTTTTTTCGCAGGTCATATAAAGAATGGTTGTAGGTTGGTGAGGTGAGTCTTTCACTACCTTATTTGCTTTTCTGGTTATGTAACTCCAGACATACTTGGGGGGAAGAAAGCAGCAGGGAACACGGGGCTATATCCAGAGTGGCATGTCAGGGAAAGATATCTGAGATACCTGAAGTCATATTTTCTATTACCCATTTTTTGGGTTTTTTGAAAGAGGCCTGGAAGTAAATGGTTAGTGATGTTAAACATCTTTTCGTGTACTTATTGGCCATTGGCAGTCTGGGCTGTTGGAGAAATGTTTTTACTTTCTGGAGGTATTTTTTTATTGTTTGTTTTGCTTTTGAGGCAGAGTCTCCCTCTGTTACTCAGGCTGGAGTGCAGTGGCGTGATCACGGCTTGCTGCAGCCTCGACCTCCCGGGCTCAGGCAATCCTCCTTCCTCAGTCCCCCAAGTAGCTGAGACTGTAGACACACGCCACCATGTCTGGCTAATGTTTGTATTTTTTGTAGAAATGGGTTTTTTTTTTTTTTTGCCATCTTGCCCAGCCTGGTCTCAAACTCCTGAGCTCAAGCAGTCTGCCCACCTCAGCCCCCTAAAGTGCTAGGATTACAGGCGTGAGCCACTGTGCCTGCCCACATCTTGATTTTCTATACTAGACTTTTACCTAATGTTCAAACAGGGCCTAGTGAAGAAGACTTGTCTTTGCTCCATGATGCCTGAGGCCTCAGCTGGAAAACACAAAGGCTAGGGCCTGAATTAATCTGAAGATCCAGTCACTCACATGTCTTGGAGTTGATTCTGGCTCTTGGATGGGGCCCTTATTTTCTCTCCACATAGGTCTTTTCACATGTCTGTGTAGGCTGCTTTGGGTTTCCACCCAGCATGAGGAAGGAAGGAGAATTCGTAAGTCATGCAGCATTACTTCTGCAGCATTCTATCTTTTGAGGCAGTCAGTCATCAAGTCCTGCCCAGGTTCAAGGGTAGAGGCTAAATACTTGCTTGATGAGAAATGACAAGATTCTGGAAGATCCTGGGGGACTGGAAATAATGTTATGGTTATTTTTAGAAAACAATATTTTTACCTTGTCATTACTGGGCTAGCCAGGCTATGGTTTTAACCGTTTTTGAACAATAGGGTAACATTTGAATTCAGCAGTTTCATATTACATCACTCCCATTTTGTATATCAGTATTTCTGAAAGATTTCTGGAACAGTGCATATGTTTCTTCTATTAGCTCTTTCAGTCGTGGGATTTGATTCATCTGGTCCCACAGCCCCAAGTGTGTTTGGAATCTTCCAATTTCCTCACCTCTTTAGGGTTTCAAGTCTTTCAGATCAATATTTGTTCTGTCTTTTTCATGCTGATAATTATTCTCTTTGACAAGTAAAATAGTTGTGCAATCTGTTTCACACTCTTGTCATCAATTAGCATAAAATTGTTCATCCCAGTTAGGAGGCTGACTGTGTCAGAATACAATTTTAAAACCTCTTTTTTGTTGTCCTTGAAATTGTTGCAAGCCTCAGCTCGTTCTGGGTTTCGGTCTCCTGATTCTTCTTACCAAATTATGCCATCGTTCTCTGTCCTTGGTTATGTGGCTGTTCTTCCACCTTTTATATTTCTCTTGTTAAATCTGAGTTGATCACAGTGGTATGTGGCTCTTCTTCCACCTTTTATATTTCTCTTGTTAAATCTGAGTTGATCAGAGTGGTATCTAGTTAGTATTAATATTTTTAATTTATTTGGGAATACTCCTTTCTTACTTACTATGACCATTTTTATTATGTAGGCAGAATTTTCTTTTGAGATCTTTTTAACCTCCTTATTTCTCTTCAAAGTGTTGAAGATACGGTTTGATTATGCTTAGTATTCTTTGTCTAAGCTAACATTCCAAGATGAGCGTTAGCTTTCTTCAGAGACTCTTGTTCTTTCCATTTTACCCACCAGTTCTCTCTTGAGCATGAGAACTAGGTCTAGAATAACAATGTTGGTTGTCCTTCAATGGAAAGTTGATGATTCATAATTTAAAAAGGGGTTTGATGACGAAAAGTATTTCAGAAATACTGTGGATTAAGAAATATATACTAAATCCAGAAGATTGGATATAAAAATTTGGGATAGGTAACTTATTAGGAAATAAGTGGTATGTTCAGTTTGGATATTTTGGGGCATATAATAAGGGAGGATTCAAGGATGACCATGTATTATATGAAACTGTGGATAAATGAAACTCAGGTTTTCTTCCATCAGTGTTATACCTGGAGAAATAGAGGGACCCAGGTTGTATTACAGTGATTGCTTTCTTTCTTTTTCTTTTTTTTGAGATGGAGTCACCCTCTGTCGCCCAGACTGGAGTGCAGTGGCGTGATCTCCATTTACGCCAAACTCCGCCCCCCAGATTCAAGTCATTCTCCTGCCTCAGCCTCCCAAGTAGCTGGGATTACAGGCATGCACCACCACGCCTGGCTAAATTTTTGTATTTTTAGTAGAGACGGGGTTTCACCGTGTTGGCCAGCCTGGTCTCGAACACCTGACCTCATGATCCACCCGCCTCAGCCTCTTAAAGTGCTGGGATTACAGGCGTGAGCCACCGCGCCCGGCCTATAGTGATTACTTTCTAATTGTATCAACTGTATTTATTTATTTAGAGGCATGGTCTCTGTCTCTCTCTCCCCAACCCGGGCTGGAGTACAGTGGCACAGTCATAGCTCACTGTAGTCTGGAGTTCCTGGCCTCAAGCGACCCTCTCACTTCAGTCTCCCAAGTAGCTGGGACCACAGGCCTCTGCCACCACACCCAGCTAATTTTTTTTGGTAAAGATGGGGTCTCGTTATGTTGCCTAGGTTGATCTTGAACTCCTGAACTCAATGGCCCCCGCCTTGGCCTCCCAAAGTACTAGGATTACAGGTGTGAGCCACCATGCCAGCTCCAACTTCAATGAGTGTCTTTGACCCATGTTTCTCCTTGTGAAAGGAGTTTTGAGTTATAATCATTTTTTTTTTCTCAGCCCTATCAGTGATGCAGTCTGGTAAAGGTAGGGATCCTTCTCCATAAATCAGTTTTCTTTATTCTTTAATTTATTTTTGTAACCTAATCCTGATACAGGTTTTTTTTTTTTTGAGACAGAGTTTCACTCTTGTTGCCCAGACTGGAGTGCAATGGCGCGATCTTGGCTCACCGCAACCTCCACCTCCTGGGTTCAAGCAATTTTCCTGCCTCAGCCTCCCGAGTAACTGAGATTACAGGCATGTGCCACCACATCCGGCTAATTTTGTATTTTCAGTAGAGACGGGGTTTCTCCATGTTGGTCAGGCTGATTGCGAACTCCTGACCTCAGGTGATCCACCTGCCTTTGCCTCCCAAAGTGCTGGGATTATAGGCGTGAGGCACCACGCCTGGCCCAGGTTTGTATTTTTAAAGTAAAAAGTGGAAACACGGCTGGGCGCAGTGGCTCACACCTGTAATTCCAGTACTTTGGGAGGCTGAGGCGGGCGGATCATGAGATCAGATCAAGACCAGCCTGGCTAAGGTGATGAAACCCCTTTACTAAAAATACAAAAATTAGGCGGACCTGGTGGCAGGCACCTGTAATCCCAGCTACTCAGGAGGCTGAGGCAGGAGAATCTCATGAACCCGGGAGGCAGAGGTTGCAGTGAGCTGAGACTGGCATGGCACTCCAGCCTGGGTGACAGAGCAAGACTCTGTTCCGGGGGGGTAAAAAAAAAAAAAAAAAAAGTGAAAAGACAGGAATGCAAAAGCTGGTGATTTTTTGTTTTGTTTTGTTTTTTTTTAGAAAATATTACCTATTCAGGAGAATTGCTTGAACCCGGGAAGTGGAGGTTGCAGTGAGCTGAGATCATGCCATTGCCAGCCTGGGCAACAGAGCAAGACTCTGTCTCAAAAAAAAAAAAAAAGAAAAAAAGTGCCTATTTCAGAATTAGTTTATATTTTTGCCAAGATAGACTCTCTACTATGGTGTCATCTTTTCCTTTTTAAAATTGTCTTTGTGTGTTTCTTTACAGTTGGTCTCTTCCCATGGCGATGTCCATCTGCCACCGTGGCACTGGTATTGCTTTGAGTGCAGGTATGTATATGTGTTTTTACACACACATATGTGCTTCTTTGAAAAACTTGGCTGTTTCATTGGCCCTAGTCTCTGCCTCCTTTGAAACTCAGCACTTGATTTAGAGGGAACAGTAAGTCTCTTAAGTTTATTGTTCATTCATCCCTTTAACAATTAATTATGAGTTTGCACTGTGCTCAGATTCTTTTCTTCTTTTTTTTCTTTTTGAGACAGAGTCTTGCTCTTTTGCCCAGGCTGGAGTGCAGTGGCGCGATCTCGGCTCACTGCAACCTCCGCCTGCTGGGTTCCAGTGATTCTCCTGCCTCAGCCTTCCAAGTAGCTGGGATTACAGGCATGTGCCACCACGCCTGGCTAAACTTTTGTATTTTTAGTAGAGATGGGGTTTCACCATGTTAGCCAGGATGGTCTTGATCTGACCTCATGATCCGCCTGCCTCAGCCTTCCAAAGTGCTGGGATTACAGACATGAGCCACTGTGCCTGGCCCAGATTAGTTTCTTAGCAAATTTTTAAGCCATTCCCTAGCACTTCCTGATATCATGTTTATTGAAATTATAGAGAGCAGAGAAATGTAATAGAGATGGGCTGGCTGACTGATCATTGATGAAACACAGTCCAACCTTATTTTTCCAGAAGCTCAGTTTTAGCACCCATTCTTATCACCTAGACATGCTCAGTCCCCCAAAGACTAGCTCACTAACCAGTCTCACAAAATCTTGATTTACAGACCAGAATGTCTATTTATTCATTTATATAATATGAACTGCAGCTACAGAGTGAATTATATACTGGTCTTAGATAATTAGTACATCCTTTTTAGGTAGGAAGGTTTATTATGTGGAGTGCAGATTATAATCAGTTTTCTGGGATCTGATGTATCTTTTCACAGTAGGGATATACTTTACAAGAGGGTCAGCTAGATTTAAAAATTATGTCTGGCTGGTGCTGGAGACATAGACATTTTTGCTTTTTTATTTTTATGTATTTATTTTCTCACAAGAATGTGCATGTAACATATTTTTACTTTTTTAGCTTTCCTTTATTTAGCCTTATAGCATACTTTGCTCTCCTACCCCCACCAAAAACAGAAACAAAAACTAGATTATGTTCCCTAGATACATGCTCTTAAAGCATTCTAGGTTTTCTTTCATAATCATAGTTGTAATTTACTTGTTCATTGTTGTTCTTCCTTACTGGATTGTCTGTTCCCTGAGGGCTTAGACTGCATCTGTCTGTATTTTTAATTATCTAGTAGGGTACCTAGAATGCAGTAGATAATTTAGTAAATATTTGGTAAATACAAAATGAATACCACTCTCTTTTTTGTTAATGTGTTTTATATATTTCTGTCCTAAATTTCTATTCCATTTATAATCATATTTTTTGGCTCTAGAAGTATCTTATTTTGGTCCCCTGCATATTGACTATAATAACTACCTAACTAGTATTGTATTTCAATTGGCATTTCTGTGTGATGTGATTACTAGTTTAGCTGAAAGCTATTCAGTTCAGTGGGAGCCAGAAGAGGTTATTGGACATGAGAGTGCTGCGTAGGTAAATCTGAGTTTGTTCTCTATTAGTCTCCTTGAGACATTGGGGGAACTTGTGTTCTCTCCCAGCAAAGGTGATCTAGCCCATATATATCCACAGGGAGAACAGGTGCAAACTAGGAGTAGTGGAGTGCTTTCTAAAAGAAATGCTCCAATGCACTATTAGCACCTACTCAACAAGACTTCTGTTCCAAGTTGATAGTCCTAGGACCTTTGCTGGCAAAGGAAAATGAGCTTATGACTTAGAACAGTGTGTAAATCCCTGCTGTGTGTACAAACTTTTCTCTCCTGTGGATAGTTCCCTGGTATGTCTTTTTTTTTTTTTTTTTTCGAGACAGAGTTTCGCTTTTGTTGCCCAGGCTGGAGTGCAATGGCACAGCCTTGGCTCACTGCAACCTCATGAGACCAGCCTCCTGGGTTCAAGCTATTCTCCTGCCTCAACCTCTCAAGTAGCTGGGATTACAGGCGCCCACCACCATTCCCTGCTAATTTTTGTATTTTTGGTAAAGATGGGGTTTCTGAACTCCTGACCTCAGGTAATCTGCCCGCCTTGGCCTCCCAAAGTGCTGGGGTTACAGGCGTGAGCCACTGTGCTTGGCCCCTTGGTATATCTTTAACCTCATCCTAGGGAATAAGAGGAAATATCTTGCCTAGAATCGGTATGAAATTATATACCTGAGAGACAGAAACCCCACTGTTTTACCTTATGTAAAGCTCTGTCTGAGCCCCTCCATCGCGTCTCTTTTGTTACTTTAGCCTGGGAGCAATGCCTAAGTTTTATTCATCACATCAGGCATCATTACAGTCTTGCCAGGAGATGGCCCATTTGTACAGAGTAGAGCAGATGGCAACCTTCAGGTCCTAGCGTGTAAGTGTGCTCTTGCTCCAGAAATTTGGTGCCAAATAGAGCTTTCGAGGTAGGAAAGGGAGTTTCTATTGACTTTTGCTTTGTTGAAGCAGTGGTGGTATTGGAAAAGTGCTCTTGTTTCTGTCTTCTGAGACCCTGAAGGATCTCTCCTAGGCTTCTGTAGACTACGTTTTTAACTGACGTGGTCATCAATAGGGCCAGTGGCTCTAGTGTAGGGATCCTGTATTTAAGGAACTGCTGATGAGACATTGGCAGGAATTATCTGAATCTAAGCCTCTGCTATTTGCAATCTCATATATGTGTGTGTGTATATATTTATGTATGTCCATTTATAGACATATATATGTAGTTTTGTTGATAAGGATAGAGACTCCTATCTAAGATCTGATGCCGTCATTTCTGTTCTTTTTCATTCCTTTGGTTGGTAAAGGGACGATGGAATCAAGGTATAAGGATGATTTGTGTTGTTAGGAATCCATATGTAGTTCCTGGTTTTTAACCTGCTTGCACTGAACTGGTGGGGATGATAGGGTAAATCTCAAGATTAGGCTATTCTAACTACAGATTCATAATTACTTTTATTTCTGCTTACTTAGAATAAGAAATTTTTAGATTGATTAAGGAATTTGTAGATGGATGCTTTCTACTCAGTTTGGTGATATTGATGAACAGATTTAATCCTAAAAATCACTGAAAGAACAAGAGCAGTTTATTTATTAGGCTGTAGTTTCCCTTATTATCTCAGTATATTTGTCACCACTAAATGAAAAAAAGATACTGACTTTTTTATAGACTATAATGATAAAAAAAATTCATTTATATTCATGGCTAAAATTGAATATTTTTCACAACTGAAGAATTATTTGGGCAGGGTGCAGTGATTCACACCTGTAATCCCAGCACTTTGGGAGGCCGAGGCAGGAGGATTGCTTGAGCCCAGGAATTCGAGACCATCCTGGGCAACATATCAAGACCCAGCACTTTGGGAGGCTGAGGTGGGCAGATCACGAGGTCAGGAGATCAAGACCATCCTGGCTAACACGGTGAAACCCCGTCTCTACTAAAAAAATACAAAAAAAAATAGCCGGGCGTGGCAGCGGGCACCTGTAGTCCCAGCTACTTGGGAGGCTGAGGCAGGAGAATGGCGTGAACCCGGGAGGCGGAGCTTACAGTGAGCTGAGGTTGCGCCACTGCACTCCAGCCTGGGCGACAGAGCGAGACTCCGTCTCAAAAAATAAAATAAAATAAAAAATTAGCCTGGAATGGTGGCATGCATCTATAGTCTCAGCTACTAGGGAGGCTGATGTAGGGAGGATTGCCCAGGAATTCAAGGCTGCAGTGAGCTGTCACTGTGCCACTGCACTCCAGCCTGATGACAGCAAGACCCTATCTCAAAAAAAAGAAAAAAGTTGTTTTTTTTCTGTCTTTACCCCTTTGAATGGTGGCCTTGCATTCATCAGCATATGTCCTGTTTTTCCCAAACTTTCTCTCCTAGTTCCATGATAGAATATAGTAGCTGTTTTCTATAGAGTAGAAGTTAAGTATAACTACAGCATTTTCTTCAAATGTTGAAGGTCCCTCCATCAAAATCGTAAAGGAATAGGTTTTTGCCAGGTGGATGACTTAAGCAAATTACTCAGTTCTCTAAACCTCAGTTTATTCCTTATAAAATGGGCATATTAATAATGCCTATCTCAGAATTCATGGGATTTCAAGAAACTTTATGCTCTGGGTTTTGCTTTATGGAAACAAGGATGAAAAACATGATACCTTTAATAGCAACTGTCTCTTAGAAGATAATGTGCCCTGGACCGAATGGCAAGAGAAATTGGATCATTTGTTCTGAAATGAAGTCAATTCCAGCAACTGTGGTCTTTGCATTCTTGTGGCCCTAGTCCCATCCATTTTTCACACAACAGCAAGAAAAATCTTTTGAAAATAAATGGAATCATGTCACTCCCTTCCTTAGACTCTCCTAATGACTGTGTTCACTTTAGCACTTAGATTAAAATTCAAATATCCACCTTTGCCCTGCCAGCTCTGGCTCTTCCCTAACTCATTCCTGCCATTCCTCCCTTTGCTTACTGTGCTCCAGCCACACTGGTGTTTGAACTCCTTGGAACAGGCAAAATTATTTCCTACCTGAGAGGCATTGCATGTTTTGTTTCTTTAGTCTGAAATGCCCACCCTGACCTCTTGCTGCACTGTGCTTGGTTAGTTCTTTCTTATCCTTTACATCTTAGCAAAATGTTAACTCAAAGAGCACTTTGCTTACCACCATATTTAAAGTACAAGCTTCCTTATTTCTGTTTTACAGTACTCTATTCCTTCATGTTCTTATTGTGCTGTGTTGTTTCTTTCAAAGCTTTTATTACACAAGTTGTAATTATTTTATTTTATTTTATTTTATTTTTGAGACAGAGTCTCGCTTTTCCGCCCAGGCTATAATGCAGTGGCGCGATCTCAGCTCACTGCAACCTCCACCTCCCGGGTTCACGCCATTCTCCTGCCTCAGCCTCCCCAGCAGCTGGGACTACAGGTGCCTGCCACCACGCCTGGCTAATTTTTTGTATTTTTAGTAGAGACGGGGTTTCACCATGTTAGCCAAGATGGTCTCGATCTCCTGACCTTGTGATCCGCCCGCCTCGGCCTCCCAAAGTGTTGGGATTACAGGCTTGAGCCACTGCGCCTGGCAGTTGTAATTATTTTATTTGCTAACTTTTTATAAATCTGGGTTTTTTTGTTTTGTTTTTTGTTTTTTTTTTTTTGTTTTTTTGTTTTTTTGTTTTTCTTTTTGAGACGGAGTCTCGCTCTGTCGCCCAGGCTGGAGTGCAGTGGCGCGATCTCGGCTCACTGCAGCCTCTGCCTCCAAGGTTCAAGCAATTCTTCTGCCTCAGCCTCCCGGGTAGCTGGGATTACAGGCACCCACTACCATGCACGGCTAATGTTTGTATTTTTAGTAGAGACAGGGTCTCACTATTTGGCCAGGCTGGTCTCGAACTCCTGACCTCAAGTAATCTGCCCGCCTCGGCCTCCCAAAGTGTTGGGATTACAGGCGTGAGCCACCATGCCCAGCCAAATCTGCGTCTTTTATTAGACTGTAAAGTCTTCAAAGAGTGGATACTCTATCTATCTTATTTACCATTCATACCCTCTAGCACTCAATAGGTACTTAGAAAATCTTTATTTACTAAATGAACATACCGGTGTAAATCACTTTGCTCATAGTGGTCACTTAGAAGTGTTCATTTTTCCCACCTTCTAATTAACCTCCTGTTACACATTAGAAATTAGATAGGGATAATATATAGTCTCTACTCTCAAGGATAGAGGAATCTAAGGAGTAAGACAAATATTTATAATGCACTGTGATAGCTTTTTTTTTTTTGAGACAGAGTTTCGCTTTTGTTGCCCAGACTGGAGTGCAATAGCGCGATCTCAGCTCACTACAACTCTGCCTCCCAGGTTCAAGTGATTCTCCTGCCTCAGCCTCCCGAGTAGCTGGGATTACAGGCATGCACCACCACGCCTGGCTAATTTTGTATTTTTAGTAGAGGCAGGGTTTCTCCATGTTGGTCAGGCTGGTCTCGAACTCCGGACCTCAGGTGTTCTGCCCACTTTGGCCTCCCAAAGTGCTGGGATTACAGATATGAGCCACCGTGCCCAGCCATGATAGCTTTTTAATAAGAGATATGAGACCCCAGAGGAGAAACCAACAAATACAGTCGTCCCTTATTATCTGTTGGAGATTGGTTCCAGGATTCCTCCTCAGATACCAAAATCTACAGATACTCAAGTCCCTTATATAAAAGGATGTGGTATTTGGATATATCCTATGTACATCATATACTTAAAATTATCTCTAGATTACTTATAATACCTAATACAATGTAAACACTATGTAAATAGTTATATTGTTTATGGAATAATAACAAGAAAAAAAAGTGTACGTTTTCAGTACAGATAAAACTATTCATTTCCCCCACCCAATATTTTCAATCCACAGTTAGTTGTATATCCACAGATGCAGAATCCATGGATGCAGAACTCAGGACACAGAGTTGACAGCACTCTGAGGGAGTTAGAAGGCTTGAAAGAAGTGTGAACGGGAGAGTTTGTGAAGAGGAGGTAGAGGAGGGCATTCCAACAGAGAAATTCCTTTATGGAAAGGCGTAGGGATTGGAAATCTCCCGGATCATTGGATAATTATGACAAGGTCTGTTTCTTTTTTTCCTTTTTTTTTGAGATGGAGTCTCACTCTGTCGGCCAGGCTGGAGTGCAGTGGCACGATCTCAGCTCACTGCAACCTCCCCCTGCCAGGTTCCAGAAATTCTCTTCCTGAGCCTTCCGAGTAGCTGGGATTACAGGCACCTGTCACCATGCCAAGCTAATTTTTTTTGTATTTTTAGTAGAGTTGGGGTTTCAACGTCTTGGCCAGGCTGGTCTTGAACTCCTGACCTCGTGATCCACCTACCTCGGCCTCCTGAAGTGCTGGGATTACAGGCATTAGCCACCACACCTGGCTGAGGTCTGTTTCTTAAGAATGGTGTTTATGGGGCCAGGCGTGGTGGCTCACACCTGTAATCCCAGCACTTTGGGAGGCCGAGGCAGGTGGATCACAAGGTCAAGAGATCAAGACCATCCTGGCCAACATGGTGAAACCCCATCTCTACTAAAAATACAAAAATTAGCTGGGCATGGTGGCATGTGCCTGTAGTCCCAGATACTCGGGAGGCTGAGGCAGGAGAATTGCTTGAACCCAGGAGGTGGAGGTTGCAGTGAGCCGAGATCACGCCACTGCACTCCAGCCTGGCAACAGAGTGACACTCTGTCTCAAAAAATAAAAAAAGAATGATGTTTATGGGAGAAGTGACAGAAGATAAGGCTAGAAAGTGGGCCAAATGGTGAAGGACTTTGACTGCCATGCTGTAGACCATGAAAAGCCATTAAAAGTTCATGTGCTCTTTTGTTCCAGTAACAGGACAAGCTGGCCTCCTGGATAAATACAAAATAAGTTATTTATTTTAACTATAGAGATTTTATGGCTAATATATAAATTTTAAAAAGCATGTTAACACTAGTTTGACTTTAAAATAGAATTTATTAAAAAGGAACTTGACAATTTTTGTTTGTTTGTTTTTTTGAGATAGAGTCTTGCCCTGTCGCCCAGGCTGGAGTGCAATGGTGCCATCGTGGCCCACTGCACTTCTGTCTCCTCCTGGGTTCAAGCAATTCTCCTGCTTCAGCCTCCCAGGTAGCTGGGACTACAGGCATGTGTCACCATGCCTGGCTAATTTTTGTATTTTTAGTAGAGACGGGGTTTCACCATGTTGGCCAGGCTGGTCTTGAACTCCTGACCTCAAGTGATCCGCCTGCCTCTGCCTCCCAAAGTACTGGGATTACAGGCATGAGCTACTGCGCCTGGCCTGCAATGTTTTGAAAGGTTGAAAGAGGAGACAAATGGCACTCTTACATTGCTTAGGTTCCATAAAGATTAAAATACTCAGGGCTGGGTGCGGTAGCTCATGGCTGTAATCCCAGCACTTTGGGAGGCTGAGGCGGGTGGATCACCTGAGATCAGGAGTTTGAGACCAGCCTGGCCAACATAGTGAAACCCCATCTCTACTAAAAATCCAAAAAAAAAAAAAAAAAAAAAAAAAAATTAGCCAGTTGTGGTGGTGCATGGCTATAATCCCAGTTACTTGGGAGACTGAGCCAGGAGAATTAATTGAACCTGGAAGGCAGAGGTTGCAGTGAGCTAGGATCGCACCAGTGCACTCCAGCCTGGGTGACAGAGCGAGACTCTGTCTCAAAAATAAATAAATAAATAAATAAAAATACTCAGGATTTTTCATAGTGACAGAAAAAGCCTATTTGACTTTTTCCTATAAAAGTCTAGTTGAATTTAGGTACATGCCTTGAGAATGGCAGATAGCTGAAGTTGCAATAATGAATGAGTCTAGGAAATCATAAATAACAAGATAAAACATACAACATAAAGCATGAGATTAGGAAGAGAGAATAAAGATACTAAACAACAGATATTTTAAGCTTTGAACCAATATATACAGATATTCATGTATCCGTATATGAATTGTACAATTAGCTTGAATGGATATAAGAATGGTCCTGCATGTTTTGGGTAGTCTTTAAAAACAGAGTCAGGCCAGGTGCTGTGGCTCACGCTTGTAAACCCCGCACTTTGAGAGGCCAAGGCAGGTGGATTGCTTAAGACCAGGAGTTTGAGAATAGCCTGGCTAACATGGTGAAATCCCATCTCTAATAAAAATACAAAAAATTAGCTGGGTGTAGGTGGCACATTCCTGTAACGTGGGCTACTTGGGAGACTGAAGCACGAGAATCGCTTGAACCCAGGAGGCAGAGGTTGCAGTGAGCCGAGATCATGCCACTGCACTCTAGCCTGGGTGACAGAGCGAGACTTTATCTCAAAAATAAAAATGAATAAAAATAAAAAATAAAATAAAAACAGGGTCAGATGGAAGAATCAGAACTTTCGTGAGAGATTGCCTGAATTTGTAGGCAAACCTGCTGCTCAGGCAGGTAGCCTATTCTCTAGAAAAGCCAAAAGATTTACAGATTCATAAAGTAACTGATGGGCTTTGAAAATGACTGTGTTTTTCTTCTGTCATGAGATGGGATATTAGTTATTGATTCTTAAATATCATCTGTTATACTTTAGAAATCCTTGTTACTCCAGACTGAGTGTAGAAAAAGTGAAAAAAGTGCAGACTTTGGAATGAGACAGATCTGAGTTCAATTCTAACTCTGTCACTAACTGTGCGACCTTACCTTGAAAAAGTTATTTGTCACCACACCTGCCACCAAGCCTCAGTATTTTTGTCCACAAATTTGGATAATACCTTTTTTTTCTCTTTAGTTTAAAAAAATTTTTTTGAGACCAAGTTTCGCTCTTGTCTCCCAGGCTGGAGTGCAGTGACATAATCTCAGCTCACTGCAACCTCCACCTCCTGGGTTCAAGTGATTCTCCTGCCTCAGCTTTCCCAGTAGCTAGGATTACAGGCACGCGTCACCATGCCTGGTTAATTTTGTATTTTTAGTAGAGACGGGGTTTCACCATGTTGGCCAGGCTAGTCTCGAACTCCTGACTGCAGGTGATCCACCTGCCTCGGCCTCCCAAAGTGCTAGGTTTACAGGGGTGATCCATGTACCCGGCCTAGTTTTTAAACAATTTTTTAAAAATAGAGATGAGGTTTCACAGCGTTGCCCAGGCTGGTCTCAACTCCTGAGCTCAAGTGATCCGCCTACCTTGGCCTCCCAAAGTGCTGGGATTACAGGCGTGAACCACCATGCTCAGCCTGGATAATACCTTTTTGCTGTGTATGGGGGCAACAGTTAGAATTTAGAGACCTTAAAACTAGTATAAATTCTTTCACAGTGGATATGATTTGCTCTCCATTTGAGAAAAAGAAAAGTTTATGCATGTCACTGAGTAATGTAGTGTAGCTTAAAACATCAACAAAAGTTCCAGACTCATAAAAACATATGCATTAAATATGTACAATTTTTTCATGTTTCAGTTATACCCAATAAAGGTATTTTTTTAAAAAATCAAAGATAGCCCAAATGTGTTAGAGACATAAGACCAGAATGTGATTGAAATTAAGTAAGGCAATAATTCAGTTGGTAGTATTATATTCTTTCTCAGGATACAAACTGGCAGCCTGTGGGCCATGTTTGGTCAACAGATGTACTTTGTTTCTTTGTGCTGTGATGAAAATAAATGGAATTTGAGTGCATTTAGGTGGAACATACAAACTTCCCCTTTCCAACAGTTTTCTATGAGCACCACTAGTCTATATGGCCTTAATTGCCTTATACTCTGCTTGATTCACACATCCGTTTGGCTCCTTAGGCATTTGGGTTTGACCTGCCTCTTGGGAGGGGCAAAGAATGAGATGAGTGGTGGTGACAGTAAGAGGGAAATGGGTAATCAGAAACAAAAAAGGAAAAAAGAGAAGGCCAAGGAACCAAATATTCAGTGTTTATTCTCTAGGAGAGAGGCATTGAACCTGGAAGGCACAAATTATCCAGTCAGTGGAGAAGTGTGTGTGGTGCACGTGTGATTCCGGTTTATCCAGCCTCAACTTGGCCTAAATGACATTTCTGTCAAAATTAGTTCCTCCATTTGCTCTAATCTGCTAATTTTTAATTTGGCTTTCTGGGTCTTGGATTTTGGTTATTAGAAGAGGTTTTGCCGTCTATCTTCTATACTTTAGTCTCTTGTAATTTTGACAAGCCTGAAGGTAGGCCTTGGGCTGTAGAAAATGCACCAAGAGTTCTTGTCATCTTTGAGATCTCTTGAGAGATCTTGTAGTTACTTTTCACTCTGCTACATCATCATTTCTTTTTCTACTTAAAATAATGCCTGTTAAGGATTATAAAAATTAAATACTATATTTGAAATTCCTAATACAGGCTTGGTGGTGATTATTATTTACATTAATAATCAGAATAGTTAATCTTATACCTCTCAGAAAATGTGTGATATTTGTAGTTAAAAAAGTCCTTCTCAGCCCTTCCTATTTCACAACTGCTGACTGCTACATCTTAGTCCTTGCATTACCAAGTTGGGATGACCTGGCAAAACTCTTACCAGAAGAGAAAATGCTTCTCAGAAATGCTTTACTTTACCTCAGTACATGAGTACTCTTGACCTCAAGAGAGGTTATGGGGAAGCAGATGGGCAGAATACATCATGAAGAGATTAGTGTGACAACACTGGAAATAAAAGAACAGTTATGTGCTGTCACACTGAGTTTTAATCATCAGTTGGACAGCTTCATGAAGGCTCTTTTAGATGTTTTCTTTTCATTTGCTGTGACATCTGCATGGGCTTTCTAGGAAGAAGTGTCTGAAAGAGCTTATGATGACTTCTGGAAGTGACAATAGGACTTGCTGACAGTCTGCACAGTTAACATATATAGGACTTAACTGGGGTGGATCCAGCAGGAACTGGTCTTGGCAGTCAAGAAAAAGCACTATTTAATTTTTCTCAGTGATTAGATAGGACAGCTTCAGTGGCTTTATTTTCCCAATTGAAATTGTTTAGCTGTTAGAGGACTCTCTGAGGCACTCAGATTCTAGGAGTGGGGTCAGTTTCCTGATTCCCAATATACTGAACATCAGAGGAGAATTCAGAAAATCTCATATTTAATTCTCATATGTTTTTCACTTGTAGTGATGAAAGCTTTGGCTAAAGTAGCTTTCAATTGAATTAACTGATTAATATTCCTGTTTGAAGAAGTAGAGCCTTTTTTGAAAATTAGTGAGGCAGCCAGCCAAAATGATCTCTCTCCTGATTATATCTGGGTTGGAATCTGGTAATGATCCCAGATCTCCTTGACCTCCCAGAGATTTGTATAAAAAATTTTTTTTCCTGATTACAAGAACATATTACCAAGAATGAAAATATTATACAACTATATACTTAGAAAAGTTGTCCATAATCCCATCAGTCAGAAATAACCAGTATTCTATGTATATCCAGAGACTGTATCATTTTATGTTTTTTGTTTAAGGACTCAACCCATCAGAAAAATACCTAATTCAAATACAACTATTGTTATAGCCATTATTTACTAAACATTTACATAATTATTTAACCCTCATAATAATCTGAGAAACAGGAGTATCTTCATTTAAGAGCTTAAGAAACTGAAGTGGCCGAGGCGGGTGGGAGGCCAAGGCGAGTGGATCACCTGAGGTCAGGAGTTTGAGACCAGCCTGGCTAACGTAGTGAAACCTCGTCTCTACTAAAAATACAAAAAAATTAGCCGGGCGTGGTAGCACACACCCGTAGTCCCAGCTACTCGGGAGGCTGAGGCAGGAGAATTGCTTGAACCTGGGAGGCGGAAGTTGCAGTGAGCTGAGATCGTGCCACCGCACTCCAGTCTGGGCGACAGAGCGAGACTCCGTCTCAAAGAAGAAAAAAGAAAAAATTGGTGTGGGGGTATGTAGTAGTAGAATGATTTTGAGAACATTTGACTTATTTAGAGGCAGTCTTCTCTTTTTGAATTGATTAAACTAATTGACATAATTCTGTATTATTCATAGGAAAACAAAAGCTGAAGACACTGTTATTCACATCGTAGTATTTCCAAGAGTTTTGACTCTCGTAGGTCATTTGAGAGTAGGTGGTGTTATCCTAGGATAACACCATATCAGGGTCTGGTTTTCTGTTGGTTAATATTGGTGTGGGTGGCCATCCCTGGGACTCAGCTGTGAGCCTGCTGTCCTATTTGATGCATAGATCAGGGATGAGTTTGCCCAGATATCTAAGGCATATATTTGGCTATTGAAGTTTCAGAGCTTTATGTTGGCACTGAAATTCAAAAGATAGTTTTGAATTTCCTATCAAAACTACCAAAAGAGGGGTTCCTGCAGTCTTCTATAATAGCTTATCATCTATCCAGAGTGTCAAAGACTCTGAACCCTCTTGAGTCATATCTTCCTCCGAAATGTTCATCAAACTGTTTGAGTTCAGGTTACCTCAGTGTCTTCAGTAATTATTTTCATGGTGCTCCTAAGTCAAGGTAAATACCTAACACTTTTGTTTCATTAGTTTGTTAGATCCAAACCGCTTATTTATTTCTTAGCCATTGAGTAGACATTTTTAAAAAAAATCATCCACATAGGCTGGGCACAGTGGCTGACAACTATGATCCCAGTGCTTTGGGAGGCCAAGGCAGAAGGATCGCTTGAGCCCAGGAGTTAGAGACCAGCCTGAGCAACATAGCAAGACCCCGTCTCTATGAAAAACAAAAGCAAAAACAAAATCATCCACATAAATGGAAAGAAAAAAATATTTTTATTTCATTCTTAAATAATCATACTTTTTTGTTTGTTTTTGAAACAAGATCTCGCTCTGTTACCTGGGCTGGAGTGCAGTAGCACAATCACAGCTCACGTTGTGCCTGGCTAATATTTTTTATTTTTGTTTTTATTTTTTGTCTTATTTTTAGTAGAGACAGGGTCTCATTATGTTGCCCAGGCTGGTCTTGAATTCCTGGGCCCGAGCAATCTTCCCACCTCAGCCTCCTAAATTGCTAGGATTACAGGCATGAGCCACCATACCCAGCCAATCATAATTACTTACTAATAGGATGTATATGCTGTTGGATATTATACAACTCCTCCAACCTTAGAAATCAGATTGGATACTGCCACCCTCATTTCTTGTTCCACAGTGATTTTCACACAGTACTTCATTTTTGCTGAAAACCCAGCTTTGCAAAGATGTGATCATTGAAAGAAACCTAACATCTAATGTTGAAACTGAAATACCTTGAGCTAGTAGTGGTTCACATGATGACCAACAGATGTTAGGTATCACTGTGTTTCATTTGAATATGTAAAATATCCTGTAGGACCTGTGAGTTTGCTTTGGTACCCCAGGGCAGCTTGGTGTAGTTTGGAAACCACAGTTCTAGCAATGATCCCAAACTATCAAATCAGGGTCTCTGGGAGTTGTGATGTGGGTACTCTTTTTTGCTTCCCCAAAATATTTTTTGGTGATTATGGGAAACAACTGGCCTCTTATTTTTTTCTTTTTTTTTTTTTTAATTCCCATTTTACAGATGACGTCTTATTTCTTTGTGTGTGTGTGTGTGTGTGTGTTTTGTTATTTGAGATGGAGCCTCACGCCTCACTCTGTTGCCCAGGCTGGAGTGCAGTGGTGCGATCTCAGCTTCCTGCAACCTCCACCTCCCAGGTTCAAGAGTTTCTCCTGCCTCAGCCTCCTGAGTAGCTGGGACTACAGGTGTGTGCCACCACAACTGGCTAATTTTT
This sequence comes from Pan paniscus, assembly GCF_029289425.2. Lineage (NCBI taxonomy): Eukaryota > Metazoa > Chordata > Mammalia > Primates > Hominidae > Pan > Pan paniscus. The sequence goes on along the minus strand of NC_073249.2, from coordinate 88,499,706 downwards.
GTATTTTTAGTAGAGATGGGGTTTCACCATGTTGCCCAGGCTGGTCTCGAACTCCTCACTGCAAATAATCTGCCCACCTTGGCCTCCCAAAGTGTTGGGATTACAGGCATGAGCCACCGTGCCAGCCAAGATAACATCTTATTTCTAATTTGAGTTTCATATTTGTTATACTTGATTTCTCAGTCATTGGTGGTCAATAGCCACTGAGCTCCAACAAGTAATGCAGCCCTGTCAGACATTAAAATATTCATACTTTTTCTTTCACATAGGGAAATAATCTTCCAAATATATACACATAGCAGTTACATTATATCATTATGGTTTTGATTTGCATTTGTCTAATGGCTAATGATGTTAAGCACCTGTTCATGCACTGATTGGCCATTTATTTATCTTCCTTGGAAAGATGTCTATTCAGATCCATTTGTCATTTTATTAATTGAGTTGTAAGAGTTTTTTATATATTCTGGATAAAAGTCCTCCATGATTTGCAAATATTTTCTCCCATTCCTTTGAGTTGTCTTTTCACTTTCTTGATGGTATTATTTGCAGCACAAAAGTTAGTAATTTTGATGAAATCCAATTCATCTGTTTTTTCTTTTGTCATTTATGATTTTGGTGTCATCTGTGAAACCACTGCCTAATCCAAGATCATGAAGATTTATTTCTATGCTTTCTACTAAGAGTTTTATAGTTTTAGTTCTAGCATTTAGGTCTCTAATTCATTTTAATTTAAATTTTTGTGTAATAGAGATTTGAATGATTTAAAATTTTTCCTCTCTTCAGAGGTAGCAACACTAGAAAATAAAGATAAAAAATGGGCCAGGCACAGTGGCTCATGCTGGTAATCCCAGCGCTTTGGGAGGCTGAGGTGGGCGAATCACTTGAGGCCAGGAGTTTGAGACCAGCCTGGCCAACATGGCAAAACCCTGTCTCTACTAAAAATGCAAAAATTAGTGAGGCATGGTGGCATGCATCTATAAGGCCAGCTACCTGGGAGGCTGAGGCACAAGAATGGCTTGAACCCAGGAGGCGGAGGTTGCAGTGAGCTGAGATCATGCTTACTGCACTCTAGCCTGGGCAATAGAGCGAGACTCTGTCTCAAAAAAAAAAAAAACCTAATTTTTTTTCTGACTCTTCTCTGGACTGAGTACACTGTTTTTACCTTTTCTTAGTTAGATGATGGAACTAGATGATATAGCAAGGCTTGACGTCTAAACTGGCAAGTGAAGTTTTTATAGAGACGGATGTTGAAAGGAGGAATAACATACTAAAACATATGGCACATTTAGTTTATGATGAGATCCCAAGTAGTCTATCTCCCATCATAAACTCGAACATGAGTTTAAATCTTCTCTTTTTCAAGGCCGGGTGCAGTGGCTCACACCTGTAATCTCAGCACTTTGGGAGGCGAAGGTGGGCAGATCACTTGAGGTCAGGAGTTCGAGACCAGCCTGGCCAACTTGGTGAAACCCTGTCTCTTCTAAAAATACAAAAATTAGCTGGGCGTTGTGGTGGGCACCTGTCATCCCCACTACTCAGGAGGCTGAAGCAGGAGAATCGCTTGAACTTGGGAGGTGGAGGTTGCAGTGAGCCAAGATTGCACCACTGCACTCCAGCCTGGGTGACAGAATGAGACTCTGTCTCAAGAAAAAAAGAAAACAAAAATCTTCTCCATTTCAAAATGGTTTAGAATTGTATGAGGTGCCAGGGGTCCCAGTTTTATGTATCATATTAGTTGTAACTTATGAGCAGCTGTGACAAGCTACTTGGTTTTCTCCTCAGGGGTCTCTCTTTTTGGCATGTCGGCCCTGTTACTCCCTGGGAACTTTGAGTCTTATTTGGAACTCGTGAAGTCCCTGTGTCTGGGGCCAGCACTGATCCACACAGCTAAGTTTGCACTCGTCTTCCCTCTCATGTATCATACCTGGAATGGGATCCGACACTTGGTAAGTTAATTGGGGATTTGCACATTTTCTCTGTGAAGGGAGTGGGGAGACTGGGAGGATTCTTTCCTTCATTACTGGGTTTAGTGCTGTTCTTTTTTTTTTTTCCCAAGAGTGAAGTCTCGCTCTATTGCCGAGGCTGGAGTGCAGTGGTGCGATCTCAGCTCACTGCAACTTCTGCCTCCTGGGTTCAAGAGATTCCTGTGCCTCAGCCTCTTAAGTAGTTGGCGTTATAGACGCATGCCACCACTCCTGGTTAATTTTTGTATTTTTAGTAGAGAGGGGGTTTCACCATGTTGGCCAGGCTGGTCTCAAACTCCTGGCCTTAAGTGATCCGCCTGCCTAAGCTTCCCAAAGTGCTAGGATTATAGGCGCGAGCCACCGCGCCCAGCTAGTGCTGTTCTTAAGGTTAGTTGTGACTCAGAGTCCTCTTGGGGAAAGCCAGACAAGTTCACAAGTTCCCCTGTGTGTTACCTGGCAGTCCTGCTGGTGGTGTAGCTGAGCAATGGTATAGGCCTCACAGATACTTGCAGGGTCTCATTGTGAACTCTTCCTTTTTAAATTTAATTTAATTTTATTTTTTGAGATAAAGTCTCGCTCTGTCTCCCAGGCTGGGGTGCAGTTGGCGCGATCTTGGGTCACTGCAAACTCCACCTCTTGGGTTCAAGAGATTCTCCTGCCTCAACCTCCCGAGCAGCAGGGACTACAGGCGCCTTCCACCATGCCTGGGTAATTTTTTGTATTTTTAGTAGAGATGGGGTTTCCCCGTGTTAGCCAGGCTGGTCTCAAACTCCTGACCTTGTGATCCACCCCTCTCAGCTTCCCAAAGTGCTGGGATTACAGACGTGAGCCACTGTGCCCTGCTGAACTCTTCATTTTTAAGAGGGATATTTAAAAGAGATCCCTGAAGGCATGGAATGTATGTTTATGACATAAATATTAATTGGTACCTATTTATGTGTCAGGTACTGTTGTAGACACTGGGGATTCAGTTATGAGCTAGATAACCATTGTTGCTGCTTTCATTCTTACGTTCCTGTTGACCCAGAGTAGTGCTTCTGACAGGACTCAAATAGATTACCTTTTCTTATCTACACATTATATTGCATTTCTGTTTTGAGATGTTGGACAGAATTGGGCCAACTTTAATAGAAACTGGGTGCCAAGAATTCCAGGTTTTAATATTGAGGTTAGGAATCTTTTTTTTTTTTTTTTTTTGAGACAGAGTCTTGCTCCGTTGCCCAGGCTGGAGTACAATGGTGCAATCTCAGCTCACTGCAACCTCCACCTCCCAGGTTCAAGTGATTCTCCTGCCTTAGCCTCCCAAGTAGCTGAGATTACAGGTGCCCACAACCACGGCCAGCTAATTTTTTTTTTTTGGTATTTTTAGTAGAGACGGGATTTTGCCATGTTGGCCAGCCTTACAGGTGCCTGCCACCACACCCAGCAAAATTTTTTTTTTTTTTGTATTTTTTAGTAGAGATGGGGTTTCACCATGTTGGCCAGCCTGGTCTTGAACTCTTGGCTTCCCAAAGTGCTGGGATTACAGATGCGAGCCACTGCACATGGCAGGAATCATTTAATAGATTGAAAACTGTCCATGTTGCCTCCTATGTGACCTCATCGTCTGCTCAAAACTGGTTTCTAAAATTAGCCAGGTATGGTGGTGTGTGCCTGTGGTCCCAGCTACCCGTAAGGCTGAGGTGGGAGGATCGAATGAGCCCGGGAGGCGGAGGTTGCAGTGAGCCGAGATTGTGCCACTGCACTTCAGCCTGGGTGACAGAGTGACCCCATCTAAAAAAAAAAAAAAAAAAAAAAAAACAAAAAAAAACAGGCGGGCACAGTAGTTCACACCTGTAATCTCAGCATTTTGGGAGGCCGAGGCGGGCGGATAATCTGAGGCCGGGAGTTCGAGACCAGCCTTACCAACATGGAGAAACCCTGTCTCTACTAAAAATACAAAATTAGCCGGGCATGGTGGCACATGCCTATAATCCCAGCTACTCGGGAGGCTGAGGCAGGAGAATTGCTTGAACCCGGGAGGCAGAGGTTTCAGTGAGCTGAGATCATGCCATTGTACTCCATCCAGCCTGGGCAACAAGAGCGAAATTCCATCTCAAAAAGAAAAAAAATACAAAAATTAGCCGGGGGTGGTGGCATGTGCCTGTAATCCCAGCTACTTGGGAGGCTGAGGCAGGAGAATCCAGGAGGCAGAGGTTGCAGTGAGCCAAGATCATGCCACTGCACTCTAGCCTGGGTGACAAAAGTGAAACTCCATCTCAAAAAAAAAAAAAAGATTTTATATTTTGTAGTCTCCCTAGTTTTGCTTCCAAGAAGGCAATTAAAATTCAGTTCTTTCTGTATTTTCATTACTTCTGAATCTGAGTCAACTGTCAGATGGATGCTTTTGCCTTAATTTGACTTTTTATTACTTCCAAATCATAGCCTTAGAGACAAGCACTTTCTGGATTTCAGTCTGGTCCAATAGACAGTTTAATGGAATAAAAAAAATGAGAGACTAAATGACTTATTAAATTAAGTGTCTGTATCAGCTGTTCCCTGGGGCAGTGTTCAGTTTGATTTAAAATGACTTTTCACTTCCCTGAGGGGGAGGCAGTAGAGAGGGAGGACATTTCCATTAATGACTTCCTATTCCACAGAACAAAGCTCTGTAAAGAAAATCAGCTGATCAGCTTCCTCTGTTCATATTTTGGCTCAGGCAGAGAGACTTGCCCTATATTTCTTTGTCTCAATATGGGGGTAAGAGAGGGGAGGTTTTACAAAATTGCAGAACTTAGAGCTTTTCTGCCCTGGTTCTTGCCTGTGATGGTAATCTTTTTGTTGAGGGAAGTGAAGAACCTAAAGGTCCTTAAGTCTGCTTTTATTTTTTCTTCTAGCAAGTACTGGCTGTGAGTGTGGGACAGGATTTTGTGTTTTCTGTGACAGTCTGTAGTTTTTGGCCTCTGAACTTGATAGTTTACTTGCCAGAAGATCTAATGGGGGAGTGAGGAGTGAAAGAGTAGGATGTTATAGGGTCTGTGGCATTCTAGGGAATATCCCTGCCTACTACCACTACCCAGTAGGACGCACTCTCTATAAAACATTGTCCTTATTTAAGCAAAACAACTCTTTGTGGAATCTGCTTGACTCCTAATCTCCTAGTTAGAAGCAATTTGAGGGTTGAGGTGGAGGCATCTTCTCATCTTGATTTTTTTTTTTTCTGGGCTTCCATCTTTTCTCTGAACTGACTCCTAATTTAGGCAGTTTTACATTCAGACTGTGGGTGTATGTGTGTATGTGTGTGTTAAGGCGCCATGTATGTGGGAAGTGTGGAAAATGAAGACTGCTTTTGCCCCATGGGCTCATTTAGTGACTTATAATGTAATATTAATATGTTAATATCCCTAAGACACAAGAGAGTCAAAATTAGTGTTTTGTTAAATGTGGGGCTGGGGGCATGGTAGCTCATGTCTGTAACCCTAGCACTTTGGGAGGCCAAGGCAGGTGAATTGCTTGAGCTCAGGAGTTCAAAACTAGCCTGGGCAATGTGGCAAAACTTCATCTCTACCAAAAATACAAAAAATTAGCTGGGCATGGTGATGGGTGCCTGTAGTCCCAGCTACTTGGGAGGCTGAGGCAGGAAGATTGCTTGAACCTGGGAGGTCAAGGCCTCAGTGAGCTGAGATTGTGCCACTGCACTCCAGCCTAGGTGACAAAGTGAGACCCTGTCTCAAAAAATTAAAAAAAAAAAAAGTGGGGGCGGGTGGTGGGGTAGGGGCTGGGTGAGATGGCTCACACCTGTAATCCCAGCACTTTGGGAGGCTGAGGCGGGAGGATTGCTTGAGCCCAGGAGTTCAATACTAGCCTGGGCGAGACATAACAAGAGTCTATCTCTATTTTTCAATATTAAAAAGAAATGTGGGTTTTAACTCAATTGGCAGAAAACCAATTTAGTGGCATGCTACCAACAAAAAAAGAAATTTAAATAGAATAGAAAATATAGGCTGGGGCTGGGCGTGGTGGCTCATGCCTGTAATCCCAGCACTTTGGGAGGCTGAGGAGGGTGTATCACTTGAGGTCAAGAGTTCGAGACCAGCCTGGCCAACATGGTGAAACCCCATCTCTACTAAAAATACAAAAATTAGCTCGGCATGGTGGCATGCGCCTGTAGTCCCAGCCACTGGCAGGGCTGAGGCAAGAGAATCGCTTGAACCTGGGAGGCTGACGTTGCTGTGAGCCAAGATGGCGCCACTGGAGAGGCTGGGTGCAGAAGTTCACGCCCGTAATGCCAGCTTTTAGGGAAGCAGAGGCAGGAGGATAGCTTGAGTCCAGGAGTTCAAGACCTGCCTGAACAATATAATGAGACCCCGTTCTCCACAAAAAGGAAAAAATATATGTTTTTTAATGAAATTTATTTATATATAAAATATATAAATATATACTTGTATATATATGGCACCACTCAGTAATGGTAAATATTGTTTTATCAACTTTTGCTATATTATATATACATATCTATTGGGTTCCAGTTTTAAAGGTATTTCTTACCTTTAATTTTGTCAAAACAAAATTGACAAATAGTGTTCTAGATCTCAGAGTATCCTTTAGAATACTAGTCCTCTGATAAACAGAGTTTCCCTCTATAAAAAGATTCTGAGATTGACTGTATCTAGGAAATCAGGCATATTATATCTCTCTTTTGGAGATTCACAGTGTGCATTAGTAAACTGTTAAGAGGCTGGGCGCAGTGGCTCACGCCTGTAATCCCAGCATGCTGGGAGGACAAGGCGGGCAGATCACGAGGTCAGGAGATCAAGACCATCCTGGCTAACTCGATGAAACCCCATCTCTACTAAAAATACAAAAACAAAATTAGCCAGGCGTGGTGGCGTGCGCCTCTAGTCCCAGCTACTTGGGAGGCTGAGGCAAGAGAATGGCATGAACCTGGGAGGTGGAGCTTGCAGTGAGCCGAGATCATGCCACTGCACTCCAGCCTGGGCGACAGAGTGAGAGTCCGTCTCAAAAAAAAAAAACTGTTTAGAAAGTCTTGCAGTTAAATGTTTATGAACTTTGTATGACCACAGAACTTTTTTTTGGCCCATACAATGGCTTTCAACATTCTGAGGAGCAAGTGTTTGGAAGAATACACCTTGAGAAATATTAATCTAGATGTGTGGTCCTGAGGAAAAGTTGTATTTATTCATTCTGGAAGCTTTTGTATACCGTATGGGGCCTGTGGCATTCTAGAGAACATTCCTCCTACCATCACCACACAATAGAACCTGATTTTCTGTCATTGGAATAAGTGGATAATAGGTTCCATACTGTGGGTTTTGAGAAGGGTAAAGGTGGGGCATAAGGGTAGAAGCGCTTTTCTCTAGAATCATGCTGAGAGGAGATATCTATTCCTTTATGTAGAATTACTTTCTGAGACAGGAACTGTTAATGTCCTGTTTACTGAAATTCCTTTTTTTTTTTGCTTTGTCCACAGATGTGGGACCTAGGAAAAGGCCTGAAGATTCCCCAGCTATACCAGTCTGGAGTGGTTGTCCTGGTTCTTACTGTGTTGTCTTCTATGGGGCTGGCAGCTATGTGAAGAAAGGAGGCTCCCAGCATCATCTTCCTACACATTATTACATTCACCCATCTTTCTGTTTGTCATTCTTATCTCCAGCCTGGGAAAAGTTCTCCTTATTTGTTTAGATCCTTTTGTATTTTCAGATCTCCTTGGAGCAGTAGAGTACCTGGTAGACCATAATAGTGGAAAAGGGTCTAGTTTTCCCCTTGTTTCTAAAGATGAGGTGGCTGCAAAAACTCCCCTTTTTTGACCACAGCTTGCCTACTCTCGGCCTAGAAGCAGTTATTCTCTCTCCATATTGGGCTTTGATTTGTGCTGAGGGTCAGCTTTTGGCTCCTTCTTCCTGAGACAGTGGAAACAATGCCAGCTCTGTGACTTCTGCCCTGGGGACGGGCCGGGGAGGGGGGTGGGTTGGTGAGGCTTTGGGTGCCACTGCCTGTGGGTTGCTGGCTTAAAGGACAATTCTCTTCATTGGTGAGAGCCCAGGCCATTAACACCTACACAGTGTTATTGAAAGAAGAGAGGTGGGGGTGGAGGGGAATTAGTCTGTCCCAGCTAGAGGGAGATAAAGAGGGCTAGTTAGTTCTTGGAGCAGCTGCTTTTGAGGAGAAAATATATAGCTTTGGACACGAGGAAGATCCAGAAAATTATCATTGAACATATTAATGGTTATTTCTTTTTCTTGGATTTCCAGAAAAGCCTCTTAATTTTATGCTTTCTCATCGAAGTAATGTACCCTTTTTTTCTGAAACTGAATTAAATACTCATTTTATCTTTGACTCTCCTTGAAATCTAGAGAAACCAAGAAAATGGCTGTTGGGAAGGAACCAATTTCCTCCTCTTCCCTTGGGTCTCAGGCATTTACATCCTCCCTCTCCCCGCAATCTGACCTTTACCAGGAGGGAAACAGTTCTCCTACATCTCATCATTGGAAAAGTTTTCAGGGAATCAGATAGAACTTAGCCAGAGATTTAAATATCACAGAGAAGCCTCAGAGAAGGAAGGAGAAAAAGAAAAGAAGTGACTCATGTAGAGTGCTTTTGGGTTATAGGCACCAAAATCCCATTAAGGACTGATTATAAGCTTCATGGTACAGTTCAGCAAATTATGATTCATTGAGGGGCACAGAGGACCAGTGTTGGTGACAGCTAGGGGATGATGAGGTTATAGGCTTGGGGTGAATGAAGCATAGAGATTTTTTTTTTTAAAAAAGAAGGGATTGTTGAAAACCTGGCAAAAATGTATAATTTAATGAGAAAACTTGCTGCTTTTAAAATCCATATAGGCCAGGCTTTAGCAGGCATGCTGTTTTGATAGTTTTTGGGAACTCTGGAATAAGAGACTTATCTCGTCTGTCACTTTGAGTTGTTGGCCAGCCAGTTAAAGCTGTGGGTCGAAGAGGGGAAATGTTAACTGGCTGGTGTCAATTGGATAGGAAGACCTTAGTTAAGGTGGGGACCTGCTGTTTTAACAGTCTTCATTCAGGGTCCCAAATAGTATTTGGCTTTAAGTAATGATTGCTTTTCCCTTTTTACTAGAGGGGCCCTGGGAAGTCCTTATACCTTTCCTCCATTTTAAACCAGCTGTTCTCTACTTTGTCCTTGGAATGAGAGACAAGTGATCATGAGAGAACACTTTGTCATTGGGACTGGGAAAGGTTTGGCAAGGGCATTAAATTTAACAGCCAGTGCCAGGAAAATATAAAATGGGGTCAATGATAAACAGCTGTTAGAGGCTGGAAAATGGGTAGGGCAGTTGAATTTTTTGGTGGTTTCGTACCATTTGGGTGATTGAAGCATGGTAGTGGGTGGGTGGGGGGTGTGACAGAGCATCATGTTTGTTATTCTGCCTTAAATTTCTACTTACTGTCTTTTTCTTCTCTGTCTTCCAGTCACTTTAATATCTTCAATTTTCAAACTATATTTGTACTTGGGCTTAGATAGAAAGTCTTACACAAGCATAGTATCTTCTACTTTGGTTTTCCCTACCTTTTCTTCCCCACCTTCTCCAAACACACATATACATACTCTACTCAATTCTATTTCTGATTTTGTAGTTGTTAGTTGTGCATGCTCAGGATAAAAAATGAGTGGGTAGGGTTGAGGGACTGGTTCTTTGAGGTTCTGCCCTTTTTCCATGATTCAGACCAACTTTCTCTTGGTCATTTCTGGAGTATAACTGACTCAATTCTTGTAAAAATGTGTTCCACCCAAACCACTGTATGTTCTTTTCCCTACTTTATTTTCTCCTACCTTCCTTCTCCTAATTGTGTTACAAGAGGCAGCCATAGCAAGAATGGAAAATCCAGATCAGTAAAAGATTCAACAAAAAAAGTTTATTTTCCAAATTTGCTTTTACTCCCACCCCAAAATTTCCCTGTTTCACAGTTCTGACTGGGGGCTCTTGTTTATTTCACTCAGTCGCTATATGGGTTTTTCAGTGTGTGGCCACTTGGTCCATATGAAGTTCCAGGTTTGTATTTCTGGACCTCAGCTAGATTACGCCCTGCCCAGAGTTCTAGCATACGTGGACTTCCAGGTGGGCTCTTAGGATTTGGCTGGGCTTTGGGGACCTGGAGTATGACCTGCAGAGGGGTGTGAGCTTTGGAGTTCATCTGGGGAATTGAGGTTGGCAGCTGGGGAGCTTGGAATTATGGTTGGACTTCGTGCTTGTTGTACAGTCTTTGTGATAGACTTCTTTCTGAGTTTCTTCTGACTGTCTGGATCATGGGGCTGTCAGTGATAAGAGTGAGAGAGATAGTCATGTCTCTGGTCAGGCCCGGATCATTCCTAATGCACCTCAGGATTCTAACTCCCTTTCTCCCCATACCATGGGCAGTAGATCAAGTTTCAAATAAGAAAAGTTAAATTTGATTTCTCTAACCACCCTCCCCCACCTTGAGATTAGATCATTTTCTACTGTTGGGGGTATGATGTCCTTAGCCCATCCCTTCAGGCCTCAGAAGGTGATTAAGGACTAGTCAAGATAAGACAAATTGGTTAGAGGTCCCCCATGCTGGGATAGTGGTGGCATAACAATAGACATTTTTTGAGGTTGAAAAGAAATTGAGACAACAGGGTTTTGGGTTAGATGGGAAGAATAGATACCTTGCCTAAGATTTCAGGACACAGCCCATTGGAGGCCTTGAGTAAATCAGGATTTTTCTGTATCCATTTGGTGAGGGAGGCAGCACCAGCAGTTGTACGGGAGGTCAGGGTCACCCGAGCAGGGGGTATCTTCAGAGGCATTTGCCAGGTGCCCATGAAGGAACCCCAAGGATTTGCCTAAAAATGAAAAGGGATTCCTCAGTAGGGCTTCTCACTCCCAGTAACTGACTTAGACCTCTGTTTGTATTATTTCCTTTCTTTACCTTTAGGAATGCATGGTTATGAAACAAGACTGAAAGCGTAATCTTCCCACCTTTCCTTATCCCCCTCCCTCATTTAGGCTTTGCAGGCCTAATTTTTTCATCCCCTTTACTCTGCCAACTTAAATTCCACATCCTTAGGCTGAGTGTGGCAAAGGAGTACCCACTGCACAAATGTTATCACCTGAAGGCTTTCATTTATACAGATCATTGATCAATTTAAGAACTTCTGAAGGGTGCTAAACACAACTCTATCCTGCTGGGTAAGCTGGCCGGAAGTTCAGGGGCTCTCACATTACAACATGAATTAGATTAAACTTTAATTTTCCCGATAATGGCTGTGAGAGACTGCACATCTCCCAGTTCTGTGCCTTAATTGTTTGCCTTTCTTGATAGGAGTGAAGATAGTATCTCACCTTGGAATGGGGCACAGAAGGCAGTAGATGACCACGATCGTTGGCAATAATTTGAGTGTAGCCTTCATGAGAAGAGATGCTCTGGGGTACAAGTGGGAGAGATAAAGGTTTGTGAGGGGAAAAAGGGAAGTATTTGGGGAGCTTGGTCAGAGAAGAATATGGGAGTTTAGAGAATGCTAAAAGGAGTTAATTGACAGGGAGAGCATGAGGCTATCTTGTAGGTGCACTGAACATGGAATACCTCTTTTGTTGGCTTAGTGGGAGACCAGTTCTGCAGATACTTGGATGAGAAAGCCTTTTCATACTGTGGAGAGAAAGATAAGTAGCCCTATGAGACTTCAAGGCCCCAAACCCAGGAAATGAAGACTAGGCACAATTCTTTAGATTTGAAGACCAAAGGCCTGACCAACCATGTAGGCTTTAAATCACTATGACAAGGGTGTAATTTGTTTGGTCTAGATGTGTGCTGTCCAACATGGAGCCGGGAGCCACATGGAGCTGTTGAGCACCTGAAATATGACTAGTTCAAATTGAGGTGCTTTATAAATATGAAATATGCTGAATTTTGAAGTTTTTTTCTTTTCTTTTTTTTTTTTGAGATAGGATCTTGGTCTGCCACCTGGGTTGGCGTCAGTGGCGTGATCCTAGCTCACTGCAGCCTTGGACACCTGGATTCAAGCGATCCTCCTCCCTCAGACTCACAGGTAGCTGGGACTACAGGTGCATGCCACCATGTCCAGCTAATTTTTAAATTTACTTGTAGAGATGAGGTCTCACCATATTGCCCAGGGTGGTCTCAAACTCCTGGCCTCAAGCGATCCTTGTGCCTCAGCCTCCCAAAGTGTTGGGATTACAGACGTGAGCTACAACACCCAGCAGGTTTTGGAGATTTAGTACAAAAAAAGAACGTAAAATGTCTGATTATAATTTTTTAAATACTGATTAAATGTTGACATAATATTTGGATTTATTGGGTTAAATTCAATATATTTAAATTTTATGTTTTAATTTTTTCATGTAGCTACTAGAAAATTTAAAATTACATTTGTGGCTCGCACTCTTTTTGTTGGGCAGCACTGGTCTAGATCAGGAGTTGGTAAACTATGGCCTATGGGCCATATCCATATTGCTGCCTGTTTGGGGATGGCCTGAGAGTAAGGGTGATGTTTATAAATGAACATTTACAGTTGATTCAATCAAATGGAACACTAACTTTGAATCCCAGTTAAGTGAAATGTTTTCTCAACCCCCAAAATTCCATTATTTTCATTAGTAGTACAAAAAATTGTACTCAGTTATATTTTGAATTTGTCAAAAATGTTATGGAAAAATGTTTTTCTTTAATTATGCAAGTAGCTACAGAATATTTTTGACTTTGCCACTTGGCCTGCAAAGCCTAAAATTTTTACACTCCACCCTTTTACAGAAAAAAAATTGCCAACTTCTGGTTTATACCCTACAAATTTAACCCAGGGATACCTTTGGATCGCCCCTGGGCTCTCTCTATCCCTGAGGAGGTAAAATATTATCTCACTCCACTCTCAGCTATCTGTTCAAAGATCAGAATCCTATGAGAGGGGACAGTCCAAAGATAGAATCTGAAAAACAAAAGTAAACGTTAAAGAAATGGAGAATGGGAACTTACCTGGTTGGCACTGTAGTTAGTGGCCATGATCTTGTGCTGTTTACACTCGTTGCTTGGCAACTGCAGAAGGCCGACCTCCTGGGACTACCAATGAGCAGAGGCTGCCTTTCTCTTCTGCTTATTATTATTCACTTCCTTGGCTCACACTGCCCCCATTTGTTTTCTCTGGAACTTAGATTCATTTTTATTTTAGAGACGGGAAAGACTGAGTAAATGTGAGAAAATTAGCTGAATAGCCACTACTTTTTTTCTGGCATAACCTACCCCTGCTTAAGAACTTCCACGGGCCTTTGATTGGGGTTTTTAACCACTTTAACAAACCATGTAACCCTGAGAGCTATACTTGTTGGACAACATGGTGTAATGTACCACAGGCTGTAGAGCCAGATACTGGGGTTTGAATCCTTATTCAACATGGGAACATAGGAGCTATATGACATTAAACAACTGTCTTGTCTTCACTAAATTTCTATCAACTCATTTGTATTGTGGAGATAATAGAGCCTGCTTTTACAGGGTAAGTGAGATAAAATGAATAAAGTGTCTAGACAATATCATAGCATAGTAGGTATTCAATCCTGGTGAGATCCTGTTTATAAGGCCCACTACTTTGTTTTATCAGACAGAATAACAAAGGAACAATATTTAAAAAGCAACTAGCTCAAATCTGTCCCCAGAAGGAAAAACATATCTTGTCCTTGGTCCTTAAAAAATTTCCTCTGTCACTGTCTAGAAGCACAGCACCTAAGAACACAGGCGTTTAGTGTTGACTGGAATAAAATGGAATCGGGTGCTGGTGCAAGGAGATTGAGCAGGGATGAAGAGAGAAAGTCACAGAGTGGAAAGGTTCAGGTTTGGAGAGTTCAATGGGGGGGTGCCAGGACATAAGCCTAATATTTGTGGGACAAGGAAACCCCTCTGAAACTCATAAAATGGTATTTTAATACCCATCTACGAGGTGGTTAAGAGAATTAATAAGTAAGTAGAACTGTGCTTTGTGAATTGTAAAGTGAATTTATATATAAGGTGTCAAGATGAAAGGGAAAAACTAAGAAATAAGTTGCCCAAAGATATCATTAGGACCAGGAGACCATTATAAAGCATATCCAGGCCGGGCGCGGTGGCTCACGCCTGTAATCCCAGCACTTTGGGTGGCCGAAGCAGGCGGATCACAAGGTCAGGAGTTCAAGACCAGCCTGGCCAACATGGAGAAACCCTGTCTCTACTAAAAATACAAAAAATTAGCCAGGCATGGTGGCGCATGCCTCTAATCCCAGCTACTCGGGTGGCTGAGGCAGGAGAATTGCTTGAACCCGGGAGGCGGAGGTTGCAATGAGCAGAGATCGTGCCACTGCACTTCAGCCAGGGCGACAGCGTGAGACTCCGTCTCAAAAAATAAAAAATAAATAAAGTATATCCATCAGTCCCTTCTCTTTTCCTTCTTCCCCCAAAATCCTCATCTTAACCAACACACCAAGTATAAGAGCACTCCTATGCTTCTGCAGATGGAGGGAAGAACACACCAAGTATAAGAGCACTCCTATGCTTCTGCAGATGGAGGGAAGAACAGCTCTTGTTTTATAGGCTCTGGAGTTAATACCTGGATAATGTGAGATCTGGAAAGATAACTCATGTGCTTAGTCCCTGTGGTTCTTATCACTCTCTAGAGAAGAGTTCTTTAAGGACCAAGGACTATCTTTGCTCTAGGATATCCATTTTGGCCCTTTAATCTGCAATGATAGGCTAGCATTATTTCTCTTAGAATTTGTCTTCAGTTGGTAATGCCTCCCTCTGCCTTTCTGATAGGGATGTAATGATAAATGATGACTGCACTCATTTTTAAAAGTTAACTAGTTTTTGTTCAATTGAAAAAGTAATGTACATGGAAAAAATTTCATGTTTACAGGATGTTCAGTGAAAAGCCAATCTCCATTTGATTTCAACTCTCAGTCTTGCTCCTCAGGGCAACTGCTGTTACTCATTTCTTGTGTCTCCTTCCAGAAATCTTCTCTGCATACAAACACTAATGAGAGAGCTGTCCACATTGCTTTTTGATTTGCTTTTTGACTATCTTGGGGATTATGTTTTTATCATAATATTCCATTTTGGGATGCACCATAGTTTGTTCAGACCCATATGGATGACCATTTAGTTTATTTATAGTCTTTTGCTAATAAGGACATTGCTGTAATGAAAAATCCCTATGTATCTTTATGAACATGTATGTATGTATTTTTATGTACATATGTGATCTGTAGGATAAATGTTTTAAAGTACATTGCAAAGTCAAAAGGGTTTGTGCATTTAAAATAAGTAGATAGGCCGGGTGCGGTGGCTCACGTCTGTAATCCCAGCACTTTGGGAGGCTGAGGTGGGCGATCACGAGGTCAGGAGATCGAGACCATCCTGGCTAACATGGTGAAACCCCGTCTCTACTAAAAATACAAAACAGTAGCTGGGCGTGTGGCGGGCGCCTGTAGTCCCAGCTACTCAGGAGGCTGAGGCAAGAGAATGGCGTGAACCCAGGAGGCGGAGCTTGCAGTGAGCCAATTTTGCGCCACTGCACTCCAGCCTGGGTGACAGAGTGAGACTCCGTCTCAAAAAAAAAAAAAATAAATAAAATAAAATAAGTAGATAATGTCAAATTACCACTGAAAGACATTGTGCCAGTTTGTACTTCTACCAGTGGTGTATGATGGCATATGAGTGCCTAGTTCTCTGCTTTCTTTTCAACATCATCGTTTTTTCTGTTTTTTTTTTTTCAGTCTAAACTAATTTTAATTGAACTAATAGAACTAATTGATTGAACTAGTAGAACTAATGTTAACTGAGCAGTTACTATATACATGCCAGGCACAGTTCTAATTGCTTTATTACATTTTCTCATTTAGTTCTCAACCCAACCAAGGAAACTGGAGAATACACAGTGAGGAGTAGAGCCAGGATTTAATCCCAAATATTCTGACTCTAGAGCCAGCAGTTTTAACCATTATACCATATTGCTTGTTAAGCTGTAGGTTGAACATGGTATATAATTTTATTTTTTGTTTTTGTTTTGAGACGGTCTCCCTGTTGCCTAAGCTCTGGAGTGCAGTGGTTCCATCAATATCCTGAGCTCAAGCAATCCTCCCACCTTAGCCTCCCAAGTAGTTGGGAGTATAGGCATGAGCTACCATGCCCAGCTGATTAAAAAAAACAAATTTTTTTTAAGAGATAGGGTCTTAACTGTGTTGTTCCTCTTGTCTTCAATTCATGGCCTCAAGTGATTCTTCAACCTCTGGAAGTGTTGAGATTACAGGCACGAACCACCACACCCACCCAACACGGTATATCATTGTTTTAAATTTGCATTTCTTTAATTAGGGTGTTTTTATATGTGTATAAACTGTTTTTATTTTAATTTTTTTTCCCTGAAAATGGCCTTTAATGTATTTTGCCACTTATTATTGGGCTGTTGACTTTTTTTTTTTGAAACCAGTCCTCCCTCTGTCACCCAGGCTGGAGTGCAGTGGCATCATCTTGGTTCACTGTAACTTCTGCCTCTCAGGTCCAAACAATCCTCCCACCTCAGCCTCCCGAATAACTGGAACTACAGGGATGCACCACCACACCCAGCTGATTTTTTAATTTTTTTTGTAGAGATGGGATTTTGCCATGTTGCCCAGGCTGGTTTTGAACTCCTGGGCTCAAGCCATCTGCCCACCTCAGCTTCCCAAAAAGCTGGGATTACAGGCTTGAGCCACTGCACCCAGCCTGTTGATCATGTTCATTAATCTGTTTGAACTCCATATATTAAGGAAATTAGTCCTTTGTCAAATATGTTGGAAATATTCCCTCCAGTTTGTCACTTACTTTCATTTTGTTGGTGGTTTTTCTGTTTTGTTTTTGTTTTTCTGTGGGTTTTTTTTTTTTTTTTTTTTTTTTTTGCCATGGACATGTCTTTAGTACTTATGTAGTAGTCAGATGTATTACTCATTTTTTCTATGCTCTGGATCTTATGCTTTGAATGGCTTTTTGTGAATTCCAATATTTTAAAAATAATTTACCCCTAGCTTCAGTTCTTACATTTAAATTTTTGTTCCTTCTGGAATTTTAGTGAATGTGGACAAGGTTATGCTTCAGTTGCCTTAACTAGTTGCCTTGGCATCATTAATAAGTTTTCTTTTCCTCTACTGATTTGAAATGCCATTTTTAATGTATTCCCTAACATATTTGGGTCTGTTTCTGGATCCTCTAACCCATTGTTCTAGAGAGAAAGGTGATCGTTTTAGATTATTTGTCTCTCTGTAATCTAAAATCCAAGGTACACGCTGGGCACAGTGGCTCACACGTGTAATCCTAGCAGTTTCAGAGGCTGAGGCAGGCGGAACAGTTGAGGACAGAAGTTCGAGACCAGCCTGACCAACATGGCGAAACCCTGTTTCTACTAAAAATACAAAAATTAGCTGAGCATGGTGACACGCGCCTGTAGTCCCAGCTACTCGGGAGGCTGAGACAAGAGAATCGCTTGAACCCGGGAGGTGGAGGTTGCAGTGAGCCGAGATTGCGCCACTGCACTCCATCCCCCGGGCGACAGAGTGAGACACCATCTCAAAAAAAAGAAAAAAAAAAAAAAAAGGCCAGGCGCGGTGACTCACGCCTGTAATCCCAGTACTTTGAGAGGCCGAGACGGGAGGATCACGAGATCAAGAGATGGAGACCATCCTGGCCAACATGGTGAAACCCCGTCTCTATTAAAAATACAAAAATTAGCTGGGCGTAGTGGCGCGCTCCTGTAGTCCCAGCTACTCCAGAGGCTGAGGCAGAAGAATCGCTTGAACCCGGGAGGCGGAGGTTGCAGTGAGCCGAGATTGCGCCACTGTGCTCCAGCCTGGCGACAGAGTGAGACTCCGTCTCAAAAAAAAAAAAAAAATCCAAGGTGCAGTCCTGGCTTGATCCTATGTGAATTCTAATATTTAAGATTTCAGGCCGGGCGCGGTGGCTCAGGCCTGTAATCCCAGCACTTTGGGAGGCCCAGGGGGGTGGATCACAAGGTCAGGAAATCGAGAGCATGCTGGCTAACACGGTGAAACTCCGTATGGTAACACGGTGAAACTCCGTCTCTACTAAAAATACAAAAAATTAGCCGGGCGTGGTGGGGGGTGCCTGTAGTCCCAGCTACTCGGGAGGCTGAGGCAGGAGAATGGCGTGAACCCAGGAGTTGGAGCTGGCAGTGAGCCGAGATCGCGCCACTGCACTCCAGCCTGGGCGACAGAGCGAGACTCCGTCTCAAAAAAAAAAAAGATTTCACTAGGAAATTGTAATATCAGTAGTAACAGGCAATTTTAAGCTTCTAATAAAAGTGTATTGCATTTTAGCCTTTCTTCAGATGAACTGGTTGACTTCAGGTACAGCAGATGGTCTTTTACTAGGACCAGATTTACTTCTTCCAAAGTTGGAAGGGCTCTTTAAAGGCTCCATCCTTTACGTATGCCTTAAGATACTTTTTTCCATTCACTTAAATTCTTTGATGACTGAAACTAAACCATTAGGAAATCTTTTATTTGGACTGAGATTATCTGCTATTGAAGTACAAGTTTAACCTGTACTCTATAGGCGATGTGTACATTGGACCTACATGAAGGCAACCACCAGCATAAGTACTAGAGTCACATTGCCTGGATTAAATTCTGGCTCTGCCTAAATGTGTGGCCTTACACAAGTTAATCTTTCTGGGTCTCAGTACCCTTATATGTAAAATGGGGATAATCTTAGTTTTGAGCATTAAATATATGTAACATGCTAATAGGGTGCCAGATGCATAATGAATGCTCAATTATTTTAGCATTATTATTGGCTTAAGACTGCCAAGTAAGAAGTACTCATTCAGGTTACCTTAAACAAAAAAGGGGAAGTGGGGAAATTATAATTAATAGGAGTATTTAACAGATTCCAAAGGTAGGAAGTATAGTTTGGGCTTCAAAGGATACTAGAATCTCGAAGATAGAACATGATCAGAAAGATTTTCTGTTTCTTCTTTATCATCTCTGTTTCTCATTGCCTTTATTCTTTTTTTTTTTTTTTTTTTTTTTTTTTTTTTTTTTTTGAGATGGAGTTTCGCTCTTGTTGCCCAGGCTGGAGTGCAATGTGCGATCTCGGCTCACCGCAACCTCCGCCTCCCGGGTTCAAGCGAGCGATTCTCCTGCCTCAGCCTCCCGAGTAGCTGAGATTTTAGGCATGCACCACCACACCCGGCTAATTTTGTATTTTTAGTAGAGACAGGGTTTCTCCATGTTGGTCAGGCTGGTCTCGAATGCCTGACCTCAGTTGATCCGCCCACCTCAGCCTCCCAAAGTTCTGGGATTACAGGCGTGAGCCACCGTGCCCGGCCTCCCATGGCAATTTTTAAAACCAGAAAAAATTATTAGTAACCCCTTCATAGTAAAAATGGGGCATTTATCTCATCTATTACACAGTGTAACCACCTGAATCACTGTCTCTAGTTATACCATCAGCTCTCTACTAAGGTTTCTTTTAAGTAGCTCCAAGGTGCCCTGCATGTCACCTTACTGGGTCAGGTGTTGATGGGTCTTGGATAGGAGACCTGGCTTTTGCCCCATTTCCCGGGCTAACAGGATTTCATCCAACCAAGCTACTGGCCAAATTTTGAACTATTCAAACACCCTGGCTTTTGTAGATTTCCTTATAGGAAATGAAGGCGTAGTTCTGACCCCTGAAGAGATGCATGGCTACAAATGTAAAAGCTATAGTTTCAAAACTTCTCTATACAGTTAAAATAGCTGATCCAGTTTTCTTTCCTGAGACTAAGGCTCCCTCTCTCGGAGACTGCTGTTACATCTCTCCTTTCCACTGACAATACCACAAAAGAATAATATTCTTGATAAGATCCCCTTCCTGAGGAGCCAAAGAACAAGCTTTGTATACTCCCCACACACTGCCTATGGGGTAGCCCTCTCTGCAGCATTCATAGAGCTATTTAACACTATTTCTTTTTCTTTTCTTTCTTTCCTTTTTTTTTTTTTTTTTGAGACAGAATCTTGCTCTTGTTGCCCAGGCTGGAGTGCAGTGGCACCATCTCAGCTCACTGCAACCTCCGCCTCCCAGGTTCAAGTGATCCTCCTGCTTCAGCCCCCCTCCATAGCTGGGATTACAGGCACACACCAGCATGCCCTGCTAATTTTAGTATTTTTAGTAGAGACAGGGTTTCGCCATGTTGGCCAGGCTGGTCTGGAACTCCTGACGTCAGGTGATCCACCTGCCTTGGCCTCCCAAAGTCGTTGGATTACAGGCGTGAGCCACTGTGCCTGGCCTATAACACTATTTCTTAAAACAAAACAAAAAGACCAAAGAACAAGCTTTAAACAACCAAAATGACTGAAAAGACATCAGTATCTCTCACTAGTGGTGTGAATTAAATTTGTTTACGTGCATAACTAAGAATAAATGATGGTTATAATGGCACCAGTATAGGATATCTTGGCTATGTGCTTTAACAATATACGGGTTGACCATGAAGTCTGGAAATAGATACTATTATTTTATCATGTATTTAAATATATTAATAAACCATTAATATGTATTCATTAACTTTTCCACATTTCTTGGCAATCTTGTAAATATAGTACAACTATCAGTAAAGAGAGATTAGGGGGCTGGGCACGGTGGCTCACGCCTGTAATCCCAGCTCTTTGGGAGGCTGAGGCAGCGGATCACTTGAGGTCAGGAGTTCAAGACCAGCCTGGGCAGCATGGTGAAACCCCGTCTCTACTAAAAATACAAAAATTAGCCAGCTGTGGTGGCACAGGCCTGTAGTCCCAGCTGCTCGGGAGGCTGAGGCACGAGAATCGCTTGAACCCCGGAGGTGGAGCTTGCAGTGAGCCGAGATCTCACCACTGCACTCCAGCCTGGGCGACAGAGCAAGACTCCATCTCAAAAAAAAAAAAAGAAGATTAGGGACAGTACATGAGAAATAGAATAAGTTCTCTGTCAGACACAGATATTAACCGGGAGTAAAAGGATTTTTCCTCAAGGTAGGTGCTAAGGAGAGTAACAGATTACTAGATAATTTCAGTGTTGCTCATATAAACAATAGCCAAAAAGAGATAATTCACATATTGTATAGAACTATTAGGATGAACGTATCCATTATAACAAAAATACAAACTCTTCCTAAATACCAAAGATATGTTTAAGGCTGGGGGGATGGCGGGACAGGGGAGGAGGAAGCAAGTGAAACAGACCACATGGTTAAAGACTTATATATATAAAACAAAATTTGTAAGGCAGATCTGTGGCCACACATACTGATAATATCAATAGATATGGGGCCGGGCGTGGTGGCTCACTCCTGTAATCCTAGCACTTTGGGAGGCTGAGGCAGGTGGATCACAAGGTCAGGAGTTCGTGACCAGTCTGGCTAATATGGTGAAACCTCGTCTGTACTAAAAATACAAAAATTAGCCAGGCATGGTGGTAGGTGCCTGTAGTCCCAGCTACTCGGGAGGCTGAGGCAGGAGAATTACTTGAATCCGGGAGGTGGAGGTTGCAGTCAGCCGAGATCGTGCCGCTTTAGTCCAGCCTGGGCGACAGAGCGAGACTCCGTATCAAAAAGAAAGAAAGAAAGGGTTTAAATAAAGAAAGAGAGAAAGAATAGGTTTCCCTACCTATTAAAAGAAAATAGTTTTCACATTGACAAAGCAAAGTCCAACACTGTGCTATATAAAAGAGCTACATCTAAGAAGAGTTTCAGGAAGCCTAAATAAATGACTAAGAGATGTACCAGAATTTATTCCTAAATGTAAGCGGGGTTGCAGTTGTAATTATCCATCAAAGTAGAATTCTGACTAAAAAGCATTACTTTTAATGAGAAAAGAGAAAGAAATTTTAGCCACAATTTTTATAAAGATAATGACATTTTATACAAGGAGAAATAGAAGCACACTATAATAGGAGGACTAACAAATCCCTCAGATCTAGAAAGGTCAAGTGAACAATAAGTTAGGATACAGAAGACCTAAACAACATAATAAATATATTTAAGTAGATTTAATAATATTAAACTCTGAACCTTAATAATAGAGAATAAACTTTTTAAAAAAATGCGTAAAGGGCTGGGCGTGGTGGCTCATGCCTGTAATTCCAGCACTTTGGGAGGCCGAAGCGGGTGGATCATGAGGTCAGGAGTTTGAGACCAGCCTGGCCAACATGGTGAAACCCCATCTCTACTAAAAATACACAAAATTAGCTGAAGATGGTGGTGGGCGCCTGTAATCCCAGCTGCTCGGGAGGCTGAGGCAGAATTGCTTGAACCCAGGAGGAGAGGTTGCAGTGAGCCGAAATCGTGCCACTGGACTCCAGCTTGGGCGACAGTGAGACTCCATATCAAAAAAAAAAAAAAAAGAAAAAAGAAAAAAATAAAAAAATGCATAAAGCATTCACAAAAATGTGGCACATTCACATCCTAAGCTACAAAGAAAATCTCAGTATATCCAAAGTGAAGAAACAATAATTCAAATAGTATTCTCTGACCAAAATGTAATACAATTAGACAAATCAAACAATAAAACAAAAAGGCCTCTTCCAAAGGGAATTTTATTTGCACACACCCACACTCACTCTCCCATACATTTCCCCAAAGGGAAATTTCAGAACGTGTTAAACCACTCCTGGGTCAAGGGGGAAATGCAAAATAAATTGCAGGGGTTTGTTTTTGTTTTTCTGACAATGCAAGGCAAAGCCTTTATTCATTTTAATGTTGCACAAGTGTAAGGACCATATAATCTGAGTTTATTTAGGTAACAATAAAAGATAGAAAATATCATTACAGAAATTTAAAAATTGACTATATAATAAATGATTAGGAAAACTAAAAATAGAACAGGACAATGTTCAAATAGATAATAAAATTAACAAATGGGGCCAAAAGATCAACACATATCCTGCATCATCTTTCATGTAGTGTCTCAGCTTTCTTTTTCCCAAACTTAAAGGCAGATTAATTCAAATTAGCCCTATTAAGAATATTAGTTTGCCAGGTGCGGTGGCTCAAGCCTGTACCCAGCCTAAAAAATATTTTCTAATTTCAAAGACATGTAGGCCGGGCGTGGTGACTCATACATGTAATCCCAGCACTTTGGAAGGCCAAGGGGGGCGGGTCACCTGAGGTCAGGAGTTCGAGATCAGTCTGGCCAACATGGTGAAACCCCGTCTCTACTAAAAATACAAAAATTAGCCCACCACCACAGTGGGCCCTGTAATCCCAGTTACTTGGAAGGCTGAGGCAGGAGAATGGCTTGAGCCCGGGACGCAGAGGTTGCAGTGAGCCAAGATCTCACAACTGCACTCCAGCCTGGGCAACAGAGCGAGACTCTATAAAAAAAAAAAAAGGTCATATAGTAAATGTAAATGAATTAACTATTAATTCACACAACCTACTTAATGTAAATGAATTAACTATTAATTCACACAACCTACTTAAACAAGACTAAACAACTTTTAGGAACCAACTCCAGTTGATTTCACCACCTAACAGGAGCAAGACCTTAGGTGGGTCATTTTGTTTAAGGATGACTTGAAATTTTACAATGCCACTTTAGTCCCCACATATAAAAACTCCTCAATAATTTTTTCTTATCAACTAGAAGTTGGGGAAAATATAGTGAGAAATAAAATGATATGGCTTCTCACACATATGAAGGCCGAGATCATGCCTAAATTTCTAATCTGTCTTTGCCGTGAGAGATTCCTTAATCCACAACACTCTACTCAGATAGGACAGAGAATCCCAGGACACTACCCAGGCCACAGGATAAAAAACACTACCTGTCTTCTATCTGGCACCAACAGACTAATATCTAGCTATATACAGGATTGACTTTAAAGTTGATTAAGGAATATTTTAATTCATTCAAGAAAATAAAATTTAGAAATTATATGCTTAGTCTACACAAGTTTAACTTACTTTAGTTACTTAGTGAATTTTGAATTGGCTCCAATTAGTGGTCAGCAGAATACTTTGGTGTAGAAACCAAATAAATCAAGCTATTATTACCTTGATAGTACAAACAATGTTTGTAAAGTGCCAGTTTTATATTTAAGTAAACAAAACCTGCTTTGAAGTAGGGAGGCTGCATCTTTCAACTGCCTGTGCTAGTTAAGTGAATGTTTAATCCTGCTGGGCCAAGCTCACTAGAGAGTCACCCCTCACTTTAAAGCCAAGACTGCTGCTGTCACTGCTATGATAAGTCACAGCCAGCCAGCCTGCTGGCAAAAGGTGATACCACCAGCATTATAAATAAACAGGCCTGGTTGTGAGGTGGCTACACAGTTTTAAAGATGCTGTTAATGGCCGGGCGCGGTGGCTCACGCCTGTAATCCCAGCACTTTGGGGGGCTGAGGTGGGTGGATCACCTGAGGTCAGGAGTTTGAGACCAGCCTGACCAACATAGAGAAACCCAGTCTCTACTAAAAATACAAAAACTAGCTGGGTGTGGTGGCTCATTCTTGTAATCCCAGCTCCTCGGGAGGCTGAGGCAGGAGAATCGCTTGAACTCGGGAGGCGGAGGTTGCAGTGAGCGGAGATCGCGCCATTGCACTCCAGCCTGGGCAACAAGAGCGAAAGTCCGTCTCAAAAAAAAAAAAAAAAAAAAAAAAAAAGATATCTTCCACTGCAGCAAAGGCTACAACACATTCACCATAGGTAGCCTCTTTGTCCCCAATACAACTCAAGGCCCAATTTGCCTTCTTGACACAAGGTGTTTCAATGGTGTTGAAGAGAAATTCCCTTTCTTTGGAATCTTTTATGTAAGTGTCAATAAGGAGACTATACATTTCAGAATGTGTGTTTTCCATGGCAATTTGGAAGTCATAGAAACAGCGGGCTTCTGTAATCTGAACTTCTTGGCTAAATCGCTCCACCAAGTTTTCATTTACTATGCCATCACTTGCTGCAAAGAAAGCCAGAACACGGGATATAAAATCACTCTCCTCGGTCTCCTCGGTATAAGGAAGCCTCCGCCTTCTTATACATCTGCCAAATATCATGGTACTCGATGGGGAAGATGATAAAGTGGCGGGGTCTTCTCTCAGCAGTGGTTCATCCTCCACGCCAGGAGCAGCTATTTTAGTTTTCGGCTCCGCGGGTTCCTGGAAGATCCTCCTCGCGGCCTTGCTGGCCAGGACGCGAGTTCCTCTCAGGGTCGAGGGCGTGTTCTCCTTGTTGGCCAGACTGAGAACCTTCAGCAGCAAGAGCTGCTGTTGCTGCGGGTCAGCGATGGAAGTGATGCGGACGCGGACCGAGAGCATGGTGGTGGCGCGGGAGAAGTTTTTGAAAATAGCAATGAAAACCCCCAGAATTTATGGGAAACAGCAAAAACAGCTATGAGGGAAAGGTTTATAGCATTAAATACCTATATAAGTAAAAATAAATAACAATCCAACTCAAAATATTATACACAAAACCCAGGGTAAACCGAATGACACAAAAATAAGAAATTAGTAAAAATAAAGGCAGAAGTTAATGGGTTTGAAAACAACAACAATAACAATAATAATGGTAGCATTATACTAATTAAAGAATCCAAAACTGTTTCTTTGTAAAAATAATTTTGATAATTTCCTAGCTAAACTAGGAAAGCACAAATCCATGAAACTGGAAATAAAGTGACACAAAAGAGGAAATTTGAAAAATATTCTTGTAAAAATATTTTTAAATCTACATTAAATGGATTTTTTTAGAAAATCCAATTTAACAAAATTTGCCCTTATAGAGACAGCAAATTTAAACCGGCCAAGTAACATAAAATAATCATAGAAACTAGTTAAGGAGTTCCCCTACAAAACAAAGCAGGCCCAGATCGTTTTACAGATGATTCTACCAAACTTTAAAAAACAAATCTTTAATTTTTAAAACTATTTTAGACTATGACAAAAAAGGGAAAACCCCCAAAATCATCTTGCAAAGTAAGTATAACATTGATTTCCAAACCTCAATTTTAGAATCGTGACAAAGACTGTAACAAAAAAAACCATTATAGATCAATTTCACTTTTGTATTAATATTGATACATATATATAAAACATTAGCAAAGTGAATCCAACAGCATGTTAAAAAATATTTATCATGACCAACTGGATAATATTCCAAAAATGCAAGAACATATAATATTAGGAAATCTATTAATATAATCCACCATATTAATTGATCTAAGGTGGAAAAAATGTTTGATTATCCCCATAGATGCAAATTGATAAATTTTACATAATAACAAAAAAAAGTAAAAAGACTAATGGGAAAAGAAATTTATAAATTACATTACAAAGGAGTAATATATTTGATTCAGGAAAAACTTCTAAAAATAGGGAAGAAAAAGACTAATAGCTCTGTAAAAAACTGGGCTAGAAAATGGGGCCAGCCTGATCTGTCCTAAAAATTTATTTTAGGCCGGGTGTGGTGTTTCATGCCTGTAATCCCAGCACTTTGGGAGGCTGAGATGGGCGGATCACCTGAGGTCAGGAGTTCGAGACCAGCCTGGCCAACATGGGAAACCCTGTCTCTACTAAAAATACAAAAAGTAGCTGGGCATGGTGGCATATACCTGTAATCCCAGCTACTTGGGAGGCTGAGGCAGGAGAATTGCTTGAGCCTGGGAGGTGGAGTTTGCAGTGAGCCAAGATCGTGTCATTGCACTCCAGCTTGGGCAACAAGACTGAAACACTGTCAAAAAAAAAAAAAAAAAAAAAAAAAAAAGACGGAATAGTTTTGTCAGTACATGAAAATGTGAGGGGGCCAGGTGTGGTGGCTCACACCTGTAATCCCAGCACTTTGGGAGGCCGAGGCGGTCTGATCACGAGGTCAGGAGTTCAAGACCAGCCTGGCCAAGATGGTGAAACCCCGTCTCCACTAAAACTGCAAAAATTAGCCAGGTGCAGTGGCAGACGGCTGTAATCCCAGCTACTCGGGAGCCTGAGGCAGGAGAATCGCTTGAACGCAGGCGGCAGAGGTTGCAGTGAGCTGAGATCTCGCCACTGCCCTCCAGCCTGGGTGACAGAGTGAGACTCACTCTCAAAAAAAAAAAAAAAAAAAGAAAGAAAGAAAGTGTGAGGGACTCTTAGTGGTTGTCCAAGTTAGTTTGTATGTATACTCCTCAGTAAAAGAGGGTTGTTTTGTGTATGTGTGTGTGTGTGTTTGTTTTTTTGTTTGTTTTTTGAGACGGAGTCTCGCTCTATTGTCAGGCTGGAGTGCAGTGGCTCCATCTTGGCTCACTGCAACCTCCGTCTTCCGGGTTCAAGTGATTTTCCTGCCTCAGAGTCCCAAGCAGCTGGGACTACAGGTGCGCACCACCACGCCCAGCTAATTTTTGTATTTTTAGTAGAGACGGGGTTTCACCAGGTAGGCCAGGATGGTCTTGATCTCTTAACCTCGTGATCTGCCCGCCTCGGCCTCCCAAAGTGCTGGGCCTGGCCAAGTGTGATTTTTGTTTGTTTTTCATTACAAAAAGAAGGGGCCAGGCACGGTGGCTCACGCCTGTAATCCCAGCACTTTGGGAGGCCGAGGCGGATGGATCACCTGAAGTCAGGGGTTTGAGACCAGCCTGACCAACATGGAGAAACCTCGTCTCTACTAAAAATACAAAAATTAGCTGGGCATGGTGGCGCGCGCCTGTAATCCCAGCTACTCGGGAAGCTGAGGCAGGAGAATCACTTGAACCCGGAAGGCAGAAGTTGCAGTGAGCTCAGATCGAGCCACTGCACTCCAGACTGGGCCACAGAGCAAGACCATCTCAAAAAAAAAGAAAAAGAAAAAGGAAGCTGAGCTACAGATTAAACAAACATTTCATAGAGAAGGAAATACCATGGCCGGCCGCGGTGCTTATGCCTGTAATCCCAGCACTTCAGGAGGATCACTTGAGGTCAGAACTTCCAGACCAGCTGGGCAACATAAATGAGACCTCATCTCTACTAAAAATCAAGTGATTACCTTTAGGGAGAGAGAAGGAGTGATATGGAAGGTGTGGAGGTAGATGATAAACTTATTTAAATATGCCTTGTTTTATAGCGTTTATTTTGAAACCCAAGTATTTTACATAGTTATAAAACAAAATTAAATTTTAAAAAATTCTAAAATAAATAAATAAATTCTCTTCATTTTTACAACAAAAAGATTTTTAAAGAAGAGATAGTTGGCTATAATACAAAAGCTATATAAACAAGTTAATACCTCTGCTTCCTCTCAACTTGACACAGATCATATTGTTTTCTTTCTTGAGATTAAGTCTCCCTCTAGTGGAGACTAGTTTTACAACTAATCCCCAACACCCAGCACCACAAAGGAAAATATCCTTTGCCTATTTCCTCCTGCTGCTGTAAAATTGTGTATTTTAGGTATCAGAGTCTTGAGAAGGAGGACGTGGTAGAAGATACTGAGCAATGGGATAGTAAAGAGCTGGGGACAGAATTAAGTTTTATAAGGAATTAGAGATATGAGAAGCTCTAAGGGCCAAGATTTGGGTTATTCAACTCAGAATGGGCAAGGAACCTCAGCTTCATGATGGTAAAAAATTCCACCACCTCTGCCCAGAAAAAGGTGATTCACATCCTGATATCACTGTGTACTCAGGGAAATAGCTCCCCACAAGGCATTGCATTAGGGAGAAACTATGGTGAGGAACAGCGATGAGCAGGACATGAAGAGTGATGGTCCTAAGCCAGATATGATGTCATGAGGGTGAACTCCAGGACCTCCTGTCCTTCAGGACGATCCCACAGTCTCACTAACCACTGAGGCCAGATGCAGAAAAGCTTTGCCTTCCCAGAGACTGATCAGGGGAAAAGGTACTGGCACAGCCTCTTCAGTTCCTGGCAGGGACGGGCAGAGACTAGCCCACATTGAAAGTGGCCCCCTGGGGGATTATGGGAGGATCCTTGTGTCCTGGGCTACCCTAGGTCTCATCTGATCTTGCACAGTGAAAGCTACTCATAGAAGAACTCCCTTAGCAGGGAAGCCGTTAGAGTGAAATCTTTCCTAACATTGACTCTGGTTTGTGGAAGTATATGACATTTTTCTCCATTCTCTGTAGCACTGTGGTCTTACCCTCCGAAGAGAATGTTTGTTGGTTGCCACCTCAGCATGTATCTTCCACCCCCTTTACAATTTTTGATAAGAACACAAAAAGAAATGAAGACTAAAAATGGCCCAGTTTCCTAAGATTGTTTTCTGATCCTATAAAATCTAATTCCTTAATGCAGCTCTGTGGTCCTGCTCTTTTGCATACCTAGCTTGAGAATGCTGTCTAGGAAGGGACTCATTTGAAGAATTATTATTTCTGCCAATTCCCACATCTTTCTTTCTCTTGCCTTCACTTCCTCCTTTAAGAGGTGAATTTTCAGACACATTAAAATTCTGGAGGAAAAAAGTGGGCTAATTAGGTGGGTGACCCTTCCTGGATGCAAAATGTAGCATAATTCTCTAGGAATCCATCAACAAAGAAGATAGGCCATTGAGGAAGATATCTCTCTCCCCAAACGTATTGGTTGCTAAAGGCCAGCCCCCAGACCATGATTCCTAAAGTAACAAAAGGTAATGTGAAAAATAATGGAATGTTATTTAGACTTGAAAAGGCAGGAAATTCTGACACATGCCAGAACATGGATGAAACTTGAGGACATTATGCTCAGTGAAATAAGCTAGTCATGAAAGGACAAATGCTGTATGATTCCACTGATATCAGGTACTTTGAGTAGCCAAATCATAGAACAGAAATTAGAAGAGTGGCTGCCAGGAGCTGAGGGGAGGGGTGATCGGGAGTTA
This sequence comes from Pan paniscus, assembly GCF_029289425.2. Classification (NCBI taxonomy): domain Eukaryota; kingdom Metazoa; phylum Chordata; class Mammalia; order Primates; family Hominidae; genus Pan; species Pan paniscus. The sequence goes on along the minus strand of NC_073249.2, from coordinate 88,469,947 downwards.
TTGCTTAATGAGTACAGAATTACAGTTTTGCAAAATGAAAAGAGTTCTGGAAATGGATAATGGTGATGGTTGCAAAACAATATGAATGTATTTAATACCACTGAGCTGTACACTCACAAATGGTTAGGATGATAAATTTTATGTTATATAATGTTACCACAATAAAAAAAATTGGGAAAAAAAGCAATATGATACTTACTGAGGACTGCCAAGGAGTAATGAAAGGAGATACCAGTGGCTGATGCCAGGATGAGATCTTGTGTCCCTCTCTTTTTTTTTTTGAGACAGAGTTTTGCTCTGTTGCCCAGGCTGGAGTGCAGTGCCATGATCTCAGGTCACTGCAACCTCTGCCTCCTGGGTTCAAGCAATTCTCATGCCTCAACCTCCCGAGTAGCTGAGATTACAGGTGTGCACCACCACGCCCAGCTAATTTTTGTATTTTAGTAGAGATGGGGTTTCACCATGTTGGCCAGGCTGGTCTTGAACTCCTGACCTCAAGTGATCTGCCCGCCTCGACCTCCCAAAGTACTCTAAATTTTACCCTCTCCCTTGTCTTTTGTCAGAAATCTTGCACAGAGTAATTTCCTAAAAAGTCTAGATCAAATTAAAAAACTAAAAAAAGAAGCTGGACTACAGTCTATCTAGATCAGCGTTAGTAGTCGCATCATCATTATAGAAGTGATTAAATTAAAATGTAACCAAAAAGGTTTTAACTTATTTTTGCAACAACCAAATGTAAAATTAGAATAATAATAGCACATTTTGCATATGAAAAAATTGAAGCTTAGGAAAGTTAAGTAACTTCTCCAAGAACACACAGTAAGTTGTAGAACCAGTTACCAAACTCAGGTAGTCTGGCAAACCCCCACACCAGCCTGTTCCCAAAAGCCCAGACCCCGAAATCTGAAATCTCTAGCCTTCATCTAATTTGATTGGTTAAACAAATTGAATAAATTTATTTCCTATGAGAATGCTCAGATGTTTAATTTCTTTTCTTTTTTTTGAGATGGAGTTTTGCTCTTGTTACCCAGGCTGGAGTGCAGCCTTGTTACCCAGGCTGGAGTACTCGGCTCACCGCAACCTCTGCCTCTCAGGTTCAAGCGATTCTCCTGCCTCAGCCTCCCTAGTAGCTGGGATTACAGGCATGTGCCACCACACCCAGCTAATTTTGTATTTTTAGCAGAGACGGGGTTTCTCCATGTTGGTCAGGCTGGTCTCAAACTCCCGACCTCATGTGATCCACCCGCCTCGGCTTCCCAAAATGCTGGGATTGCAGGCGTGAGCCACCGCGCCCGGCCTGTTTAATTTCCTAATGTTTACTGAGACTCTTCAAGAGTGGGAGAGGGATATAATATACAGCATTTCCTCAGTTTATTTAGCCACTGAATTTATTTTTTGTAAGCATCTCAAGGAACTGGAGCCCAAATTTTGCAAAACTGCACGTAATATGCAATGTTGCTTTTGTTTGCCTTTTCCAGCTACTGTAAGAGAATATTTAAATTATTTTATCTCACTTAGAAACATTTTTAAATTGAGATATTGAGAACTTGATTTGCCCAAGGTCATAATCAGTTAATATTGGAATCAGAATTAGAATCTAGGTCTGGCCACAATTTCAGGTGTCTTCTTTTAAAGTTATTTATTTTTAAACACTTTTTTTTTTTGATGCAGGATCTCACTCTGTCACCCAGGCTGGAGTGCAGTGGCAAGATCGAAGCTCATTATAGCCTCGACCTCCCCAGGCTCAGGTGATCCTCCAATCTCAGCCTCCCGAGCAGCTAGGCCCACAGGCTTGCACCACCATGCCCAGCTAATTTTTGTATTTTTTATAGAGACAGGGTTTCACCATGTTGCCCAGGCTTGTCTCGAACTCCTGGGCTCAAGTGATCTGCTTGACTCGGCCTCCCAAAGTGCTGGGATTACAGGCATGAGCCACCACTCCCAGCCTAAAGTTATTTTTTTAATTAGAGAAGGAATACTAGCAGATTTCATTCTAGCAAATCAAACAATACCAAGCAGTTACCTAGGTGAACTAAGTAAACCCTATATCACTAAGTCTTGGTTATCTATTTCTGTATAACCACTTCGAAATTTAATGGCTGTGGCAGGTTGTATTTTTCTTTTCTTTCTTTTTTTTTTAGAGGGAGTTTCCCTCCTGTTGCCCAGGCTGGAGTGCAGTGGTGCAATCTCGGCTCACTGCAACCTCCACCTCCTGGGTTCAGGCGATTCTCCTGCCTCAGCCTCCCAAGTAGCTGGGAGCCACGTTAGCTGCGCCACCACACCCAGCTAATTTTGTATTTTTAGTAGAGATGGGGTTTCTCCATGTTGGTCAGGCTGGTCTTGAACTCCCGACCTCAGGTGATCCGCCTGCCTCGGCCTCCCAAAGTGCTGGGATTACAGGCGTGAGCCACGGCGCCCAGCCAGGTTGTACTTTTCAAGAGAGTTGTAACAAGATATTCCACACCACATGCTCTTCTTTAGTGTGACACTCCTCCCATTAAGAGGTGGAGTCTGTATTCCTTCCTCTTGAACTTGGGTGGGCCTGTAGGTAAGGTGGAAGTGATGCAAGGTCAAAAAAGGTTATACATCTTCCACTTGATTGTCTTAGGAGTCACTCAGAATCCAGCCACCTTGGATATGAGGAAGCAGAGCAACCTCATGGAGAAACCACGTAGGTGTTCCTGCTGACAATCCTAGCCGAGATCCCAGTCAACAGCCAGCATAACCTCAGACATATGTTGAAGTAAATTAAAATGGAGACCAGGCCTGAAGAATCTCTGAGCAGACAAAACCAGTTAGGCCTCATAAGTGACCTCAACCTTGATTTACAAACACAAGGGAAACTTATGTTGAGCCATTTCTTGTAAATGCCTGTATTAAAGAAAAACAAAACTTAAGCTCAACCAATTGGAAGTAGCCAAAAACTTATATAACTAGGGACTTTCCAAGAAGGTGAATGAATGAATAAGGCAACTGTAAAATTGCAATCAATCAAATTCTTTATTTTGCTCCACATTTACCCCATAAATACTTGCCCCTGATGATTTGACATGAGAAAATTAAACTTCTTTTGGTTTGGTATTTCCCAATTCATTAATTGCTTCCTATTCAAATGAACTCTATTTTTTTTTTTGAGATGGAGTCTCGCACTGTCACCCGGGCTGGAGTGCAATGGTGCGATCTCGGCTCACTGCAACCTCTGCCTCCCCAGTTCACACATTTCTCCTGCCTCAGCCTCCCAAGTAGCTGGGATTACAGGTGCGTGCCACCACGCCCGGCTAATTTTTTGTATTTTTAGTAGAGACGGGGTTTCATTATGTTGGCCAGACTGGTCTTGAATCCTGACCTCGTGATCCACTCGCCTCAGCCTCCCGAAGTGCTGGGATTACAGGCATGAGCCACAGCACCGGGCTGGTCAAATGAGCTCTTAAAATTTTTTTTTTGTGCCTTAGTTTACCTTTTACATATGTGAATGAGCAACTCCAAATGATTCCAGCCCCAAGCTTTTAAGTCATCTCAGGCTTCCAAGTCTTCTCAGCTGAAGTCTCAGTGATTCTGAAGCAGAGACAAGTCATCCCCACTATACCCTTTCCAAATTCTTGACCCACATAATCCATGACATAATAAACTGGTTGCTGTTTTGTACCAGTAAGTTTGGAGTGGTTTGTTACACACCAATAGGTAATTGGAACACTCCCTTATCTTCCCCGAGGTAGCATCTTGGTGAAGGTGGAGCAACCAATGACCTAGAGGTAGCAGAAAACGGAGGCAACCTCAGGTCCCTGTGGCTGGACTCTGGCACCCTAATGCTCTCCGATGTGTTGGGCTGGCCTTGTCCCTGGGTACCCTGTGCTGAGCAAGGTGCAGCTTTTCTCTGCTGGGCCTTTTGGAGTATCATCCTAACATGAACTTCTCAAGTCCGTGGTCTCATACCATTCTATTTGCTTCTATTTGCCAAGTCCCTGCCCAGTGGGCTTCCTTGTCTTATTCCCAGACTTCTACAAAATACATTTATTCTTGTCTATGTATCTTCCCTTGGAAGGAGATGGGAGTCAAATCTGTTCAAAATCAATTCCTCTCTCCATACCCCCAACTCCTGATAGGGCTGGGTGAAGTTCTCACCACCTACTCCTAAGGGTTTTTATTTATTTATTTATATTTATATTTATATATTTTTTGAGACAGAGTCTCGCACCCAGGTTGGAGTACAGTGGTGTGATATCGGCTCACTGCCAGCTCCGCCTCCCCTCCCGGGTTCATGCCATTCTCCTGGCTCAGCCTCCCGAATAGCTGGGACTACAGGCGAACGCCACCATGCCTAGCTAATTTTTAATATTTTTAGTAGATATGGGGTTTCACCGTGTTAGCCGGGATGGTCTCGATCTCCTGACCTCGTGATCCACCCACCTCGGCTTCCCAAAGTGCTGGGATTACAGGCGTGAGCCACGGTGCCTGGCCTCCTAAGGGTTTTAAAATCCATTCCTGGCCGGGCGCGGTGGCTCAGGCCTGTAATCCTAGCACTTTCAGAGGCCCAGGCGGGCGGATCATGAGGTCAGGAGTTCGAGACCAGCCTGACCAACATGGTGAAACCCGTCTCTACCAAAAATACAAAAATTAGCCGGGTGTGGTGGTGTGCACCTGTAATCCCAGCTACTCTGGAAGCTGAGGCAGGAGAATCTCTTGAACCCGGGAGGGGAGGCGGAGGTTGCAGTAAGCCGAGATAGCACCACTGCACTCCAGCCTGGGCGACAGAGCCAGACTCTGTCTCAAAAATAAAATAAAAATAAATAAATAAAATCCTTTCCCTCAGGAGCAGGAGGCTTACATTCCTTCCAGCACTGGCCTTGCCTTCAGGGTTTCACTGGAATATTTGGGGAGTGTTCTGCAAGGGGTGTAAAGGTGAGCAGCTGCATTTGTTCAAGGCAGCAGGAAGTACTGCTGGGACCCCAAACCCAGCCTCCTGCAGTTTCCTCACTGCCTCACCTTGTGGCCAGAAGAAGCTAGGCAATCCACCCCTTCCATGGTAGGGCTGGGGCTCATGTTCCTTTATTTGGTTCGAACCTCAGTTTACCTCTCCAAGGACTCCAAGATAAAAGCACATTCTTTGTAGGACTGGTTTCAAGTGATGCACCAGTGTAAAAAGGGATTTGCGGGCAATCAGTATAAATGATTTGGGTTTGGATCTAGCTCCGTCACTTAATATAAGGGGATCTTGGGCATGACTCTACAATTTTATTTCTTCATCTGTAATATCTTGATAATGGTTACTTCATAAGATTTTTAAAAGGATTAGATGACACTGTAAATTACTTAGCCTTACAGAAAGTAAATGTAAAGCAGGCCACGCACGGTGGCTCACGCCTTAATTCCAGCACTTTGGGAGGCCGAGGCGGGTGGATCACCTGAGGTCGGGAGTTCCAGACCAGCCTGACCAACACGGAGAAACCCCCATCTCTACTAAAAATACAAAATTAGCTGGGCGTGGTGGCACATGCCTGAAATCCCAGCTACTCGGGAGGCTGAGCCAGGAGAATCGCTTGCACCTGGGAGGCGGAGGTTGCAGTGAGCGGAGATCGCGCCATTGCACTCCAGACTGGCCAACAAGAGCCAAACTCCGTCTCAAAAAAAAAAGTAAATGTAAAGCAAAAGTTAGTTACGATTAGAAAAATGCATATTAACAAATTAAAGACTCCGCAAGCTATTTAATTAAAGAGAATTGCTTAATTCTGTCGGACCCCAAATTTTCCTGCTTGACAAATTCACAGAACCCTTTCAAACGAAACACCAATAATTAGGATTAGGGTGGAGACGGAGGAGCTGGAGTGAACGGGACTCGGCTGGAACACGTCCACGCACGAGTATGAGGTGAGGTATGCAGGTCAATGGGAACGCCACTCCCCTCGGGAAGGACACGGCACAGTCTTTTCGTCCTCCTGGGGCTGAACCCGGGACGTCAACACGAGGCTAACGGGACAGCTGTTTCTCCGCTCCCTCGTCACAGCCCGCGCGTGCTCCGCTCCGCTTCCCTTCGACCGACGTATTGCCAGTACCGTCTCCGTCTTGTCCAGCCCCCGCTGTCGGGAACTGAGAGCACCCTTTCCCAGACTTCCGGTCTTGACTCATTGGTGACGGGAAAGCTCAGGACCTCTGCGGGCCGTGGGGCGGGGCGCGGCGAGAGGAGAGGCGGGGTTCACGAGTGACGGAGGGCAGAAGGGCGGGGCGCAAGAGCGACTGAGAGCACGACGCGGGTGAGAGGAGGGGCGGGGCGTGGGAGTGACGGGGCGTGGGAGTGACTGGGCGCGGAGAGGCCGGAGGCGAGGCGAGGCGTGAGAGTGAATGAGGGAGGAGGGCTGGGAGGGGCTGGAGCGCCCCTGGGTGTCCTTGAGATTGCGGGAAATTCGGGTCACTTTTTCCCCAGGCCTCAGGCCTGCCGCGTCGAATTTGGGGTCTTCGCTAAGCCTGCAAGGTTGGCCAACGTTCAGGATCGGTGCCCAGGAGATGGGCTGCCTTCTCTGGGGCTGGGCAAGGGACTCTGCCTGGCAGCGCGCCTGGACCGGGGCGGGAGCACAGGCTGGATGCGGGGCACCTCGGCGTGATTCGCGGCGGCAAGTCTCTTTTCCATCCCTACCCTGAGCTCCCCCATTCTCTTTCCCCGAAGCAACCACTGTTACGGTTTTTGCGTGCCCTTCCTAGATGATCTCCAGTCGTCCCTCGATATCCGCAGGCAGATTAGCTCCAGGACAGCACCCCATACTAAAATCTGCGGACGCAGAAGTCCCTCCTATAAAATGGCATAGTATTTACCTACAACTACGCACATCCTCCCACACACTTTAAATCAGCTATAGATAACTTGTAATACCTAATACAATGTAGTTATACTGTGTTGTTTGTATTTGCATTATTTTTATTGTTATTTTTCCTAATATTTTGGGAACCCGCTCGTGTGGGAGGTTCCCATACATATATATATATTAATATGCATAAATATATTTCCTCCATTTTCCCCTTACTCAAAAACCCCACACTACACACTACTCTTCACCCATCTTTTCAGTTAGCAGTAAGTCTTGAATCTGTCCAAGAGCAGGATGACATGCAAAATGAGTGATTTAAAACTCTTTCTACAGCTGGGCTTTAAAGTACTTCCAGCTTTTTACTACTGTTTTGGCAGAGGGCTCACCTATGGGAATTAAAAGATGCATTTCTAGCCTGGGCATATAATAAGACTTGTCACTACAAAATAAAATAAAATTAGCTGGGTGTGGTGGCAGTCGCCTGTGGTCGCAGCTACTCAGGAGGCTGAGGTGGGAGAATCCCTTGAGCCCGGAACGTCGAGGCTGCAGGTTCAAGTGATTCTCCTGCCTCAGCCTCCCTAGTAGCTGGGATTACAGTGTGCACCACTACGCCTGGCTAATTTTTGTATGTTTAGTAGAGACAGGGTTTCACCATGTTGGCCAGGCTGTTCTCAGACTCCTGACCTCAGGTGATCTGCCGGCCTAGGCCTCCCAAAGTGCTGGGATTACAGGCTTGAGCCACTGTGCCTGGCCTGAAGTGGGGAGTTTTTATGCAGCTGGAGAGTAAAGGAGGGGGAGTTTCAGAGACCTGAGGGGAAAAGTCTGTGTTTCTTCAGTGTCAGATAATGCCTTGAACAACCAGACTTCTGGGCATCAGCAATTGGACATAACATCCTTAAAGTAATTCATCCGAATCTTCTGCTTTTTTTTTTTTTTTTTTTGAGACAGGGTCTCACTCTGTTGCCCAGGCTGGACTGCAGTGACATGATCTCAGCTCACTGTAACCTCCGTCTCCCAGGTTCAAGCGATTCTGCCACCTCAGCCTCCTGAATAACTGGGACTACAGGCACGTATCACCCAGCTAATTTTTGTTTTTTGGTTTTTTTTGGTAGAGATTATGTTTCACTATGTTGGCCAAGGTTGTCTCGAACGCATGACCTCAAGTGATCTGCCTGCCTCCGCCTCCCAAAGTGCTGGGATTACAGGCATGAGCCACCATGCCTGTTCCTTCTGCAATTTTTTTTCAAGACTCTGAAGTTATATTCTTCTGCTTGACAAAGAAAACAGTACATCAGCAGTTTATAATTATATTATAGAAGGAATATTGGGCAAAACACAAGTGCAAGCAAGCAAGGGCCTGATCAGAATTTTCATCCTTTCAGTAACTAAAAATGCTGGTGTGGTAAAATCTCACGGGGTCCCATTATAAAATGTACCTTAGAAATTCCATGGGATGCCATGGTCTTGTTTGTTTTCATAAACAAGGCCTGTCTATCTGCCGCTGGATTTCCCTCTTGTATCCTAGCAAGGATCAGACTTTGTTTTTTGTGTATATTTTTTGATATGGAGTTTCACTCTGTCACCCATGGATGGAATGCAGTGCCGCAATCATAGCTCACAGCAGCTTCAAACTCCTGGGCTCAAGTGATCCTCCCATTTCATTCTCCCAAGTCTTTGGGACTACAGGTGTGCCCTAGTGCACCTGGCTAGGATCAGACTTCAGAAGATCCTGGCCCGACTGGATGGCACAGGCCCATCACTCTTACTATTTCACTGTACTCTCTGTAAAGTCCTGAAATATTCTGACCAACAGGGATGGACTCTTTTCAAGATCCACAGAGCTCTGAGGAATTTGTCCTATCCTTTTCTTCCCCTACTGCCTCATGTTGCTGGTGTCTGCTTATAAAGGAGCTAATGGAATGGGTAAACTAGGAGTGCTAGAGTGGTTGGTCTGAGACAAGGGTGAGGGGAAGGAATCAACCACTTTGGGATCAGAACAAAGGAGAAAGCAGGGCCATCACGGGAACTGTAGTTATTCCTTTCTTGCTGCTATTTGGCTGTAGTTTCCCTCTCCCATACCATCAAGAAGCCCCAGTGAAACCACATGTACCACATTTATATTTCTTGCTCTGAGATCCATTCCCTGCCCTAACTCTCCCTGTTGTACTTGCAGGGAAATGCATTTCCCCAGGATCCTATCATGCAAAGTGAAAGCCAAAATCCTTGCTGTGTTCCACAAGACCCTTCACCTCCTCCTAGCTCACTCTGATCTGGCTACACTGGTTTTTGCTGTTTCTGGGACACAACAGCTTGCTGCTGCCACAGAACCTTTGCACTTTGTAGCCCCTCAGCCTGGAAGCTTGTCCTCTAGATAGTCTACATGGCTAGTTTCCTCACTTCCTTTAGGTCTTAACACAAAAGTTACTTCTCAGGGGGGCTGCCTTGGCCACACTATCTAAAATTCCACATACAAAGACACCCAGATATTTCATCTCCTGTTTCCCTCTTTATTTCTCTTCAGCAGTTGTCACATCTGACATACTACATAAAAACTGTTTCCTCTGCCCACACACTTTTGACATCAAATGTGTGGGTTTTCCACACCAAGCAATTCTCCAGTTCTCAATGGTCACCAATTGTGTGTCCTCCCATCTAACTCAAGTCTGGCACTAACTACCTGAAATTAATGAAGTTCCCACAGGTTAAGGACTCAGGCTCACAAGACTGCTCCTAACTTCAGATGTCAATCACAAGTTCCAGATTCTCATCTGTACTTCTCACCAATTGGCTATCAACTGGGGCTTTCCCAACACCCTCCTCTTGTTTGATAATTTGCCATAGTGGCTCACAAACTCAGGGAGACATTTACTTACATTTACCGGTTTATTATAAAGAATATGACAAGGCTGGGCACAGTGGCTCATGCTTGTAATCCCAGCACTTTGGGAGGCTGAGGTGGATGGATCACCTGAGAGGTCAGGAGTTCAAGACCAGCCTGGCCAACATGATGAAACTCCATCTCTACTAAAAATACAAAAATTGGCTGGGTGTAGTGGCAGGCGCCTGTAATCCCAGCTACTGGGGAGGCTGAGAGAATCGCTTGAACTCAGGAGGTGGAGGTTGCAGTGAGCTGAAATCGTGCCACTGCACTCCAGCCTGGAAAACGAGTGAGACTCTGTCTGCAATAATAATAATAAAAAAATAAAGAATATGACAAAGTTTACAGATGGACAGCCAAATGGAAGATGCACCGAGGGCAAGTATGGGTGAGGGCTTGGAGCATCCATGCTCTATTTAGGCTTGCCACCTTCCCAGCACCACAGTGTGTTCACTAAGCCAGAAACTCTTGGAACCCTGTTTAGGGTTTGAACATAGGTTCCATTACTTAGACAGAATTGATGAAATCACTGACCATTGGAGTCAATCTCCAGCCCCTTTCTCCTCCCCAGAGGTTGGCGATGGAGCTGAAAGTTCCAGCTCTCTGATAATCTGGTTGGTTTCTCTGGAAACTGACCCCCATCTTCTAGGAATCACCTCATTAGTATAAACTCAGGTGTGCTTGGAAGGGGCTTATTATGGATAACAAAAGACACTCCTCTCACCCCTATTACTCAGGAAATTACAAGTGTTTTAGATCTGTGTTAGGAACTAAGGACAAAGACCAAATGTATACTTCTTCACAATATCACACAAACCATATATTTTATCTTATTATCTGCCTCACAAACTAGGATGTAAACTCTATGAAGACAGGAATTTGTTTTTTGTTTGAGACAGGGTGTCACTCTGTTGCCCAGGCTGGAGTGCAGTGGCACTGAAATGGCCTTGTTATCTGGAGTAACATGCGAGGTTCGTTGTCTCACAGCCACCAAGAATAAGGATGCAGACACACAAAGAGTGAGGTTGAGAGTGGAAGTTTAATAGACGTAAGAAAGAGAATAGCTCTCTGCTGCAGAAAGGGGTCCTGGAAAAATGGGTTGCCAGACCCGTGGTGAAATTCAGGGGGTTTTTAGATGAGCTGGTGGGAGGCAGAGTCTGATCTACATAGCATGCAAAAAACTGGTCTGACCAGGTGTGCTGTTTGCATACTATGGGAATCTCTGGCCTCCTCCACCCCAATCTTTGATTATGCAGGCAGGTTCACTGCCTGAGCTGCACCATGTTGCCCATTTCTTTATTACTGTACATGTGGTAACAAAAAAAGGGAAGATGGAGCCTCCATGGTGGACATGCCTGGCCCCCAGTTACCCCTTTTCTATTGGCACAGCTGCCAGCATTCCCCCATGCAAGCTTCCAGCTTGCTTACCTATGTTTGCAGCTCAATTTTTCAGGCTGCTCTTTCTTAGAAATGATTTTGGGGGCTGCTTTTTTGTTAGCAAAGAAATTCTACTGAGGACTCTTCTGCCCTCACTATCTCTTAAATAATTTCTATCTCCTGTATCAGCACAATCATGGCTCACTGAAACTTCTGCCTCCAGGCTCAAGCAATCCTCCCAACTCAGCCTCCCAAGTAGCTAGGACCACAGGTATGAGCCACCACATCTGGATAATTTTTGTGTTTTTGGTAGAGCCTGGGTTTTGCCATGTTGCCCAGGCTAGTCTTGAACTCCTGGGCTCAAGTGATCAGACTGCCTGGGCTCAAGTCATCCTCCTGCCTCAGCCTCCCAAAGTGCTAGAATTACAGGAATAAACCACCACACCTATCCATACAAAAAAAAAAAAAAATTTTTTTTGAGATGGAGTCTCTGTCTGTCACCTAGGCTGCAGTGCAGTGGCACGATCACAGCTCACTGCAACCTCTGCCTCCCAGGTTCAAGCGATTCTCCTGCCTCATCCTGCTGAGTAGCTCGGATTACAGCTGCCCAACACCATGCCCTGCTAATTTTTGTATTTTTAGTAGAAACAGGGTTTCACTATGTTGGACCAGGCTGGTCTTGAACTCCTGACCTCAGGTGATCAGCCTACCTTGGCCTCCCAAAGTGCTGGGATTACAGGCATGAGCCACTGCACCTGGCCATACAAAATTTTTGATTAAAGAAAAATTTAAGGCTGGGTGTGGTGGTTCATGCTTATAATCTCAGCACTTTGGGAGGTCAAAGCCCAAGGATCTCTTGAGGCCAGGAGTTCAAGGCCAGCTAGGCAATTTAGTGAGACTCACTTTCTACCAAAAAAAGTTTAAAAATTAAACTTTAGCAGTTTAAATTAATTTTTAATTTTTAAAAATTATACATTAGCAGGCCCGGCCGGGTGCGGTGGCTCACGCCTGTAATCCTAGCACTTTGGGAGGCCAAGGTGGGTTGATCACCTGAGGTCAGAAGTTTGAGACCAGCCTGGCCAACATGGCAAAACCTCGTCTCTACTAAAAATGCAAAAAATAGCCAGGCGAGGTGGTGGGCACCTGTAATCCTAGGAGGCAGAGGTTGCAGTGAGCCGAGATCAATGGTACTCCAGCCTGGGTGACAGAGCAAGACTCCGTATCCAAAAAATAAAATAAAATAAAATAAAGAAGTATATATATATAGAGAGAGAGAGAGAGAGAGAGAGCGAGAGCAGGCCCTGTTGGTGCATGCCTGTAGTCCTGATACAGGAGGTAGAAAGAAATTATTTAGCCACTCCAGCCTGGGTGACAAAGCAAGCCCCTGTCTAAAAAAAAGAAAAAAAAAAGCCTTAAAAATATGTACAGGTTGGCCAGGTGCAGTGGCTCACGCCTGTAATCCCCAGCACTTTGGGAGGCCGAGGCGGGTGGATCTCCTGAGGTCAGTAGTTTGAGACCAGCCTGGCCAACATGGTGAAACCCCGTCTCTACTAAAAATACAAAAATTAGCCAGGTGTGGTGGTGGGCGCCTGTAATCCCAGGTACTTGGGATGCTGAGGCAGGAGAATTGCTTGAACTCGGGAAGCAAGGTTGCAGTGAGCCGAGATCACGCCATTGCACTCCAGCCTGGATGACAAGAGCGAAACTCTGTCTCAAAAAAAAAAAAAATAAAGTACAGGTTGAGTATCCTTTATCTAAAATACCTGGGACCAGAATTGTTTCAAATTTGGATTTTTTTCAGATTTTGGAATATTTGCATTATACCCACTGTAGTTGAGTATCTCAAATCTGAAAATCTGTAATCCAAAGTGCTCCAATGAGCATTTCCTTTGATCATCCTGTCAGCACCCAAAAAGTTTAGGATTTTGGAATATTTTGGATTTCAGATTTTCAGATTTGGGATGGTCGACATGTATTTTATATGAATATTCCAAACAGCCTTCAAATATGTGGGCTTTTTTATTTTTTCTGGGAAATACTAAGAAATTATAATAAGGGAGGAGACCACCCCTTATATTGTGTTATGCCTAATTTCTACCTCCACAGAAAGAAGAAGTAAAAACTAAAAGGCAGAAATGGAATCCACAGGCAGATAGCCCAGCTCTGCGCCTGCGCCTGGTAGTTAAACATCAGCCCCTGACCTAACTGCTTGTGTTATCTATAGATTTCAGACATTGTATGGAAAAGCATCGTGAAAATCCCTGTCCAGTTCTATTCCGTTCTGATTACCGGTGCATGCAGCCCCCAGTCATGTACCCCCTGCTTTCTCAATCTGTCACGACCCTCTCACACGGACCCCCTTAGAGCTGTAAGCCCATAAAAAGGATAGGAATTGCTCACTCGGGGAGCTCGGTTTTTGGAGACGTGAGTCCACTGATGCTCCCAGCTGAAAAAAAGCCCTTTCTTTCTACAACTCGGTGTCTGAGGGGTTCTTGTCTGTGGCTTGTCCTGCTACAATAATAGCTATGTTAAGGCTTAACTGACATACAATAAACGGAACATATTTAAAATGTACAAGTTTTGACACGTGTATACACCTGGGAAATTATCACCACAATTCGGGTCTGATTTACACGTTAGGCACAGTTCATAGGGCCTACTTTTTTTTTTTTGAGACAGATTCTCTCTGTTGCCCAGTCTGGATCTCTGCTCACTACAACCTTCGCCTCTCAGGCTCAAGCGAGTCTCAAGCCTCAGCCTCCGGAGTAGCTGGGATTACAGGCGCAGGCCACCACGCCCGGGTAATTGTTAAAGTTTTAGTAGAGACGGGGTTTCGCCATGTTGGCCAGGCTGGTCTCAAATTCCTGGGCTCAAGCGATCCGCTCACCTCAGCCTCCCAAAGTGCTGGGATTAAAGGCGTGAAACACCGCGCCTGGCCAAAAAATGTTTTATTTTAAATTCAAAATGCTGTAATGGAGGCTGGGTGCAGTGGCTTTTTTTACTCAGCATACTTGAGATTCATGTTATTGTATATGCGAGCAGTTCCGTCCTTTTTTTGGCTGAGTAACATTCCATTGTATGGATCGGTCTTTCACTTGTTGATTGACATTTGGATAGTCTACAGTTTGGGGCTATTACAAATAGAGCTGCTATGAACGTGTGTGTACAGGCTTTTGTATGGGCATATGCTCCATTTACTCTTGGTAAATACCTAGGAGTGGAATGGCTGAGTCATATTGTAGTAGTTTAACGTTTTTAAAAAACCCCAAACTGTTTTCCAAAGTGAATGTACCATTTTACATTCCCAACAGCAGTGAATGAGTGTTCCGGTTTCTCCACATCCTTGCCAACTTGGTATGGTCAGTCTTTTAAATTTTAGACATTCTGATATGTGTGTAGTGGTATCTCATTGTGTTTTAAATTTGCGTTTCCCTAATGATTAATGACGCTGGACATCTTTCCATTGATTATTTGCAATCCACATATCTTTTTTTTTTTTGAGATGGAGTCTCGCTCTGTAGCCCAGGCTGGAGTGCAGTGGCGCGATCTCAGCTCACTGCAACCTCCGCCTCCCTGGTTCAAGCAATTCTCCTGCCTCAGCCTCCTGAGTAGCTGGCATTACAGGCGCCCGCCACCACGCCCAGCTAATTTTTATATTTTTAGTGGAGACGGGGTTTCACCATCTTGGTCAGGCTGGTCTCGAACACCCTGACCTCGTGATCCACCCACCTCAGCTTCCCAAAGTGCTGGGATTACAGGCGTGAGCCACCGCGCCCAGCCCCATATATCTTTTTTTTTTTTTAATCAAGTGTCTGTTCAAATTGTTTGTCCTCCTTTTAGGAGAGTTGTGAAAATCTTTTAATTAAAAATGTACATTCTTTCCACCTGATTTAGAACCTAAGAATCTTGAAAGGAAAGAGAAAGAACTAACATTTTCGTGACTGAGAACTGGATGGTGACAAATGAGAAAATAAACACAATAAAGGCAAGTTTGGGGGTGGTGATAGAGCAGAGCGAGTTGTGATCCCCGCTCCGTCACCACGTTCGTTTCATTCCTCTGGACTACTGGGTTAATGATACCGGCAATCAGCGCAAAGCGAGATAATCACCAGCGCACTCTTGGATCTGTATACAGGTTTGTAAACTATGTGGAGGAAACCGACCCATCGCAGTCTCAGCCGAAGAGGCCGGAGCCGGAGCCAGAGCCTGAGCAGGGTCTGAAAACAGGACCGGCCGTTCAGGACTAGGCCCTGAACTACAACTTGCTCCTCAGGGGTCCGGGTCGGAAGTGACGACTTCATTCACTGAGCGGCCATTTCCGGTTCCCAGTGTGTCCGAAGTTCCTTCTGGGTGTCAGAAAAGACACAAAAACTGACAGGGCGGAACCGCGACACGGTGCCTGCTGATATCAAAAGGTCTCACGGCTCCGGAGGGACCCAGTCGCCCACAGCCGCCAGGGGCGCCGCCGGCTCCGAGCCCGTTGTCGAGAGCCGCTCGGCTGCTCGGGTCTGTCCTTCAGTCCTTCCAACTCTCCTCGGACCTAGAGTTCCGGGATCTGACTGCGATCTGTGCGGATTCTTATGTAGAATTCTAAAGGATATGGGGAAGGAAAAAAACAGAAAAGAGGAACCACTTTGTTTCCGCCCGGTTTCGAACCGGGGACCTTTCGCGTGTGAGGCGAACGTGATAACCACTACACTACGGAAACCAGGCGGTGGCAGGTTTTCCACAAATGACTCTTAAAAGTCAGAGGCTCACCAGTGTGTCCCTGACCCACCAGAAAAGTACCCGGGCGGGCCACCCACAGCTTCGGGATCGGGGCGCGCAGGGAAGTAGCCAGCAAAGCAGGTAAGTCCCGGGCTGCTCGCGGGGGGTCATGACTGAGGGCACAGGGGTGAACTCGATGGTGCTTCCTCAGGAAACTTCCGGCGCAGTCAGGGCTGCAGCCAGAGCCCCGAGATAGTTGGGCAGGGCTCCAGGCGTCCCCGAATGCTCGTCGTGGAGTTTTCCTGATCCTGTCGGGTCCCTAAGGAGCGCTTGGCGGGGAGCGTGGACTCCCTGGGGCCAGGCCACCGCGGTCACTGAGAGCCACCCCCCCGGAAACTGGAGAAAAACGGAGTAGAAGAGACCTAGGGGACAGACTTGGCCGGGTCAAGGGAAACCAGCTCATATTTGGAACAAAATACGCCTTATGTTTGCCCAGCACTGAATTTAGAAGCATTTTCACATTCTCGAGTTTAACTAGTTTTACAACAGTGCCACGAGCAAAGTATTAAACGTGTTTTAAAGATGAAGAGACTGAAGCTAGGTAAATTGGACTTGGGTAAGATGGAAGCGCTACTTAACGTTAAGGAGAGTCTGCGACCCTGATGTTCTCAGGCTGTATCTCGCTTAGTGGGACTACACCTTATTATTGTCGGAGGAAACAAATGAAGAGGAAAGAGACCGTAGAGAGTATTCCTGGAGGGACTCAAGATACCGCTGTAGGTAGAACCCCAAGATAGTTGTGTAGAGTGACAGCTCATGTCGAATGACTTCTTTTCCACTGCTGCGGGTGAAATTATCTGAGGAGGTAGGAAGAGGAGATGGTTTAGGGATGCCATATGACAAAGGCTTTGGAAAATTAAGAAGAGGCCGGGCGCGGTGGCTCACGCCTGTAATCCCAGCACTTTGGGAGTCCGAGGCGGGCGGATCTCTCCTAGGATCAGGAGTTCCAGACCAGCCTGGCTAACATGGTGAAACGCCATTTCTACTAAAAATACAAAAATTATCTGGGCGTGGTGGCGCGCGCCTGTAATCCCAGCTACTCGGGAGGCTGAGGCAGGAGAATAGCTTGAACCCGGGAGGCTCAGGTTGCAGTGAGCCGAGATCGCGCCATTACACTCCAGACTGGATGAAAGAGCAAAACTTCGTCAAAAAAAAAAAAAAAAAGGAGAAGAAAATTAAGAAGAGAAGAATGAGAGAATTACCAAGGCAGCAGTGAAGACTTACGTGCTGTTGTATGATACAAATGTCCAGGGGCTAGCATGGAACAATGTTGGCTGACTGCGCCAGGAGCTCTAATCTGGCAAGAATTTAGAGGAGAAGGTGGATTGTGGGATGAATAAGCAAAGGAGGAGAGTTAAGGAGTTGGGGGTGGTAGTGAGAGAGCAGAAGAGAAGCACCTGGTTACAGGTTGAGGCTGTGCAGAATGTAGAAAGACATCAGAGATGTTCAATGGTGCTCACTTCGGCAGCACATATAGCTAACATTGGAATAATACAGAGAAAATTAACATGGCCCCTGTGCAAGGCTGATGTACAAATTCATGAACTGTTCCTTTCTTTTTTTGTTTAAAGAAATGTCCAATGGACTGAATGCTGGACTGAATGCTAGACAGATAATAGTTTATCAGGTTAAGGAACTTTATCAAAAAATTGGCTTAAATAATAAAGGGAAAATATTGCCTCACAATCCTAGGTAGATCAGGGCTTCAGGTAAGTCTTCGCACAAGGCTCAAAGAAGTCTCTGGGCCAGGCGCGGTGGCTCACGCCTGTAATCCCAGTACTTTGGGAGATAGAGGCAGGCAGATCACCTGAGGTAAAAAATCCAAGACCAGCCTGGTATTACTAAAAATACAAAATAATTAGCCGTGCATAGTGGTGCACACCTGTAGTCCCAGCTACGTGGGAGGCTGAGGCATGAGAATTGCTTGAACCCAGGCGGTGGAGGCTGCAGTGAGCTGAGATTGCACCACTGCACTCCAGCCCGGGCAACAGAGTGAGACTCCATCTCAATTAATAATAATAATAAAGAAGTATCTGGTTTCTCTTGGTCCTTCTTCTTCAATGTGGACTCCATTCTGGGGCAGGCTCTCTACTCATGTTTTCAAAGTGCCCACCGTAAGCAGCTTGGGCTACAGGTTCCCGTGTTCACAGCCAGCAGAAAAAAGTGTGTACTTCTTGGAGAACTCATTGTCATGTAACAGGGATGGGATATGCTGCTTCGTTTAAATCATTAGGGCCTACTCCTGAGGTCTGGGGTAAGACTAATCCTACTCAAACTCTATGGCTGACAAATTCAGGGTACCCTTAAGAAGGGAATGGGATGTTGTAATGCTGAGGTGGCAACCAACAAACATTCTCTTCAGAGGGTAAGCCCACAGTGCTACAGAGAATGGAGAAGAATGGCATATACTTCCAGAAACTGGAGTCGATGTTAGGAAAGATTCCATTCTAAGGGCTTCCCGGCTAACGGAGTTCTCCCATGAGTAGCTTTCACTATGCAAGATCAGATGAGACCTAGGGTAGCCCAGGACACAAGGATCCTCCCATCATCCCTACATTGAAAGAGGCCATTTTCAATGTGGGCTAGTCTCTGCCCTTCCATGCCAGGAACTGAAGAGGCTGTGCCAGTACCTTTTCCCCGATCAGTCTCTAGGAAGGCAAAGCTTTTATGCATCTGGCCTCAGTGGTCAGTGAGACTGTGGGACCGTCCTGAAGGACAGGAGGTCCTGGAGTTCACCCTCAT
Organism: Pan paniscus; assembly: GCF_029289425.2. NCBI lineage: Eukaryota > Metazoa > Chordata > Mammalia > Primates > Hominidae > Pan > Pan paniscus. Next base: position 88,451,386 of record NC_073249.2, on the reverse strand, counting down.
GACATCACATCTGGCTTAGGACAATCACTCTTCATGCCCTGCTCATCACTGTTTCTCACCATAGTTTCTCCCTAATGCAATGCCTTGTGGGGAGCTATTTCCCTGAGTACACAGTGATATCAGGATGTGAATCACTTTTTTCTGGGCAGAGGTGGTGGAATTTTTTACCATCATGAAGCTGAGGTTCCTTCCCCATTCTGAGTTGAATAACCCAAATCTTGGCTCTTAGAGCTTCTCGTATCCCTAATTCCTTATAAAACTTAACTCCGTCCCCAACTCTTTACTATCCCATTGCTCAGTATCTTCTACCACATTCTCCTTCTTGAGATTCTGAGGCTGGGCGCAGTGGCTCATGCCTGTAATCACAGCACTTTGGGAGGCTGAGCTGGGCGGATCACCTGAGGTTAGGAGTTCGAGACCAGCCTGAGCAACATGATGAAACCCTGTCTCTACTAAAAATACAAAAATTAGCTGGGCATAGTGGCGGGTACCTGTAATCCCAGCTACTCCGAGGCTGAGGCATGAGAATTGCTTGAACCCGGGAGGCGGAGGTTGTAGTGAGCCAAGATGGCGCCACTGCACCCCAGCTTGGGTGACAAAGCAAGACTCTGTCTCAAAAAAAAAAAAAAAAAAAAAAAGACTCCGCTATCCCATAATATATAATTTTATGGCAGCACGAGGCAATAGGGCAAAGGATTTCTTCCTTTGTGGTGTAGATGGGCTGGTGATGATGGGAAGATAAGGAATGTTATAAAATGAGTCTTCAGTAGAGGAGTCTAGTCTCAGGCAAGAAAATTGGATATTAAATTTGTAATCTGGAAAGGAAGTAGAGGAATTAACTACAGTTTTGAAACTAGTTTTTATGGCTTCCAGATTTCACCTTTTAACCTTGGTGCTATATAGTTTCTCAAAGAGGCACATTTGTTTTGATTAGCTACATAGAAAATGAAGCAGAATTAGTAAACTATTAGAATGAATAAAATAGTTCAATAAGATTGCTGGCTACAAAGTCAACATTAAAAAATCAGAAATTTCCACCACATCAGCAGTAGTCACCTAGAAAATATGAGAAAATAACATATCATTCATGATAGAACAAAATCATAACATGCCTAAGAACAAGACACAGAATAAATGCACATAACCTTTGTATTGAGAAACACTTAAAATTATTCAAGGGCAAGTTGAGAACTAATTAAGTGAAGAGATTTACCTTATTTATAAATGAGGTGATTTAGTATTATAAAGATGTGAATTTCCTCCATGTTCTCCTGCAAGACCCATGCGATATCAATATATCAACAGAATGGCTTATATAACTTGACAACTGATTGTAAAATTTATATGAATGCATAAGTCCATGGATAATCAACGGAATTTTGACAAAAGAAAATAAGGAGACTCATTGTAACTGATAACTGGGGGAGGGGGGAAGGGTTTGCTCGAGTCCACGATGCCAGCTCCAGACACCTCCCATGGAGGAGTCCAGTGAGCTGCCACTGGATGCTAAGTCCAAGGTCCACCAACTAGCTTGTAGATTTTCTTTTCTTTTCTTTTTTTTGAGATGGAGTTTTGCTCTTTGTTGCCTGGGCTGGAGTGCAGTGGCACTGTAGCAGGACCAGCTGCAGACAAAACTCCTCAGACACCGGATTAAAGAAGGAAGTGGTTTATTTGGCCGGGAGCGTCGGCCGACTTGCGTCTTAAGAGACGAACTCCCCGGAAAAGAAATTCTTGGCCTTTTTAAAGGCTTAAAACTTTAAGGGGTCCACATGAAAGGGTCGTGATAAATCGAGCAAATGTGGGAAACGTGACTGGGGGCTACATGCATCAGCTAACAGAACAAAAAGTTTTACAGTGCTTTTTTCATACAGTGTCTGGAATTTACAGATAACACAAGTAGTTTAGGTCAGAGGTTGATGTTATTATTATTACTTTTTTTAACTCCTAGGGCTGGGTGGTGGTGTCAAGGTTGTCTGGCTATTTATCTTACTTTTTTTTTTTTTTCCAACTTTTTGCTTTCTCTCTTTTCTCCTGTCTTGTGAACTAGGCAAGATGGAGGGGAGGCAGCAGGAGTAGTAGTGGTCTCCTTCCTTATCCCCCACTTTGAGAATTTTCACTAATTAGTGGGAGTTCTCACTTTTATTTTTACCTTTTGAGTCTTTTTGCAAGACAGAGTGATAATGTTTTATGTAATACACTCGTGTTGCAGTTTTCTGACGAACCATGGTAGTTACAAAACCTTTTATCGTTTGAAGGAGCAAGCATAATACACAGGGGAGCAGCAAGCAAGTTGCTATTACTAGTAATGCACTTACAGTGAGGGTTTTAAATTTTTTGTAGCTGGAAACTATTTTCTAAATAAAGACCTAGGATCAAACCTGTGTTAAACCTGTATATGCACATGTATCAACTTTGTCATGTCCTAAGCAGGTTAGTTTATTAACTGGGTCTTAAAAGCTTTTTCCTAGAGAATAACACAGTATTTTTTAATAATAGAAGATTTTAAGAGCCAGACACTTGAGCTTGTGGTGTCTCTTTGGGGAAAGAGTTAGTTAAAGTTATCTTCGAGGCATTAACTCTTTTGCTTCTCAAGGCCATTGGTCTCTTATGTTAGCCTTTTTTAAAACATAACGTGAAGAAACATCTAGGCTGCCAGCAATGTTTTCAGCCAGCTGAGCAAATAGGTTTTTTCTTTTTTTGCTAAAGGAGGAGGTTCTGGTAACTTCTGGTTTATATGTTTAAAGAATGACTGAAAGACTTGGAATTGTTGCTGGGCTGGATGGGTCTGGGTTTCCTAAGTAGTATGTGTACAGTGGGGACACCTTATATAGATGTTTCTTCTAGCATGGTTATGCAGGGGGTAACAACAACAAAACAATGTACAGCATATTCATATCCAGCAAGGACAAAAGAGGTCCTTACTGGGAAAAAGGTTGGATACAGTGGCAGAACAATAGGAAAACAGTATTACAGGAAAACTATTAGTCTTAAGATTTTTAACTACATTTACTTGCTTGATGAGTCCTCAAGCTTCGGCTGTGCATAGACTAGTCAGCTGCCGGTGTGTGACTAGAGCAGGGCTTGTTGTCTCCTCAAGCTTCAGCCATGCGCAGACTGGTCAGCCTCTGGAGTGACCAGAGCACGGCTGTCGTCCTCAGCAGCAGTTTGGTCTCATCTCAGGATCATCAGGGTTGGATAATCTGCATCCTGCTGGCTGCTACTTGTCTTGAGCTGCTGGTGTTAGCCAACTGTGGTGGATCCAAGACACAACACCTGCAACTTTAACAGCAGTGGGAGTGGACAAGGTTACAGTATAGGGCCCATGCTATATGGATCCTAGAAAAATTAGATTTTGCTTTAAACAGAGTCACTAGATTTAAAGGGGTGTCAGGCTTATAGGCATTTTCATTTATTTAATTATGAACACTTCGTATGGCTATTTTTAAAGCCTGTATTTGCTTTCTTAAGGTTAATTCCTCTTCTTCTGCGAGAAAACAACAAATGGCGGATGACACCGGTGCAGCGGGTGGAGGGGGGGGCCCGGAGGCCCTGGTGGCCCTGGGATGGGGAACCGTGGTGGCTTCCACGGAGGTTTTGGCAGTGGCATCCAGAGCCGGGGTCGCGGCCATGGACGGGGCCGGGGCCGAGGCCCCGGAGATCGCGGAGGCAAGGCCAAGGATAAGGAGTGGATGCCTGTCACAAAGCTGGGCCGCTTTGTCAAGGACATGAAGATCAAGTCCCTGGAGGAGATCTATCTCTTCTCCCTGCCCATTAAGCAAGGTATGGTGGTTATGGCTAGGCCAAAGCTGGACAAAGCAAAAGGAAACCTGAGTGGAAAGCCACATCTCACCAAACAAGAGGAAAAAGGCAAATATGAAGAAACGATTGAGATGCAGAAATATGGAATCAGAGATCATTGACTTTTTCCTGGGGGCCTCTCTCAAGGATGAGGTTTTGAAGATTATGCCAGTGCAGAAGCAGACCCGTGCCGGCCAGCGCACCAGGTTCAAGGCGTTTGTTGCTATCGGGGACTACAATGACCACGTCGGTCTGGGTGTTAAGTGCTCCAAGGAGGTGGCCACCGCCACCCGTGGGGCCATCATCCTGGCCAAGCTCTCCATTGTCCCCGTGCGCAGAGGCTACTGGGGGAACAAGATCAGCAAGCCCCACACCGTCCCTTGCAAGGTGACAGGCCGCTGCGGCTCTGTGCTGGTGCACCTCATGCCTGCACCCAGGGGCACTGGCATCGTCTCCGCACCTGTGCCCAAGAAGCTGCTCATGATGGCTGGTATCGATGACTGCTACACCTCAGCCCAGGGCTGCACTGCCACCCTGGGCAACTTCTCCAAGGCCACCTTTGATGCCATTTCTAAGACCTACAGCTACCTGACCCCTGATCTCTGGAAGGAGACTGTATTTACCAAGTCTCCCTATCAAGAATTCACTGACCACCTCGCCAAGACCCACACCAGAGTCTCCGTGCAGCAGACCCAGGCTCCAGCTGTGGCTACAACATAGGGTTTTTATACAAGAAAAATAAAGTGAATTAAGCATTTAAAAAAAAAAGGTTAATTCCTTTAGTTTCTGGAGGTCACCTTTAATTTGACCTATGATTTAGGGGTGGCCGACCGAACAAAATCTTATACAGCAAATACCTAGTTTGTTTGTTGGGGGTGCACCTGACTCGGAGGAGGACCGTAGGCAAAAACCTGATTTTATCTTAAATGAATTTCCTGGCAATATTTTTTTCAGTAGCTGCTCGAGTGTCCAGTTCATGTGTTCCACCTTTTCTTGAAGTTTGTGGCCGATAGGCTGTGTGTAACTTCCATTTTATTTTTAACAGTCTTGTTAAATCTTGCACTATTTCAGCTACAGATGCTGGCCTATTGTCTAACTTTAAAGTTAGAGGTAGTCTAAACCTGGGGATAATGTCTTTTAACAGTACTCTAGTCACTTCTTGTACTTTTTCTGTCCTGGTGGGGAAAAACTTTAACTTACCCTGAAAAGGTGCAAAGAAACACTAGCATGTACCGATAGCCTCCAGCACGGGGCAGTTCTGTAAAGTCCATGAGCAAGTTTTCACATGTATGGCTCTTTGTCCTGTTTAAGTTTCTTAGAGGAGGGTTTCTTCCCCCTACCCGGCCTTTGTAACTTTATCTAGTGGCTTAGCCTTCAGTGAGAAGCTGGAATACAGCTACGGCAGAATCTTGCTGCTTTTAACTTCTAATGTGACCATGGGCTCCTGGGAGCCTAATGAGAAGGTGCCTAGTCTGCCCTAGTCTTTACATTCTTCAGCTCCTTTCAGCCTGATCAGATCAGTATTTGGTTCCTCCAAGGTGCAGCAGCCCTTGGCCGATGGCCTCTTTGTCTTGCGGCCTTGGCCATTTCCTTTATTGGCTTCTGAACATTTACCCTTCTAGTGTCCTTTCTTTTTGCATCTCATACATTAATCTCTCTCTAGCCTTGTCTGGCTCTTGAATACTTGCCTAACTTGACTTCTTTCTTGTCTACATCCATGTCCACATCCTCTCACATTGCTAATTTTTTTTTATAAGAGCTGTTGCTAACAGATTGGCTTTTTTTTTCTTAAGTCTTTAATTTACTTTTTTTTTTTTTTTCTGAGTTCTCCTGCTCCTACAGCCAGCTGGCGGGGCCGGGCAATGGCACGGGCCCTGCCCCATGCACTGCTGTCTGTCTCTCCTGTTTCCTTCTGATTCTCTTTTTCACACTTAGTCTTTCTTTTTCTTTTGCTCTTTCCCAGTTTTGTTCCTTGGTCACAGTTAACATACACCTTGGTGGCCACTTTTATAGACTAGGTGGTATTCATGCCTGCAGCTTCTGCTTGCTGTTACCGTAGGCTTGCTTTACAAATGAAGTATTCACTATATACTGATTTTCAGCAGCCTCAGAGTTTTATAGAGTCTCTTATAAAACTGACTTAGGCTCTTGCCAGCTCCTTGAAGCATTCCTGAAATCTTTTTTATATTACTTGCTTTTTTCTACCAACTCTTAGCCTCTGCAGAAGTGCTTCTCAGTACCTCTGCAAACACTGAAGCTGAGTTGCATTCTCTGGGTCTTTTTTCCCCTTTTTCCTGGAGTTTAACAGGCCCTTTTCTTTGTATAATTTTTCATGCACTTGGAGGGTTAAACAGGCATACTGAGAGTCAGTGTAAATGTTTACAGTCTTACCTTCACTGAGTTCTAAGACCCGAATTAAAGCAATGAGCTCAGCCTAACGACAGTGTCCAGGGTTACCACCACATATTCTGCATATCTCTCTCCTTGTGGGTTGAAGCTGTATAGCTCCCAGTCTACTGATGCCCAAGGCTGGTCCTGGAGGTCAGGTCTGCTAGAGTAAACTTGAATCCAACACCTCTGCACAGTTATGCTCGACAGGGCTCTAGCTGCCGGGAGCAAGGTGGCAGGTTCAGGGTGTTTCCAGTTTAGTAGATCAATGGATGAAAAGGGCTGATAGATGAAAGTCTGTTGCCCCCCCAGATGTGGGCCTGGTCATTATAATAGACAGGTCCTCGCATCTTCCTGAGAGGCATTTGCATAGCTCCAGCAAGACCAGATCTGAGATGGCCCACTTGACTATCTTGACCTTCTTCCTTGGCCTCTCGAGGCTCCAATCCTCCCCTTTGAGGTGAGACCTGGGGCCTGTTAGCTCCTGAACCTCATTTCTGAGGGGGCTGTTGGCTTCAGTAAAGGTGGGTAGGCTGGGACATGTGGAGAAATAATTTCTATTATCTTTGGTGGCTTCTGCAAAACTGGCTTCTTTTGCTGTTTCTGGGACTCCCTTTTTAACTCTGTCTGCTGGCGAAGCTGCTCTTATTTTACTTTTGGCTTTTTTGCAATAAGCTGTTAAACAGGGCTAAATTTATGCTGGTTTTGTCTATATTATATTTAACCATGAGTCAATATAAAGGAATTTAATCTAGGTACACTGGCTGTCCTCTGACCCCTGTCACCACCTTAAATACACAGCCAATTGTTCCTTGTCTATAGTTCCCTCGGTGGGCCATCCAACACCAAAAGAGGGCAATTCTAATTCACACAGAGTTCCTAACTTCTAGGGGGTTAACTTAACTCTGTAATCTCCTGCGAAACCTTTCTTAAGGTTCTGTAACATACATTTTAATAGAGTAAGTTTTGATGATTTGATGACTGTCCTTTTATTTTTCTTTTTGAAATTTTTTTAACACAGTTCCTAGCGGAGTGGGCTTACTTTGTGTCTGACCTATTTTTCTCTTGAGACAAAACAACATTCACACTACAAGAAGGAAAGGGTAAAAGGTCACTCACTTGTCTAATTCACACTAAATCAAAATCGAAACTAAAACCAAAGTGTTGTTAATGGCACACCTGTTCATCAAGCAATTTAAGCCAAGTCAAAATCAGAACCAAAACCAAAGTGCCAATAAAGGCATGCCTGTTTATCAAGCAATTCAAGTCAAATCAAAATCAAAACTAAAACCAAAGAATCAAGCAATTCAAGTCAAGTCAAAAACAAAAACCAAAGTGCTGGTACAGGCACGCCATGGGTGATCAGGCCATGCTTCCACTCAAATGGAGTGGGCAAGTTCCAAAGACCAGTCTTACCAAGTTTTAGATGTCTGGACTTAAAGTGCCAGTTCCTTCCCGGTGTTCAGCTACTGCATTGATCCTCTGCGGGGGCCTGCTGTGCACTGCTCTGACAAGGCGTTCCACCAGGACAAATGCCTACCCGGGAGCACTCTCAGGATCTGCATGGCTCAAGCTGGCCAGAGTCCCCCACAGGGATGCTCTACAGGGCAGGCATAAGCTGCCTAAGGGGCTGCCTTGACCTTCTGTTAATCCCATCACTTCCTGGTCAGGGAACCAAGAAATGCAGCAGGACGAGCCACAGACAAAACTCCTCAGACACCGGATTAAAGAAGGAAGTGGTTTATTTGGCCGGGAGCATCGGCCGACTTGCGCCTTAAGAGCTGAGCTCCCCGAAAAAGAAATTATTGGCTTTTTTAAAGGCTTACAACTTTAAGGGGTCCACATGAAAGGGTCGTGATAAATTGAGCAAGTGTGGGAAACGTGACTGGGGGCTACATGCATCAGCTAACAGAACAAAAAGTTTTACAATGCTTTTTTCATACAGTGTCTGGAATTTATAGATAACACAAGTAGTTTAGGTCAGGGGTTGATGTTATTATTATAACTTTTTTTAACTCCTAGGGCCAGGTGGTGGTGTCAAGGTTGTCTGGCTATTTATCTTACTTTTGTTTTTTTCCCAACTTTTTGCTTTCTCTCTTTCCTCCTGTCTTGTGAACTAGGCAAGGTTGGGGGAGGAGGGCAGCAGGAGTAGTAGTGGTCTCCTTCCTTAGCACGTTCTCAGCTCCTGGGTTCAAGGCACCTGGCACAAAATGCAGTTTCTTATGTCTACTTCTTTCTACATAGACACAGTAACAGTCTGATCTCTCTTTCTTTCCCCCACAAGCTCAAGCGATCCACCCACCCTCTCAAAGTGCTGGGATTGCAGTTGTGAGCTAATGAGCCTGGCCGCTATTATCTTTTTTTGTCTGAATTTTAAAAATTATTTTTAAAAATGGAAAAACAGCTGGATGTGGTGGCGCACATCTGTAATCCAGCACTTTGGGAGGCCGAGGTGGGCGGATCACCTGAGGTCAGGAGTTCGAGACCAGCCTGGCCAACATGGTGAAACCCCATCTCTACTAAAAATACAAAAATTAGTGGGGTGTGGTTGTGGGCACCTGTAATATCAGCTACTCAGGAGGCTGAGGCAGGAGAGTCGCTTGAACCCGGGAGGCAGAGGTTGCAGTGAGCCAAGATCATGCCACTGCACTCCAGCCTGGGCAACAGAGAGTGAAACTCCATCTCAAAAAAAAGAAAAAAAACAAAAGTGCAATTTTCATTCAATAAATATTTCATTCTTATGCGGTTTTGTTGCAGAAAGTGAAGTCCATGACTTTAGAATGATAGTAATTTATCAACCAAATAATCCATTTCACATAGTTTCAATAACTGCAGCAATCTCCTTGAATTGTCTGCATAAATTCTGAAACTGTGGAATTGTCATTTCAAAACACTTGGTCTTTACTTGGCCTGAATGAGTGCCACTTTTAGCATCACTGCAACATAAGGATACTTAAGAGATCTGCAACTGTCACAGCTCACAGCCAAACCCAGTTTCCATTGAAAATCTGCAAGCTCAGCCAGGTGTGGTGGCTCATGTCTGTAATCCCAGCATTTTTGGAGGCCGAGGTGGGTGGATCACAAGGTCAGGCAGGAGTTGGAGACCATCGTGGCTAACACGGTGAAACCCCCTCTCTACTAAAAACACAAAAAAATTAGCCAGGCGTGGTGGCGGGTGCCTGTAGTCCCAGCTACTCAGGAGGCTGAAGCAGGAGAATGGCATGAACCTGGGAGGCAGAGCTTGCAGTGAGCCAAGGTCACGCCACTGCACTCCAACCTGGGCGATAGAGCGAGACTGTCAAAAAAAAAAAAAAAAAAAAAAATCTACAAGCTCTGGCCAGGCGCTGTGGCTCACGCCTGTAATCACAGCACTTTGGGAGGCTGAGGTGGGTGGATCACCTGAGGTCAGGAGTTTACACCAACCTGACCAACATGGTGAAACCCCATCTCTACTAAAAATACAAAATTAGCCAGGCATGGTGGCGCATACGTGTAGTCCCAGCTACTCGGGAAGCTGAAGCAGGAGAATCGCTTGAACCCAGGAGGCAGAGGTTGCAGTGAGCCGAGATTGCGCCGCTGCACTCCAGCCTGGGTGACAGAGCGAGACTCTGTCTCAAAAAAAAAAAACAAAAAAACTGCATTTTGTTCTGTACTAAGAAAAATTCTTCTGCCTGCCTTGAGATGCTGTTAATCTGTAACCCTAGCCCCAACCCTGTGCCCCAGAGACATGTGCTGTGTTGACTCCAGGTTGTTTTTTTTTTTTTTGAGACAGAGTCTCGCTCTGTCTCCCAGGCTGGAGTGCAGTGGCGCCATCTCCGCTCACTGCAAGCTCCGCCTCTGGGGTTCACCACATTCTCCTGCCTCAGCCTCCCCAGTAGCTGGGACTACAGGCGCCCGCCACAACACCCGGCTAATTTTTTGTATTTTTAGTAGAGACAGGGTTTCACCGTGTTAGCCAGGATGGTCTCCATCTCCTGACCTCGTGATCCGCCCACCTTGGCCTCCCAAAGTGCTGGGATTACAGGCGTGAGCCACAGCGCCTGGCCATTGACTCAAGGTTTAATGGATTTAGGGTTGTGCAGGATGTGCTTTGTTAAAAAAAAGTGTTTGAAGGCAGTATGCTTGGTAAAAGTCATTGCCATTCTCTACTCGCGAGTACCCAGGGACACATACACTGCGGAAGGCCGCAGGGACCTCTGCCCAGGAAAGCCAGATATTGTCCAAGGTTTCTCCCCATCTGATAGTCTGAGATATGGCCTCATGGGAAGGGAAAGACCTGACTGTCCCCCAGCCCCACAACCTTAAAGGGTCTGTGCTGAGGAGGATTAGTGATAGAGGAAGGCCTCTTTGCAGTTGAGATAAGAGGAAGGCATCTGTCTCCTGCTCATCCTTGGGAATGGAATGTCTCGGTGTAAGACCCGACTGTACGTTCTATTTACTGAGATAGGAGAAAACCGCCTTGGGGCTGGAGGTGAGACATGCTGGCGGCAATACTGCTCTTTAATGCACCGAGATGTTTGTGTACATGCACATCAAGGCACAGCAACTTTCCTCAAACTTATTTATGACACAGAGACCTTTGCTCATATGTTTTCCTGCTGACCCTCTCCCCACTATTACCGTATTGTCCTGCCACATTCCCCTCTCCGAGATGGTAGAGATAGTGATCAATAAATACTGAGGGAACTCAGAGACCAGTGCCAGTGCGGGTCCTCTGTATGCTGAGCGCCAGTCCCCTGGGCCCACTGTTCTTTCTCTATACTTTGTCTCTGTGTCTTATTTCTTTTCTCAGTCTCTTGTCCCACCTGAGGAGAAATACCCACAGGTGTGGAGGGGCTAGCCCCCTTCAGAGCTCAGGTGTTTGAAACCAGCCTGGGCAACAAATGTGGCGATACCCTCATCTCTATTAAAAAAAAAAAAAAAGACAATAGCCATAGTAAATTTTAAAAACTGTGTAGCACTGACACAAGAATAAATAAGTACCCAATGGAACAGAATACAGAATCCAGAAACAGACCTGAGTGTGAACGGAAATTTCATATATGATATAATATTTGAATTAATGAGTTGTTTAGTGGATAATCTTGAGAAAACTGACTTACAGTATGTTGGGAAAATAAAATTGGATTATAACTCACACAGTTACCACTTTCCAATAGATTAGATATCAAAAAGTCAAAGATGAAACCATGAAGCTAATAGACAAAAATTCAGAACAACGTTTTTGTTATCTTGGGGTGGGAAAGAATTTTTAAAATAGAAGATCGTAAAACCATACAGCATAGAGGGAAAATAAATGGATGAATCTGAGCAACTCGATATGAAAAACTTCAATGAGGCACATCATGGATGAAGAGATAATAACAAGGAGAAGATATGATATCTAAAACAAACAAGGGATTTATAACTAGATTCTAGAATATACAAGGAACTTCTGAAATTAGAAAGAAAAGAAAATACCCAACAGGATACCTAACATTAAAAAAAATGGGTAAAGAATGTGAATAGTCCAACTTAAGAAGGGGAAAGCTAAGTAGCTAAAAATATGAAGAATAATGAACCTCACTAGTAATCAGAGAAATGGAAATAAATTAAAATGGCGAGATACCAATTTATATCTTTGGTAAACATTAGAAAGTCATGTCTTGGGTAACATATAGGCAAATGAGAGGCCGGGCACAGTGACTCGTGCATGTAATCCAAGCACTTTGGGAGTCTGAGGCGGGTGGATCGCCTGAGGTCAGGAGTTTGAGACCAGCTTGATGAATATGGTGAAATCCCATCTCTACTAGAAATACAAAAATTAGCTGGGCATGGTGATGCATGCCTGTAATCCCACATACTCGGGAGGCTGAGGCAGGAGAGTCGCTTGAACCTGGGAGGCAGAGGCTGCAGTGAGCTGAGATCATGCCATTGCATTCCAGCCTAGGTGACAGAGTGAGACTCTGTCTAAAAAAAAAAAAAAAAAGAATAGAATAAAATAAAATAAAACATAGGCAAATGGGAAGTTTCATGTCCTGCTGATGGGAATTAAACAGGTACAGCACGTTGGGAAGCAACCTGGAAGTATTTAAGTAACTGTATGCTTTAAGACTCAGCAATCCTTCTAACTCTATATCTAAGAAACTAGCACCTAGGTCTATAAGGAGACATGTATCAGAATATTCATGACAGGACTGTGTGTGATGGTGAGAATTGGAGGCAGTCCAGATGTCTATCACTAATGCATAGATTTACTTAGGCTTGGTTTACTGATGCAAAAGAGAGAGAATAAAAATACACTGTTTTCACAAAAACAGTGAAAAGGGAGTAGGAAATAGCATAAAATTCATAGCAGAAACCCATTTTTGCAAATATACAATATTGCATTTTGTTAAATAAACACACTCTCACATACACAAACACTGATACCTTTTATATCTCCAGATTCATTTTTTTTTTTTTTGAGGTGGAGTCTCTGTCACCCAGGCTGGAGTACGGTGGCACGATCTTGGCTCACTGCAACCTCCCCCTCCTGAGTTCAAGCGATACTCCCACCTCAGCCTCCTGAGTAGTTGGGATTACAGGCACTTGCCTTCATGCCTGGCTAATTTTTTTGTATTTTTGTAGAGACGGGGTTTCACGATGTTGGCCAAGCTGGTCTTGAACTCCTGACCTCAGGTGATCCACCTGCCTGGGCCTCCCAAAGTGCTGGGATTACAGGCATGAGCCACCGTGCCTGGCCTAATATTTTTAGAAATAATATGTATATTTAAAAAACAGACTAAATATACAAAACTGGGTGCATTGTAGGGGAGAGGAATTGGTGTAAGAATGGGAGATGAGGAGAAAATAATGAGACAATATAACAGAACAGGGATCTTACCCAATCAATGATTATAATGAGCAATAGGGCTGGGCGGGGTGTCTCATGCCTGTAATCCCAGCACTTTGGGAGGCTGAGACGGGTGGATCTCTTGAGGTCAGGAGTTCGAGACCAGCCTGGCCAACATGGAAAAATCCTGTCTCTACTAAAAATACAAAAATTAGCCAGGCATGACGGCGCATGCCTGTAGTCCCCACTACTCAGGAGGCCGAGGCAGGAGAATAGCTTGAACCTGGGCAGCAGAGGTTGCAATGAACCAAGATCATGCCCTTGCACTCCAGCTTAAGTGACAGAGTGAGACTCCATCTCAAAATAAATAAATAATACATAAATAAATAAAGTGCAATAAACTGAGGGAGATGATTGAATCAATTTTGTGTGCCCGTGAGTGATAAGAGGGAAAAAAAGTGAAAGTATACAATACCTTTTGGGAGAAATAGGACTGACTGGGGTGCAGATATTCACAACATAATATCAAAACTACTCCTACAAATCCATGAGACAAAGACAACTCAAGAAAAACTTGTATTTTGGCCGGGCATGGTGGCTCACCCTTGTAATCCCAGCACTTTGGGAGGCCAAGGCGAGTGGATCACTTGAGGTCAGGAGTTCGAGACCAGGCTGGCCAATGTGGTGAAACCCCATCTCTACTAAAAAATACAAAAGTTAGCCGGGCGTGGTGGCTCATGCTTGTAGTCCCAGCTACTCAGGAGTTTGAGGCAGGAGAATCATTTGAACCCGGGAGGCGAAGGTTGCAGTGAGCCGAGATTGTGCCCCTGCACTCCAGCCTGGGCGACAGAGTGAGAATCCTTCTCAAAAAAAAAAAAAGAAAAGAAAAAGAGAAAAATATGCTTTTTTGGCTGGGCGTGGTGGCTCACGCCTGTAATCCCAGCACTTTGGAAGGCAGAGGCGGGCGGATCATGAGGTCAGGAGATCGAGACCATCTGGCTAACATGGTGAAACCCCGTCTCTACTAAAAATACAAAAAATTAGCCGGGTGTGGTGGTGGGCACCTGTAGTCCCAGCTACTCTGGAGGCTGAGGCAGGAGAATGGCGTGAACCCGGGAGGTGGAGCTTGCAGTAAGCCAAGATGGCACCACTGCACTCCAGCCTGGGTGACAGAGCGAGACTCTGTCTCAAAAAAAAAAAAAAAAAAGCTTTATATATATATAAAAGCTTTTATATATATAAATATATATATAATTTTATATTATATGTAAAAAAATATATTTTTATATATAATTTTATATTATATATAAAAATATATATTTTATATATAATATAAAATTATATATATTTTATATATATATAAAATATATAAAATATTTTATATATTTTATATTATATATAAAATTATATATATTTTATATTATATATAAAAATATATATATTTTTATATATAAAAAAGCTTTATATATATATATCTATATAAAGCTTTTTTTTTTGAGACAGAGTCTCGCTCTGTCACCCAGGCTGGGTGTATATATATGTATATTCTCTCTCTCTCTCTCTCTCTCTATATATATATATATATTTTTTTTTTTTTAGACAGTCTCACTCTGTCACCCAGGCTGGAGTGCAGTGGCATGATATTGGCTCACTGCAACCTCCACTTCTGAGGTTCAAGTGATTCTCCTGCTTCAGCCTCCTGAATAGCTGGGATTACAGGCACAAGACACCATGCCCAGCTAATTTTTGTACTTTTAGTAGAGATGAAGTTTCACCATGTTTCACCATGTTGGCCAGGCTGGTCTTGAACTCCTGACCTTAAATGATCTGCCCACCTCAGCCTCCCAAAGTGCTGGGATTACAGGTGTGAGCCACCAGCCCGGCCTCTAGTTATTTTTTACATAATGTTCAGCATACAATAAAAATTAGGAGACATGTGAAGAGAAAGGAAAATGTGACCAATGGTCAAGAGAAAAAAGCAAACAGTAGAAGCAGAAACAAATATAAGCCAATTGTTTAAGTTCACAGGCAAGAACTTTAAAATAATCACAATTTTATTTTTAAAAAATAGAGGAAAAGATGGAAAGTAGATGAGAAGAATTTCAACAGAGAATTGGAATAGAGACAAAAACTTCTAGAACAGAACCCTCTGAATGGGTTTAACAGCAAATTGGACACAGCAGGAGACAAGATTAGTGAATTCAAAGACAGATCAATAGGCTGGGCACTGTGACTCACACCTGTAATCCCAGCACTTTGGGAGGCTGAGGCGGGTGGATCAGCTGAGGTCAGGAGTTTGAGACCAACCTGACCAACATGGTGAAACCCTGTCTCTACTAAAATACAAAATTAGCCGGGCGTGGTGGTGGGTGCCTGTAATCCCAGCTACTCTGGAGGCTCAGGCAGAGAATCGCTTGAACCCGGGAGGCGCAGGTTGCAGTGAGCCGAGATCACACCATTGCACTCCAGCCTGGGCAATGAGTGAGACTCTGGCCTCAATACAGAAAGAAAGAAAAGGGAAGGAGGGAGGGAGGGAGGGAGGGAGGGAGGAAGGAAGGAAGGAAGGAATGGAGGAAGGAACCAACCCATATTGAAGCACACACACATGAGTTGAGCCTGAGACCTTGGTCAAGAACCAAACCTAACAATACTCTGGCTAAAGAGTGAGGGGACTGTGGGCATGGGGGAATGCCTCCCCACAGATTCCCATCCACGACCCTTGGCCTGATGACCACAGCATCTCAGTAATACTTCTGTAGTCCAGTATCATTTCTTCTTTCTGAAATACATACATACATATATGTGTATATACATATATATATATTTATATTTATTTATTTTTTGAGGCAGGGTCTTGCTCTGTCACCCAGGCTGGGGTGCAGTGGCACGATCTCAGCTAACTGCAACCTCTGCCTCCCAGGTTCAAGTGATTTTCCTGCCTCAGCCTCCCAAGTAGCTGGGATTACAGGCATGCACCACCATGCCTGGCTAATTTTTGTATTTTTAGTGGAGATGGGGTTTCACCATGTTGGCCAAGCTGGTCTGGAACTCCTGACCTCAAGTGATCTGCCTACCTCAGCCTCCCAAAGTGCTGGGATTACAGGCATGAGCCACTGCACCCGGCCTGAAATACATGTTTAAAAGAAAAATGTTGATCGTTTACTCAAAGGGGTAAATTAAGAATGGTAGTGAGCTCCTAATATCGCTAGTCACAATTCTCAAGGGAAGCAAATGGGGAGGCCAAACATCTGGTTGCTAATCTCATCAGCACCTGATGGGTAGGGAGGCTGCAAAGGCTGATGTCCATTGAGGAATTCTGAAATGCTCCTTAAGGGGACTAGGCCCACCCATGTTGAGAATCACTAATGTATACTTTTGTTTAATTTTTTCTCTATTTCTTCTTCTTTTTTTTTTTTTTTTTTTTTTAAGAGATGTTATGCTATGCTGCCCAGTCTGCTCTCAAACTCCTGGGCTCAAGCGATCCTCCTGCCTTGGCCTCCTGAGTACGTTTAATTTTGCCACGGAAACATGCAGTCTCTCAGGAATATTCTAAATCTAGAATGGGTGGATTAGCACAGTCATAGTATTAGTAATTAATAAAACTTTCCCCCACTTTGAAATCCTGAAAGTAGTTAAAATCATGGAGTTCTAGGCAGTCCGGTATTAGCAGCCCTTGACCTTTGCACTGGCAGCTGTCACCAGGTGTTTAATGTGGCTTATTAGGGAAGTCCAGAGCCAGCCAATACCCTTTACTGAGCTTGTGAGGTCAAGAATGCCACACATAATCCATTTAGATTTTTTGTAAAATAAAAACCATATATCTATATGGTAATGAATTGGTTAATTGTAAGCCAGGAAATAAATGAATAAACAAAAGTGAAGTGGTAACAAATTAGTTAAATGGCAGGGGGATCAAATCCAGATCTGTCAGGACAGAAGGGAATACTCACCAACTATGCTAATGAGGAAGGAGATGAATCTAAAGTCAACAACATCTCCTCTAACTGCCCACTTTTACACTGGGCCCAGATAGGTAGGAAGCATTGATTGCTCATGCCCCATTTGCTCCCAGGCCACCACCTAGTCTGACCCTTTGCTGGCAGGACAGAGCGAGAGGCCAGCATCAGAGTGGCCATTCGTGAAAATGCCAGAAACATTGTCTACTCTCCACCCCACCCCATCTCCCACAAAACTCACCTGTGCCATGCAAGACTGTGGCAGGTGGTTGGAATTCCAGGCGCTGCTGCTCTTCATCCTTCTAGGGAGGCAGATGTCAGGGCAGAGGCCTGGGAAGTGTGAGGCTGCTGGATCCAAGAGTGGGGGCAGGTGGAGCAGAGGTGAGGTTTGGCCTTTTTGAAGCACTGGGTCACGAAAATCCAACCACGTGCTTTGACCAGATTCGTTTCCTGCTCAGATTCTGGATTGAGGAAGGCGGGGAGTGAGACGATGGCAAAGAATTGACTAGGAAGAAGCTGTCACCCTTGATGGAGTGGGCAAAGAGAAAAAGCAATCATTTGGGCATAGGGCCCAGCTGGACTCCTGGGTGGAAGGTGTGGCCTGGGTGTTCTTGGGTTCCTTGTCTGCTTGAGCCCCAGAACAATAGAAAATCTTGATGGCCACAGCAACAGGAGCTTAATAGTGGGAAGGAAGAAAAATGAAGGACAAAACCAAGACTTAAACTCCCACTGGGAAGTTTGAGAAAAAAGCCTTAACCACTATACCAAAAATGTACCCCAGGAAACTGATCTTACCTTCTGGTACCAGCATCAGCTACATAAATTGTCAGGTCTAGTGCAAAGTGAAAATGCAACCTCTTCTGAAAAAAGCAGCAAGAAAAGTGCTGTGAAGGGTAGTGAACTATAAAGCTTTTTCCTTTCTTCCATAGTCCTTCCTATGATGGGCTTTTTATTTGCTCTTATTTGTCATTCTATGTAAAGAAAAATTAAGAATTTAAATAATTAGCATGATTTTTTTTTTTTTCTGAGACAGAGTTTTGCTCTTGTTGCCCAGGCTGGAGTGCAATGACCCAATCTCGGCTCACTGCAACCTCCACTTCCCGGGTTCAAGTGATTCTCCTGCCTCAGCCTCCGGAGTAGCTGGGATTACAGGCGCCCGTCACCATGCCTGGTTAATTTTTTATATTTTTAGTAGAAACGGGGTTTCACCATGTTGGCCAGGCTGGTCTTGAACTCCTGACCTCAGGTGATCTGCCCACCTCGGTCTCCCAAAGTGCTGGGACTGCAGGCGTGAGCCGCCGCGCCTGGCCGGCTAATTATTTGAAATTTTAAGAACATTTTCCAGACACTCCTAAAAGTTTATAACCTACGCTTGCAGTGGTTAAAACGTCAGTCCTAAGATATTTTTCCAAAAGGTGCTGCCCAGGTACCTAAGCTGTCTCTCCCTGTTGGTCTAGTGGCTAGGATTCTAGTGCTTTAACTGCCAGCGCCCAGGTTCGATTCCCGGTTAGGAAAGTTTGCTTTTTTGCTTTCTTGATCACACGCATTCTATTATCGCCGCGGCTGCGGCTGTCACTGCCCTCCGGAGCAGTTAAGGTTTGCTTGCAGGCACGCCTCTCTGCAAGGCACTACTGACATCCTGTACATCAGTATCCAGGGAATGGGGACTGCCTGTATGGAGTAAAAAGGTAGGCAGATTCAGACTCACCTCAGCCCCACTCTATTGAGAATTACTGATTTTTATTTTTACTTCTTGGGGGCTGAGTCTCGCTCTGTCGCCAGGCTGGAGTGCAGTGGTGCGCTTTCAGCTCATTGCAACCTCCGTCTCCCGGGTTCAAGGAGTAGCTGGGACTACAGCTCAGCCTTCCGAGTAGCTGGGGCTACAGGCCCGCACCACCACGCCCAGCTAATTTTTGTATTTTTATTTTTGTATTTTTAGTAGAGACTGGGTTTTACCATGTTGGCCAGGATGGTCTCGATCTTTGACCTCGTGATCTGCCCGCCTCCCAAAGTGCTGGGAGCCAACGCTCCCGGCTTGATTTTTAAAAATCAATATAAGTAATTTTTACATGAAACAAGTGAGTTATTTCAAATGTCTTCTAAATCTAGAAAGGTTTGATGAATTGGCATAGGCACAGTTTTAAGAATAAATGTAATTCTCCCTCCCCCACCTCCTGCGGAGTTCTCATTTAAACCCTTAAGGGCGGTTTGTTTACATTTCAGAGATGTAGTAGATGCCCAGGTTATTTTACCAGATGCGCTACTGTTTCCTCTGGTAACAGGTGTTCCAAATCGGAAAACAAACTAGTCCATTATGCTAATTTGCATATTTGAAACATGGAAAACCTCTCTTAATTCGTTTGGTCTTTTGTAAAAATAGAAACATATTTTTATATGGTAATAAGTTAGTTAACTTTACCCGTAAGACGAATAGACGAAAGTGAACCTCCTATGATGACAAGTTACTTGACAACACTAACTTGTCAACGTTCTTACTTGTCAGGGGCTCCCTAATGACATTGCCCCGCGGTTTTCAAGACTGACTTCAGGATCATCTGGGAGAGGTTGAAAGGCACATGCAGTGTTCACCGCCTTGAACTGAAGATCACTGAACATGGCTTTGGTGGAAACCACTGCAGTGATATCAGAAAGGAAAAAAGCAAACTTCCCTGACCGGGAATCGAACCCGGGCCGCGGCGGTGAAAGCGCCGAATCCTAGCCACTAGACCACCAGGGAGGTGTGATGACACACTGTGGGCAGCACCTTCTGGGCAAAGATCTTAGGACAGACGCCTCAACCACCTCAGGCACATGTTAGAAACCTATAGGAATGTGTTTAAGAATATTTTGCAATGATGTGTATAGTACTGGATGCAGTGACTGCTGCCTGGGCCAGAGGGTGGCAGAAGGATTTAGGGGCAGAAACGTTGGAAGAAAGATTGTCATAAGTCAAGCCGGGGAAGAGAAAAATATTTCCCAAATCATTTTTGTCACAGACTCCCTCTGACATGGGAGTTTCTCATCTCCCTTCCTGCCTCCCTCCCTTTTTCTTTCTTCCTCCTAAAATCTGCATCTCCTTCACTTATATAGTTTCCCCACAGTTGATTGAGAAAAAATGTGTCTTTTTTGCCCCCCTCCCCAAAGGATCCTATTCCTGACCTCTAAATATGCCCCTCACCAGTGCAGAGGGAGGAGCAGTCAGAGCCTGGGAGACCTGCTTACCTGGAGCTGCACCCATCTTTGAGGCCTTGCTCTGTTTCCTGGAACCTGAAATGGATTTACCTATTCTACACATTTCATAGAAATGAAATCACATAATGTGTCACATTTTGTCTGGCTTCTCTCACTTGGCATAATATTTTTGGGTTCATTCATGTCATAGTATGTACTTCATTTCTTCTTATGGCTAAATAACATTTTATGTATATACCACATTTCCTTTATCCATTCATCTGTTGATGGGCATTTTGGTTGTTTCCACCTTTTGGCTGTTGTGAATAATGCTGCTATGAACATTTATGTACAAGCATTTGTTTGAGCATCTGTTTTTTATTTTTTGGGGTTATCTATTTAGTAGTGGAATTACTAAGTCACTTATATTCCCACCAGCATAGGTAAATCTATAGGAACAGAAAGCAGAGTAATGGCTGCCAGGGGCTGGGGAATGTGGAGTAATCACATAATGATATGGGGTTTTACTTTCTTTTGATGAAAATGTTTTGGAACTAGATTGAGATGGTGGTTGCACAACCGTGTGAACATACTTAATGCCACCGAATTTGTTTAAGATGGCTTCATTTTTCTTCACATTTCTGCCTATGCTTTATATTTTCTGTTGTTTTAAAAATTATAGCCATCCTAGTGGGTGTGAAGATACCACTACACATAAATTAGAATGTCTAAAATTAAAGAGACAGACTATATGCAATGGACTGAATGTTTGCACACACACCCCAAGTTCATATGTTAAAATTCTAACTCCCAAGGTTATGATATTATGAGGTGGGGCTTTGGGGAGGTAATTAGGTCATGAAGGTGGAGCCTTCATGAATAGGATTAGTGTCCTTATAAAAGAGACCCTCACCATGTGAGGCTTCTTAAAAGACTGCTTTCTGTGAGAAAACAGGCCCTCACCAGAAACCACATGTGCAAGCACCTTGATCTTGGACCTCCCAACTTCCAGAACCATAAGAAATAAATTTTTGTTGCTTATAAGCCACCCAGTCTATGGCATTTTGTTATAGCACCTGAATGGACTGAGAGATCATACCAAACAAAAAAGAAGACATGCTGTATGATTTCATTTACATAAAACTCTAGGCAATGCCAACTTATCTATATTGACAAAAAGCAGATCAGTGGTTGGCTTGGGGATGGGCGGGTAAGAGGGAGTGTGAGGTGGTAAGGAGCAGGAGGGTGGAATTGTGGAATTACAAAAGGCTATAGGGAAACTGCTTGGGGGTGATGGAGATGCTCACTATATATATATATATATATATATATATATATATATATATATATATATATATATATATATATTTTTTTTTTTTTTTGAGACGGAGTTTTGCTCTTGTTGCCCAGGCTGGAGTGCAATGGTGCAATCTTGGCTTGCTGCAACTTCCACCTGCCAGGTTCAAGTGATTCTCCTGTCTCAGCCTCCCAAGTAGCTGGGATTACAAGCACGTGCCACCATGCCCGGCTGATGTTTGTATTTTTAGTAGATATGGGGTTTCACCATGTTGGTCAGGCTGGTCTCAAACTCCTGACCTCAGGTGATCCACCCACCTTGGCCTCCCAAAGTGTTGGGATTACAGGCATAGGCCACCACACCCGGCCTATATGCTCACTACCTTAATGATAGTGTTGGATTCACTGGTGTATACATACGTCAAAACATCATTTTGTATACTTTAAATATGTACAGTTTATGTTATACTAAATAACATTTTAAATAATGGTTTCTTGAAAAATTTTGTACATATATTTTGGAGACTATCTGCCCATTTATCTATCTTTACCTCTATATCTATATAGTTATACTGTTTTCTCTTAGGTATATACCTCAGAAAAAATTACTGAAACATGCATACATATGTTCAGCTGTGGCAGGTATGTCCAAATAGCTTTCCAAAGTGGTTGTAACTATTCACATTCCCATGATCTGTATACCACTTTCTATCCAGTAAGAGTTCCATAGTTACAGACAAAACAGAAAAAATAGGATATGTGTGTGTATATCTTGAATAGCCAAGATATGAACCTAAAATTGGATCCTGCAGGTTAAAAAACTAAAACCCAAGTTAAATTCATAGTCTGAGCATGCCTCTTCTGTGACAGTTGGTGTATTCATCAACAGTGGGAATGGAAATGAGACAGTTGAGCAGATTATTATGAATCTGAGTGCTTTGAACCTACAAATCTCCCTGAGCCTCCCTTACTAGCAAAAGAGCCCCCTTTCTTCCTATATGAACAAGTTGAAATTCTCTTGTTTGAGGATTCTTTATGATAACATCTGAGACAGTTACATGGCAAGGAAATGCCAACTTATTTCAAGACCCACCTCTATCACCTATTATTTCCTCCAGGCCCATAATTTGAATCAGATACCATCAGAAACTAAGTTTTTTTTTTTTTTTTTGAGACGGAGTCTTGCTCTGTCGCCCAGGCTGGAGTGCAGTGGCACGATCTCAGCTCACTGCAACCTCCGCCTCCCAGGTTCAAACGATTCTCCTACCTCAGCCTCCTGAGTAGCTGGGACAACAGGCGCCCCCCACCATGCCCGGCTAATTTTTTCTATTTTTAGTAGAGACGGGGTTTCACTGTGTTAGCCAGGATGGTCTCGATCTCCTGACCTCGTGATCCACCCGCCTCTGCCTCCCAAAGTGCTGGGATTACAGGCGTGAGCTACCGCGTCCGGCCAGAAACTATTTAAGGTTTTAACTTAAAATATTTAAATTTTTAAAGGCACTTTTCTATAGAGATCTTGTAAAAACAACTCTTATTTTTTAAGCCTTTCCACATAGTTTAGTTGCTTCTTCACAACTTACCGCTCTTCATCCAATTTAGTATATAAATTACTAACTCTAACTGCTTCTTCTCATCTCTATTTCCTCATAAGTGTTCCCGTGCCACGTAAAACTTGTATTAAAGAAATTCGATCTATAGTCTATTAACGTAATTCTCAGGTGCAGTCGGGACCCTAAGAGAATGGAGGTGGAGTTTTGCTGCCCTGCACCCTTTAAAATTTCAGAGAGGTCATTGGGTTTCTCCAGCTCTTTAGCATCTGCTGTGGGAATTAATTGAGCGAGAGAGCCATACTTGTTTTCCTTAGTACCAGCACTCACCTGCAAAGTCTTGCTGGCTGCGAGGTTCTGCAGGAAAGCAGCTCTCAAAGGATTTGTTTCTGGAGGGAAAAGTACAGGAGCCTCTAGTTCAGTACTACAGGACCTCTAAACGTGTAGGGTGGAGGATGTTATGAAACGTGTTTTACAAAGCAACCATTGTGTAGGATTTTAGGTTAGAAGTAGAACTTCTGGATCTGAAAAGAAGAATGGAGAAAAATAGTAACAAAGGAATTGGAATCTAAAATTTCAGCCGTCCCTGGGTGGGCTCGAACCACCAACCTTTCGGTTAACAGCCGAACGCGCTAACCGATTGCGCCACAGAGACTGACACGAATGGACTGTGCTTGCAGATCATATTTATAGATATTTAGGTAAACACATGACGATTTCGCTACCTAGAGTTCTGGTTCACTACTACGTGACTGCAAGTCTAAGTCTGAGTTGGGTAATTCTAAAACCTACAACATGAAACCATTCCTGCTATGTGACATTCAGATACTTGCTTGCTTCCTCCCCAGTTTCTTAGCAGCAGCAGAAAGCAATTGACTCCCAAAGTCGAGACCCAGACACGAGTAAAATCAAATTTACTATTGGCTTGAGGAAATGGGGAATGGAGAAAGGGTGTGGTGAGTGTTGGGAGAATAGCTCATTGCTGATTTGAACTAGAGATCCACACTTAGGAAGTCAACTTGATGTCCTTAAATCGGTAGTTTTTTGAAGCCCAGTTACATCACTTCTTTCTGAATTTCAAACCTACATGCTAAGTGTTTGTTCAAAGAGGTAAGTTAAGTGTGGAAGTGAGCTCTGAAGCACTCCCAGAATATGATTCTCAAGCTTAAATAGCCCATGGGAAAGTACTAAATATCCCATGGGAAGGTACAAAGACATCTGGGACACAAGAGATTGAGCAAGTTGAACAAATAAGCACCCCTCCGCTCCAAACAATCAAAAGTATCCCTGATGGGTCATGGCTTTTCATAGGGAATCACTAATTTATGATTAGTTCGATTATATTTAAGTTTTACACTGAAACATGCACCAGATCTATCAATTATTTTGACTCAAGAAAATCAATTGTAGTAATGAATGTAATTCCCACAAATCTTTGGCATTTGCAAAGCTGTTAACTTTTTGAAGTTTTCTACAGTCTGGACAATTTTTATGAAACCCTCTAATATTTCTACCAGTAGCTTCCATGACATGTTCAGAGGTTTCTATTACAGAAACCCAGGCCACCCATACATCTCACTTAGGCTGAGAAAACAGTGTCACACCCAATATTGTAAGTCCATACAGTTAAGTCTTTCAAATAGCAACAATTTAGTTGACTCTATGTAAAAGACCAGGTCAAAATGAGCTTTATAAAACGGAAAATAATAGGATGTTATTTTCTGGCTTGATGGTCAAGCAGCCCCAGATGGAAGACTTCTATGTCTCCAGTATACTTATTGGTTTGATTCAAACATTTCTGTTAAAAGTTCCAGTGGCGAGATTTGCTAGAAACTTTGAGAGACATCAAAGAGGCCCTGGATCCACAGAGTTGGAAGACATTTTTTCCCCTTAACCTTTCTTAAGAGGTCCTCATAAATAATTATTTGAAAAAAAAAGTGAGACATGGTAGTTGCATGACCTAAAAGGGGTGTAACTGCAGTAATCCATGAACACTGGCTCAGCTACTTGAATGGCAAAGTAATTGCCTACTACCACTTTAAGTAGAGCTCAAAAGGGCTGAGAATGCAGATCAGACTAGCGATGAACACTGTTTATAAACAGAAGGATCATGCCAGGAAGAGGCATAGGCTGGCAAGAAAAGAATGGGAATGGTGCATACTCTGTGAAATCAAAATTAGAGAGGCACGATTGCAGTGGTATAAGAACAAATGTACAGCCAAATGTCAGTGTAGAGAACATATATGAAAATATCTTTCCTGATATGCACAGAAGCTGTAGGGTGAAGTAGACAGAGCTCTGCAGTTTCCTTTGGGGGAAGCCATAAGACTCACAATAAGATCTATACAGAAATGAACAAACGGATGAAGAGCAGAGCTGATCTGTGGGAAAGAGAAAATGGGAAAATTTAGAGATCAAATCTGGGCACAGAATATAGGGGCATTCTCAGTGTGTTTCTTGTTATTTTGAGATGAGATTGAGACCATCAGCTAGAACTCTATCCTGACACCCAACCACCAAAAGCTCTTTGGTCAGCTTAGCTGCTGTGTTTCACCCACTGATTCCTTTAACTCCACATTTCCACCCTTGCTGCCAGAGTGTTCTAACTAGCTGGATCTCTAAAGATTGATTTTATACATCCAGAATAGGCAAGCAACTCGAACATGTTGGCAGTAAGCAAACACACACACACACACACACACACACACACACACACGCCCCCAATATAATCCCATTAGAAAGTAGGCAAAGGACATTTCCCAAAAAAAAGACATGGGAATGGTCAACCAACAGTTGTATGAAGAAAATGCTCAACATCACAAGTGGTCAGAAAAATACGAATCAAAACCACAATGAGATATCATCTTACCCCAGTTAGAAGAGACATTATTTAACAGACAAAAGAAAACACCCCAAAACCTAACAAATCCAGATGATGAGGCAGAAAAAAGGTAGGTCTTAGACACCGTTGGCAGAAAAGTAAATAAGTACACTCACCATAAAAAAAAACAGCATAGAAATTTCTCAAGAAAAGCAGGCTGGGCATGGTGGCTCACCCCTGTAATCCCAACACTTTGGGAGGCCGAGATAGGTGGATCACCTGAGGTCAGGAATTTGAGACCAGCCTGGCCAACACGGTGAAACTGCGTCTCTATTAGAAATATAAAAAAATTAGCCAGGTGTGGTGGTGCATGCCTGTAAGCTCAGCTAGTTGGGAGGCTGAGGCAGGAGGATCGCTTGAACCTGGGAGGCAGAAGTTGCAGTGAGCCAGGATCATGCCATGGCACTCCAGTCTGGGCTGGAGCAAGACTCCGTCAAAAAAAAGAAAGAAAGAGAGAGAGAAAAGAAAGAAAGAAAAAGAAAGAAAGAAAGAGAAAGAAAGGAAGGAAGAAAGAAAGAGAAAGAGAAAGAAAGAAAGAGAAAGAAATGAAGGAAGAAAGAAAGAAAGAGAAAGAGAAAGAAAGAAAGGAAGAAAGAAAGATAGAAAGAGAAAGAAAGATAGAAAGAAAGAAAGAAAGAAAGAAAGAAAGAAAAGCAAACAAAGGTACAACTTCTGTAGAATCCAGGAAACTCACAGCTGAGTATTTATCCAACGCAAAGGAAATCCAGATATCAGACAGATACCTGCGCCCCCATGTTTAATGCCGTACTATTCACAATCACAGAAATATCGAATCAACCTAAATGTCCATCAGCCGCGAAAAAGATAAAGAAAATGTGGCATATATACACCATGGAATACTATTTGGCTATTGTATTAGTCAGAGTTCCCTAGAGGGACAGAACTAATAGAAGAGAGCGAGACAGAGAGAGAGAATTAATTATATATTATATATATGATATTACATAATTTATATGATATATATTTATTATATGTTATACATTATATATAAAATATAAAATATATAATATATAATATATTATATATAAAATATATATAATATATAATATATAATATATAATATATTAAACATAAAATATATATAATATATAATATATAATATATTAAACATATAATATATTATATATAAAATGTACTATATATTATATATAATATATAAAATATATTATATATTACATATAAAATATATTATATATTACATATAATATATATTATATATAGAATATATTATATATTATATATAAAATATATTATCTATTATTTAGAAAATATATATTATTTAGAAAATATATTATAAATATATAATATATTTTATAATATATAATTATATAATAAACTCCATATATATATACATATATAGCTCATATTAGTTCTCTCCCTCTAGGGGACCCTGGCTAATATATATGGAGTTTATTATATAATTATATAATAAATTATATATACATAGAGAGGGAGAGTTTATTAAGTATTAACTTACATGATCACAAATTCCCAAAATAGGCTGTCTGCAACCTTGAAGAGAAAGGAGAGTCAGTCTGAGTCTCAAAACTGAAGAACTTGGAGTCAGATATTTGAGGGCAGGAAGCATCCAGCATGGGAGAAAGATCTAGGCTGAGAGTCTAGGCCCGTCTCATGTTTTCACATTTTTCTGCCTGCTTTATATTCACTGGCAGCTGATTAGATTGTGCTGACCAGATTAAGGGTGGGTCTGCCTTCCCTAACCCACTGGCTCAAATGTTAATCTCCTTTGGCAACACCCTCACAGACACACCCAGGATCAATACTTTGCATCCTTCAATCCAATCAAGTTGACACTCAGTATTAACCATCACAAGTACACCCCTTGTAAACTCAAACCCATACACGTCTTCTGAGATCATACATAGTCTTCAAATAAAGACAATAATAAGGTCATAATTATGCCTAACATAATACAACTATCCTTTGTACAACCAGAAATGCACCAATCCCCAACCCAAATACTATTACACAAAGTTAACATACTTAAATTCTGATATGAAGTCAATAAATCTTATGTCACATGATAAAGAAAAAGGAAATAAAATGATGATATTTTCTTAGTACAAGTGTATACATGCACAAACATGTTTTTAACAAAAGAAGGAGGAAATACACATGACAATTACAGTCCTCGTTTCTGCAGCTGGTCACGTGGTGATAGCTGGTATTGATGACTACCCTCTTCTACTACTCATTCTATATTCTCTTTGCCTTCAGCAAGCACCTCAGCAGTTCATAGTTTTTTTTTCCTGGTGGAATGACCCAAACTTTCATTCTTGAGGGATCTGGACCATTTGTAGTCTTGCCTGGATTGGGCGGTTGTAGTTTCCCATCGACTATAATTGTAGGGCAGGGTAATACTAAGAGATGCCCTAATGGATCTCCTGTATTCCATGCATACTCTTCCTTACCTCCATTATAGAGCAGTATACTGATTTCATCTTGATAGTCTGGATCAATCACCCCAGCCAACACTGTAACTCCCTTCTTAGCCTGTTGACTTAAAGGTAGGAGGAGCCCAAAGTGTCTAGGTGGCAATCTCAGCTTCCGGTTTAATGGAATCATTCTTGTGTCTCCTGGTGGCAGTGTTCCTCCCCCTGGAACTAAGACCTCCAGGCCAGCAGAATGTAATGTCATGGGAACAGGAAGAAAAATTTTGCTTGTGGAACACTATGGGTGATGGTGAGTTGTGCCACTTCCACTTCCATCCCTTGATTCCTGGACCCGTGAATCCTGGCTATGGGAGAAACACTATCATATATTGGATGCTGATTTAGAGCATATACGGCTTTCTAGAGAACTTTGCCCCAGGCCTGCAAAGTATTGTCACCTAGTTGGCATTGTAATTGTGACTTCAAAAGGCCATTCCACCATTCTATCAATCCAGCTGCTTCAGGATGATGGGGAATATGGTAAGACCAGTAAATTCCATGGGCACGAGACCACTGCCACACTGCTTTTGCCATAAAGTGAATGCGTTGGTCAGAGGCAATGCTGTTGGGAATACCATGACGGTGGGTAAGGCATTTCATGAGTCCACGGATGGTAGTCTTGGCAGAAGCATTGCATGCAGGATAGGCAAACCCATATCCCAAGTAAGTGTCTATTCCAGTGAGGACAAAGCTTTGACTTTTCCATGATGGGAGAGGTCCAATATAATCAACCTGCCACCAGGTAGCTGGCTGATTACCCCAAGGAATGGTGCCATATTGAGGACTCAGTGTTGGTGTCTGCTGCTGGCAAATTTGGCACTCAGCAGTGGCTGTAGCCAGGTCAGCCTTGGTGAGTGGAAGTCCATGTTGCTGAACCCATGTGTAACCTCCATCCCTGCCACGATGGCCACTTTGTTCATGGGCCCACTGGGCGATCACAAGGGTGGCTGGGGAAGGAGGCTGAGTGGTGTCCATAGATCGGGTCATCCTATCCACTTGATTATTAAAATCCTCCTCTGCTGAGGTCACCTGTTGGTGGGCACCTACATGGAATACAAAAGTCTTCACAGTTTTTGACCACGCAGAGAGGTTCATCCACATACCTCTTCCCCAACTTTGTCACCAATTTTCCAGTCATGCTTCTTCCAAGTCCCTGACCATCCAGCCAAACCACTGGCCACAGCCAATGAATCAGTATATAATCACATATCTGGCCATTTCTCCTTCCATGCAAAGTGCACAACTAGGTGCACTGCTCAAAGTTCTGCTTACTGGGAAGATTCCTCTTCACTGCTGTCCTTCAGGGGTGTCCTAGAAAGGGGGGGCTGTAGTGCTCCAGCTGTCCACTTTTGTGGGGAAAAGAAAGAGAGATCAGACTGTTACTGTGTCTATGTAGAAAGGGAAGACATAAGAGACTCCATTTTGAAAAAGACCTGTACTTTAAATAATTGCTTTGCTGAGATGTTGTTAATTTGTAGCTTTGCCTCAGCCACTTTGACCCAACCACTTTGACACAACCTGGAGCTCACAAAAACATGTGTTGTATGAAATCAAGGTTTAAGGGATCTAGGACTGTGCAGGACGTGCCTTGTTAACAAAATGTTTACAAGCAGTATACTTGGTAAAAGTCATCGCCATTCTCTAGTCCCAATAAACCAGGGGCACAATGCACTGTGGAAAGCCACAGGGACCTCCACCCTTGAAAGCGGGGTATTGTCCAAGGTTTCTCCCCATGTGATAGTCTGAAATATGGCCTCAGGGGATTAGAAAGACCTGACTGTCCCCCAGCCCGACACCCGTAAAGGGTCTGTGCTGAGGTGGATTAGTAAAAGAGGAAAGCCTCTTGCAGTTGAGATAGCGGAAAGCCACTGTCTCCTGCCTGCCCCTGGGAACTGAATGTCTCAGTCTAAAACCCAATTGTACATTAGTTCAATTCTGAGATGAAAGAAAAACTGCCCTGTGGTGGGAGGTGAGACATGTTTGCAGCAATGCTGCCTTGTTATTCTTTACTCCACTGAGATGTTTGGGTGGAGAGAAACATAAATCTGGCTTACATGCACGTCCAGTCATAGTACCTTCCCTTGAACTTAATTATGACATAGATTCTATTGCTCACGTTTGTTGCTGACCTTTCCCCTTATTATCACCCTGCCCTCCTACTACATTCCTTTTTGCTGAAATAATGAAGATAATAATCAATAAAAACTGAGGGAACTCAGAGACTGGTGCCGGTGCAGGTCCTTGGTATGCTGAGCGCTGGTCCCCTGGGCCTACTGTTGTTTCTCTATACTTTGTCTCTGTGTCTTATTTCTTTTCTCAGTCTCTCATCCCACCTGACTAGAAATACCCACAGGTGTGGAGGGGCAGGCCACCCCTTCAACTTTTGGGTGGTGTCTGCATATTGAGCAAAACCATCTGTGAATCAGACCCTAGTCTTCTCTTCCTCTGTCAACTTATCATAGGGAACTTCCAATGAAGCCATTGGTGCAGGCTGGAGGAAAGAAGGCAGGGTGGCAGGAGTGGAGACCATGGCCATTTGAGCCACCTCCTCATGTAATTTACTTGTGCCTTCAGGACCAGCTTGAGCCTGATAACATATATACCACTTCGATTGGATGATGGAATGCTGCTGTGCATGACTGACTTTATGGCTAGATGGGTCAGAAAGCACCAAGTTCATGATAGGTAGTTTAGGTTGCATGGTGACTTGACCCATACTCAAACGTTCAGTTTCCACCAAAGCCCAGTAACAGGCCAAGAGCTGTCTCTCAAAAGGAGAGTAGTTATTTGCAGAAGATGGCAGGGCCTTGCTCCAAAATCCTAGAGGCCTCTGCTGTGATTCACCTATGGGGGCCTGCCAAAGGCTCCAAACAGCATCCCTATCTGCCACTGACACCTCAAGCACCATTGGATCTGCTGGATCATATGGCCCAAGTGGCAGAGCAGCTTGCGCAGCAGCCTGGACCTGTTGCAGGGCCTTCTCCTGTTTTGGACCCCACTCAAAACTGGCAGCCTTTCAGGTCATTTGATAAATGGGCCAGAATAACACACCCAAATAAGGAATATGTTACCTCCAAAATCCAAATAGGCCCACTAGGTGTTGTGCCTCTTTCTTGGTTGTAGGAGGGGCCAACTGCAGCAACTTATCCTTCACCTTAGAATGAATATCTCGACAGGCCCCACACCATTGGACCCCTAGAAATTTTACTGAGGTGGAAGTTCCCTGAATTTTAGTTGGATTTATTTCCCATCATTTGGCATGCAAATGTCTCATGAATAAGTCCAGTGTGTTTGCTACTTCTTGCTCACTGGATCCAGTCAGCATAATGTCATCAATGTAATGGACCAGTGTGACATCTTGCAGAAGCAAAAAGTGATCTACATCTCTCTGAATAAGATTATGACACAAAGCCGAAGAGTTGATATACCCTTGAGGTATATTGCTGGCCTTGCCAGCTGAAGGCAAACCACTTCTGGTGGACCTTCTGGACAGGAATGGAGAAAAAGGCATTTGCCAACTCAATGGCTGCATACCAGGTACCAGGAGATGTATTAATTTGCTCAAGCAATGAAACCACATCTGGTACAGCAGCTGCAACTGGAGTCACCCTTGGTTAAGCTTATGATAATCCACTGTCATTCTTCAAGATCCATCTGTCTTCTGCACAGGCCAAATGGGAGAGTTGAATGGGGATGTGGTGGGAATCACCACCGTTGCGTCTTTCATATTCTTGATGTCACCATCAAGGGATGTGATATTGTTTTTTATTTACTATTTTTCTAGGTAGGGGCAGATCTAATGGCCTCCATTTGGGCCTTCCCACCATAATAGCCTTACCAGTCGGGGAGCCAATGTGGGGGTTCTGCCAGCTGCTAAGTATGTCTATGCAAATTATGCATTCTGGCACTGGGGAAATGACCAAAGGATGAGTCTGGGGCCCCACTGGATCCACTATAAGTCGGACTGAGCTAAAACTCCATTAATTACCTGACCTCCATAAGCCCCTACTTTAACTGGAGGGCCACAACGACGTTTTGGGTACCCTGGAATCAACGTCAGCTCAGAGCCAGAGTCCAGTAGTCCGTGAAATATCTGATCATTTATCTTTCCTCAATGCATAGTTACCCTGGTAAAAGGCCAGAGATTTACTTGGGGAAGGATTGGAGAAAGATTCATTGCATAAATTGTGGGTAATGTAGTGGGGTCCTTCCTCAAGGGGAACTGGCCTCTTCTTCATTCAAAGGGTTCTGGGTCTGTAAACTGGCTCAAGTCTGGAAATTGATTGAGGGGCCATGATTCTCTGTTTTTATCATTCAAATTAGCCTTTTGTACCTTCGACGTAGAATTCTCCTTATATAAATTAAATAGAAATTCAGTAGGCTTCCTACCAATTTAACTTCTAGGAACACAGTGATTAATTAGCCAATGCCAGAGCTCTACATGAGTCAGACTATTGTGATTGCTGCTTTGTCTCTGCTGTCCATTACGGCAGTTACACCCACCTTGTCTTTGACGATTGAGTGCCACCACTTGGCCCCTGCCACCTTGGGATCCAATTATTCCCATTGTAAGTAAATTTTGTAGTTGGGTGACTGCGGTTCCCACTGTTAGATCTGACATATAGAGAAGAGTAATTACAGGGCTCTTCAAAGATGCAGGTGCTGCCCTCACAAATCTATTCCACAAGGCATTAATTGCAAGGGTATATCTTCTGGACCCTCCCAGCTGGGATGAGTAGGTCTAAAGTGACTAATTCACCTCACCATCCCAATCTCCCTAAGCCTTTGGATCCATTCCTCTACATTAAACCAAGGGAGATCAGGCATTTCCAGCTTGTTAACAGTGGGCCATCTTTTAATCCATATCTCAGCTAACCAAGCAAATAAGCTATTAGAACCTTTTTTTTTTAAACTCCCTGAGCTGCAACATTAAATGGAGAGTCCCTACTTAGTGGGCCCAAATCAATAAATTCAGCCAGATCCACCTCTATGTTCCTTCCACCATTATCCCATACCCTCAATATCCATTCCCATGCCTGTTCTCCAGATTTCTGTTTATATAAATTAGAGAACTCAAGCAGTTCTTTTTGATTGTAGTGCAACTCCTCATGGGTCACACTTTCAACCTCACCTCTAGGAGCCTGCCAGGACTTTAGTCTAGTTATAGGTCTAGAAGCAAACAGAGGTGTTGGGAGTGGCTCCTAAGGAGAGTCAACATTATTTTGCCTGGCAACTGCCTCAGAGGAGGTCATCACTGTTGCCTCAGGCAGCACAGGGTTTATCTCCTCAGACAAAGGTGGAGAGGCTGATGGCAGCATGGGTCAAGGAGGGGATGCTGCCACTACTGGGGATGGGGAAGCTGTTCCTTCTGGCCAAAAAGGTTCATCAGAGTTTACAAGCTCAGTGTCCCCAGCTTCATCAGGGAACTCCCACACATCCCCATTCCAAGTTGCAGGGTCCCATTCTTTTCCAATCAATGCCCTCACTTTAACAGTAGACACCTGGCAAGGCTGTGCATGCACCTTTCATTGCAGATCAGCCGCTGACATAAGAGCTTGTGTCTGTTTTTCCACAATTTCAGCTGTTTCCCTACAGGAGATAAGACTCTCACTCAGGAAAATCTTAGCAGATTTGAGGCTCAGTATCTGCTTCTGAAGCTGAAAGACAGAATCCCTGAGTTCATCATTTTCTTTCATCAATTTGTCCACTGAACTTAGGGGCAAAAAAACAGCTTCATTACATTCATTGGTTCTCCACATATGTCCAAAGGTATTATGTATAGAGTCACTAAACTCCTTGACTCTCACAAGTGGTGAATCAGGAGTGTCAAATGCATTTGTTTTGCATAACTTTCTAAACAGTTCACACCAAGGACTATCAGTGTTTTCCATAGTATTAGAAGTAGAGTCTTTAGCATTATTGGGTCTAATCATATTAAGTAGCTGACTCCAGAAACCTCAAAACCAATGAGAGAATTCCATCCTTAATATTCTATTCCTCTAGAACTACTTCTGGTACCAAAATCTGTACAAGTCAGGGTTCCCTAGAGGGAAAGTACTAACAGGATATATGTATATATATCCACACATACAAACACACACACGCACACACATAGAAGTTTATTAAGTATTAACCTACACAATCACAAAGTCCCAAAATACACTGTTTGCAAGCATGAGGAGGAAGGGCAGCTAGTCCAGGGGTCAAAACAGAAGAACTTGGAATCCAATGTTAAGAGGGCAGGAGGCATCAGGCATGGGAGAGAGATGTAGGTGGAGAAGCTAAGCCACTCTCCCCTTTTCACGTCTTTCTGCCTGCTTTATATGGGCTGGCAACTGATTAGATTGTGCGCACCAGATTAAGTACGGGTGGGCCTTCCCCAGCCTATTGACTCAAATGTTTATGTCCTTTGGCAACACCATCACAGATACACCTAGCATGAGTACGTTGCATCCTTCAATCCAATCAAGTTGACACTCATTATTAACAAACATAGCCATAAAAAAAAAAAAGAATGAAATCCTGCCATTGGCAGCAAAATGACAGACACCGGAGGTCATGATGTAACATCAAATGAGCCGGGCACAGAAAGACAGAGAGGGCAGGTTCTCACTACTATCGTGGCAGCACAAAAAGTTCACCTTGTGGAGGTAGAGAGTAGAACGATAGACACCAGAGGCTGGAGAGGGTGTGTAGGTGACTGGGGTGAAGAGAGGTTGGCGAAATGGGTATGAGCATGTGGGTAGATGGAAGGAATACGTTCTAATGTTCTATGGCAGACTAGAGCGACTAGAGGTAACAACGATGTATTAGAGTGTGTTTCCAAAGAGCTGGAAGACAGCACGTGAGATGTTTCCAACAGGTAGAGATGACAGATACCCATTGGATGGATACCCACAGATACCGTACAACCCCTCAGTTGATCATGGATCATTACGCAATGTACAAGCATCACCACATGTCACAGGAATACCACCAATATCATGTCTGCATGAAGAAAAACATAGTCATGCTGGAAGAGTGATTGTCACAGCTCTGCCTCCCCAGTGCCATAGCCCGTGG
Source organism: Pan paniscus (assembly GCF_029289425.2). NCBI lineage: Eukaryota > Metazoa > Chordata > Mammalia > Primates > Hominidae > Pan > Pan paniscus. The sequence goes on along the minus strand of NC_073249.2, from coordinate 88,415,999 downwards.
TCTCGGCTCCTCAAGTTCTGCTGCCATTTCTACCAAAGCCGCGGACACCCGTGGAGCCCAATCAGGGATCCCGCGCTCAGGGTCTGGCATGCCTTGGAAAAGCCAGTGAGCTTGCTGGCATGAGTGGCTCTGGCGGGTGGCCCAATCATTAGGCGTAGATCCCCCTCAGCCGAGAGAGAAGTGGCCCGTCAGCCACCCGGCTTGGATTGGCGGAAGCCGCTCTGCTTCACACTACTGGAGCATTCCGTGGCCAGAAGAGAGTGCGAGGGTGCTGCTGGTGGTGGTGGTGGGTCACCTGGCGACAATCCGAGGAGAAAGCCTGACCTGGCCAGTGGGCTTGGCCGCTGAGAAACAGTGGCAGCGAGGTGAGCACATGACAAGGAAGAGCTGCGAAGCCGATGTTGCGAAGGTGGCGTCAGCCAGGCCAAAAGGACAGATGGGTGGAGGTAGGTAGCACACCCTCCAAACACCGCAAGCCTCCTTCCCGGGAGGACAGGCACACAGCCACAGGCCAAGCTGCGACGCGAGCTCCGCGCCCGGGATCTCCGCAAAAGGTCCGCCCGCTGCGTTGGCCGGGAATCGAACCCGGGTCAACTGCTTGGAAGGCAGCTATGCTCACCACTATACCACCAACGCCGCACGGCCCGGGCAGCCCCGCCACGCCGGCCCGGGGCTCCCACCAGCGCGCCGCCGACGCCCGGGGCAGGACGGCCCCGACGCCCGGTCCGTCCGCCCGCCCGCAGCTCCGCGCTGCCGCGGCCCCGCCAAAGGCCGCCCGCGACCCACCGGTGCAAGGCCAGCGCGGCTGATGCGCTCCGCCCGCCTGCCTCTGGGGGCGCTCTCGCTCCCTCGCCGCCTACGGCCCTCAGAGCCCTTCCCCAACAGGTGCCCGGGGGGGACACGGCCGGCGACGACAGGGTCCCCACTCCTACGCCTCCCACCGGGCGCAGGGCCCCGTGTGTCGCAGAAAGCCTCTTCCGACAACCACTTTGGGCCGGCAGCTCGTTGGGCGCCGTGCAGGGCCAGAGGAGGCCGCCCGACTGCGGCGACCAAGCCGCGGGCGAGAATAAAAGACAGGAGGCCAAGGCGGCCCAGAAGGCCAAAGGGCCAGGCAGGCCAGGCCCGAGATGGCACCCTGAGACTAGCTGGAGGGCGGAGGAAGGAGAAGGAGGGCCCTCAGGCTGGGTCCGAGGCGGCGGCCCAAAAAGCACGGCTGCCTCCCCGTCGGGGAATCGAACCCCGGTCTCCCGCGTGACAGGCGGGGATACTCACCACTATACTAACGAGGACGACGGCGACGGTCGCCGGGACGCCAGACCCCACTCCGACCGCGGACGCCTAGCCCTGCCTTGATCCCCTCCCCCGACGGCAGGGGCCGGGCGCGTGCTCGCCTTCCACCCGCCACCCGCCACCCGCCAACCGCCACACGCCACCCGTCACCTGCCACCCGCCCCCCGCCACCGTTGGCACGACCTACCCCGACACCCAACAAAGCACCCTGCGATCCCGCTGGGACCCGGAGCCGGAGCCGGACCCCGACAGGTACCGGAGCGGCGTGGAACCTCCCCGTGCGCCCTGCCTGCTGTCTCCAAGGCGGGGATCGCGCCGGGGCAGGAAGAGGCCGGGCGAAACAGTCGGGCCGCTGCTCCTAGGACGCGGTGGGCGCACGCCCTGCGGGGTTCGGCGAGCGGAGGCGCGGGGGCTGGGGCGTGCGGCGGCGGCGGCCGGCCCGACGCGGACCCCTTGGGTCCGGGGTGGGGACGCGGGGGCGTCCACGCCAACGCCAGCCGGCTCCGTTCACTTGGCGCCCGCTCCGCCCGCGCGGTCCGTCGGTTGCGCACCGAGCCCAGACAGGCGCCGGCCAAGGGCGCAGGCGTTCGCGCCGGGTCCCAGCCATGCCAGCGGCGACGCGCCCCGGCGCGCCGTCAGGATGGCCGAGCGGTCTAAGGCGCTGCGTTCAGGTCGCAGTCTCCCCTGGAGGCGTGGGTTCGAATCCCACTCCTGACAAGCCGACCTTTTGGCCCGCCCGCCGGAGGGCAACGCCCATGGCAACCCTGGAGCACCTTTGGCCGCTTCCTGCCTTGAGCCCTTGCCCGCTCTGCAGACTCCAGCCCCCTTGAAGCAAGCCTCCAAAACGCCGCCGCTTCTCAGGCACGTCCGTTCTTCCTGCCCACCCGCCGGCTGTCGCAGAAACAGCCCAGGACCATGCGCCAGCGCCCGCGACCCTCTACCAATTGCCCTTCGGACAGACGCCCTCCCCACCACCTCACACGCCCTCTTCCCTGGCCCCACACACAGCGAGCGACCGCGACCACCTTCCACGCTCTTCCCTGCCTATCTCCTCCGCCCGCCTTCTCCTCACTCGCCCAAACAGACACAGCCCAGATTCTTCCCCCTATTCCTCCTTTTCCCTCCTTCCTCCCACCGGCCTCCGCCCACCGCCCACCGCCCACCGCCTTGAACCGCCGCTGCGCTGCCCAGAGGCGTCCTGGCCTGCACAGCCCGCCCGGTTTCACCCTCCAACTTCTGACCGCTGAACAGCAGCGAGCGACTCGCTCGTGGAGCCGCACACACGTCTCCCACCAGAGAGGCACGCCATCCAACATCCTGTCCTTTCCTCCGACCCCTCGGACCCCGGCCGCGCATTCCATTCTCCCGACACCCTAGCCAGGTCGCCGATCCCACCTCGCTACCTGTGCTCCCTTCCCGCTAACACCTGCCTGCCGACCCACCTGCAGCCCGGACGCCTGCCGGCCAGAGGCAGCGGGAACCCTGCACACAGCCTGGCAGGCGAGTCCAAACCCGGAAAGACAGCCCACGAGGAATCACGAGCGGAAGCCCTAGATCCCCGTCACCCGCCCACAAACGCCTGGCCCCGCCGGGACCAGCTGTGCGCCACAGCGCATCCCCACGCGGGAAGCCGCGGCCTGGGCCGTCCCAGCCACACCCAGCGCGCCTTCTCCAGGGTCAGCCAGCTGCGGCTCTGCCGAAGCGCTCCTCCGCTCCTTTCTCGCGCTAAAGCCTCCCTACCAGCCCAGGGGGCCGGACCCCAAGTGCGAGCCGGTGGCGTGGGTCAGAGCGCAGGAGCGAGGCGCCCACGGACCTGGTCTGCGTTTCTGAGCCGCACGCCACGGCTGCGAGACCCGTTCCCCGTCGCCGCCCCCGCTCGCTGACACACCCCCCCCCCACCCCCACCTGCAGGTGACACAACTGAGAAGGCCGGTCCGGCGTGGGGGGGGAGGGGAGGGGGAAAAACATCCCCCAAAAGAAACAAACAAACAATCAAACAAAAACAAAACACAAAAACTTTGGGTCTGTGCCGGGGATCCGCGCTCAGCAAGGCCCGCCACAGCAAACCTGCCCACACGGGCATTCGGGCGCGGGCCACGGCTGGTCCTTCCCCTGGAGACCCCGGCGGGCAGTCTCTCGACCCTGGGCGGCAGAGAAAGCGCAAGATGGGACCAGTCGGCCTCTCTCCCTCCGCTCTCCCTCCGCGCCCCGCCTCAGGTCCCTCGACGTGACGAGAGCCTCCCCTTCTGCTCGCCCCATCGGGCCAGCCTCTCGTGGACGCTCCAATAGGACGGAAGCCCACGGCAGGCTGTGACCAGTGAGCGGCGGCTGGTGGCGAGTTCCGCTGTGCCAGCTTCCGTTGGCGCTTGCCATCGGTGCATGGGTGGTTCAGTGGTAGAATTCTCGCCTGCCACGCGGGAGGCCCGGGTTCGATTCCCGGCCCATGCAGCACGCCCTCCCATTTTGGTGCTGCAGCAGCACCAAGGCGTAGCTGCGCTCGCCTCTGCCGCCTCCTTACACTCGGGGCGCGCGAGCGAGTCCGGCACCGGCTGCGCTCCCACGCGCGACGGCCCTCTGCCCTTTCTTCCGTGCCTCTCTCGACTGACTTAGGGATGAGCCTACCCCCCCGCACCCACACAGCTTGGTGACAACAACCCCTCCAAACACGAGAGCGCGCCAGACACCAGAACTTGGCAGCCTCCTGGTCCTGTTTCTCTTCATTGCCCTGCCACCGCCTCTGCCCGACGCATTTCACTTCACGGAACACCGCCAGGCACCACGGGCTTGCAGCCACTCGCCCCACCTCTTCTCTTCACAATTCACCGCTTCGACCTCTCTCTCTCCCTCTCTCTCTCTCTCTCTCTCTCTCTCTCTCTCTCTCTCTCTCTCTCTCCCCCCCTCGCTGGCTCCTCACATCCAGAAAATGATGCCATGGTTGCCCTTCCAGTAGGAAGGAAGTCGCGACTCCAGGGAGTAACTCATCACTTTCCCCTAGTTGGTCACACAGTCCTTAACGCGACCACACGAGTGTACGCGTGGCATGTGCACCGTCTATATTCACCGTGTTCCGGCTACTCCACACTCTCTCCCCTCATTCTGCCGGCACCACCACCGCCATGTGGCAACTCCCAACCTAACCCCAATCCACCACTTTAGTCGAGGAGGCTGCCTTGTTTCTCTCCCTCGGACCTCTTTTCATCTCAGCCCCAGACACCTGCCTGAGACGTGAATGTGCGTCCTGAAGACGGCTTATTTATGTCTCGGGTCCAGTTGCATTCGCTACCCTTTTGGGACGTGGGACGTGGCCTCCAGTCGCTCTGTCACGATGTCTCTCCCACCCTGGGCTGCTTGCCACCTCACCCCAGCCCCACTCCATACTCTGACCGCCCAGCCCAAGCAGCATCCCAGTCTCGCCGGCGCGGGTCCCCTTTGACCACACAGACTTCGTTCCTGCCCAGACCAACCGGCTGAAAATGTACTGTTCCCACCAGCCTTCAGGCTCAGCCCTCCCTCCCCCACCTTTGTCTCACCCCACCCACCCTTTCACTCACACACACACACTGACACACACACACACACACTCACACACACTCTCTCTCTCTCTCACTCTCTGTCTTTCTCTGTCTCTCTCTCTCTCTCTGTCTCTGTGTCTCTATCTCTCTGTCTCTCTCTCTGTCTCTGTCTCTATGTCTCTATCTCTCTGTCTCTCTCGCACAGCCAACTCTCCCTCTCGCCAGCCAACTCTCCCTCTCGCCGTCAATGCCCCTCTCTCAGACGACTCATGTCCCCCAGCCCTGGCCTCCTTCAGCCTCTTCAGACTCACGCCAGCTCCGCCACCAGCTGGGATCCCTCCGACCTATGGCATAGGCAGCCCGCGAGGTGCCCTAACGCCCCGGGCATCTGCACAACCTCCGTTTGACTGGACAGCCTCACTCCCAGACCTGGCCAGCCAGCCCTGTGCACCCCCTGGACACCCTGGACTCCTTCTTCCAGCTCCCAGCACGCGACATGCTTCTCTCCTTTCCTTGGTGTCAGCCCCTTGCCCCGGGCTAGGGTGGACGCCAGCCACGGGAACGGACACCTTCGTCCATCGCTGTCACCCACTGACATCCACCCACATCACGCTGGCAAGCAAGCCAGCCTCCCGTGGGGATGGCAAACATCTCTATCCCCGATAGGGTCTGGTCCCTGCAGGTGATCCGACTGTGCCAAGATCCCACGAATGACACGGGACAGGTTTGTGCAGTTGGTTGGACGTCTACTTTGCCCCTACAGAGGGGTTTTGGCAAGAAGTCGACTGACTTCTGCCATTGACCTGGGGAATCAGCCAAACGATAAGATCAATACGGGTTGAATAGAGGGTTGGAGAACTGGGCTCATCTGTGCTAAGGAGGGGATGGGCAAAAAGTCCCACAGCGAATCTTGGCGCTGGGGATAGGTACCATCTCCACATGTTCCTTGACATTTGGAGAGACGCTAGAGAGCGTAGGTCAGGCAATGGGAAGCAAACTTCGGCTAGAAGTCTATCAGGAACCCCAACCCCGCACATGCGCTTTGGTCAGCCTGGCCGTTGGGTTTTCCCCACGAACTGCTGCATCTCCACGCTTCAATGCCCGTGGCCAGGTTGGTCTGACTAATGGGACCTCTCAAGATTCATTTTCACATCCAGAATAGGCGAGAATCTCAAACCTGTCGACGGTGAGCGGGAGCATGTGTACGCACATGCACGTGTATGTTGCGGGAAGTCAGGGACCCCGAACGGAGGGAGCGGCTGGAGCTGCGGCAGAGGCACGTAAATTGTGAAGATTTCATTTCAATACGGACATTCATCAGTTCCCAAATAATGCTTTTATAATTTCTTACGCCTGTCTTTACTTTAATCTCTTAATCCTGTTATCTTCGTAAGCTGAGGATGTACGTCACCTCAGGACCGCTGTGACAATTGTGTTAACTCTACAAATTGATGGTAAAACATGTGTGTTTGAACAGCATGAAATCAGTGCACCTTGAAAAAGAATAGAATAACAGCGAGTTTTAGGGAACAGGGGAAGACAACGGTAAGGTCTGACTGCCTGCGAGGTCGGGCAGAAAGAGCCATATTTTTCTTCTTGCAGAGAGCCTATGAAGGACGTGCAGGTAGGGAAGATGTGGCTAAGACAACCTAAGTGTCCATCGGCCGGGAAATGGATTAACAAAAATGTGGCATATAGACACCGTGGAATACTATTTGGCCACAGAAAAGAACGAAATCCTCTGGTCTGCAGCAACAGAGGCGGAGCTAAAGGTCACGATGGAACATCAAACGAGCCGGGCACAGAAAGACAGAGAGGGCGGGTTCTTACTCCAATCCTGGGAGCTCAAAATGTTCACCTTGTGGAGGTAGAGAGTAGAACGATAGACACCAGAGGCTGGAGAGGGTGTGTGGGTGACTGCGGTGAAGAGAGGTTGGTGAAATGGGTCCGAGCATGCGTTTGGATGGAGGGAATACGTTCCAATAACGTTCTACGGCGGAGCAGGGCGACTAGGGGTAACAACGATGTATTAGTGCTTGTTTCCGAAGAGCTCCTGGAAGACAGCACCTGAGATGCTCCCAACAGGTAGAGATGACAGATACCCACGGGATGGATGCCCTACATCCCCTCAGTTGACCATCGATCACTACGCGATGTACACGCGTTACCACGCGTCACAGGAATCCCATGGATATCACGTCCGCATGAAGAAAAACATAGTCATGCTGCCAGGGTGATCGTCGCAGCTCTGCCTCCCTAGCGCTATGGCCCGTGGTCTCGGCTCCTCAAGTTCCGCTGCCATTTCTACCAAAGCCGCTGACACCCGTGGAGCCCAATCACGGATCCCGCGCTCAGGGTCTGGCACGCCTTGGGAAAGCCAGTGCGCTTGCTGACATGAGTGGCTCTGGCGGGTGGCCCAACCATTAGGCGCAGATCCCCCGCAGCCGAGAGAGAAGTGGCCCGTCAGCCACTCGGCTTGGCTTGGCAGAAGCCGCTCCGCTCGAGAGTCCTGGCCCATTCCGCGGCCAGCCGAGAGTTCGAGGGTGGCGGCGGTGGTGGTGGTGGCGGGTCACCTGGCGGCCATGGGAGGAGAAAGCCTGACCTGGCCAGCGGGCTTTGCCGCTGAGAAAGAGTGGGAGCGAGGCGAGCACCTGACAAGGAAGGGCTGTGAAGCTGATGTTGCGAAGGTGGCGCCAGCGAGGCCAAAAGGAGGGATGGGTGAAGGTAGGCGGGGAGCGTTGGGGCGCACGTGGAAGTCGCGGGAGGTTGTGGCTGGGGCGCGGGAGAAGCGAGCGAGCCTGTTGGTCAAAAGGGGAGGTGTGAAGGGGCCTGGCAGTCGGCAGGCAGAGCCAAAGAAGGAAGGCTTCCCTGACCGGGAATCGAACCCGGGCCGCGGCGGTGAGAGCGCCGAATCCTAACCACTAGACCACCAGGGAGAGACGGCTTCGGGGCCCGGCTTGCGCCTCCTGGCCCCAGCGCCTCTGGCCCCAGCACTGGGCGCTACCTTGGCGCCTGTCCCCTGCTTCCGTTTAAAACAAACACCCGCAACCAGCCCCCGCGACGCCGGCGGCAACCGGCCTGCCCTCACGAGCAGCTCTGGCCCTGTTCGCAGCACACCCTCCAAACACCGCGCGCCTCCTTCCCGGGCGCACAGGCACGCAGCCACAGGCCAAGCTGCGACGCGAGCTCCGCGACGGGGACCTCCGCAAAAGGTCCGCCCGCTGCGTTGGCCGGGAATCGAACCCGGGTCAACTGCTTGGAAGGCAGCTATGCTCACCACTATACCACCAACGCCGCACGGCGCGGGCAGCCCCGCCACGCCGGCCCGGGGCTCCCACCAGCGCGCCGCCGACGCCCGGGGCAGCCCGGCCCCGACGCCCGGTCCGTCCGCCCGCCCGCAGCTCCGCGCTGCCGCGGCCCCGCCAAAGGCCGCCCCGCGCCCCACCGGTGCAAGGCCAGCGCGGCTGCCCCGTTCCGCCCGCCTGCCTCTGGGGGCGCTCTCGCTCCCTCGCCGCCCCGGGCCGCCAGAGCCCTTCCCCACCAGGTGCCCGGCGGGGACACGGCCGGCGCCGACGGGGTCCCCACTCCTCCTCCTCCCACCGGGCGCCGGGCCCTGTGCCTCGCAGAAAGCCTCTTCCGGCACCCACTTTGGGCCGGCAGCTCTCTGGGCGCCGTGGGGGCCAGAGGAGGCCGCCCGGCTGCGGCGACCAAGCCGCGGGCGAGAAGAAAAGGTAGGAGGCCAAGGGGACCCAGGAGGCCCAGGGGGCCCAGAGGGCCCAGGGGGCCAAGGGGCCAGGCAGGCCAGGCCCGAGATGGCGCCCTGCGACTAGCTGGAGGGCGGAGGAAGGAGAAGGAGGGCCCTCAGGCTGGGTCCGAGGCGGCGGCCCAAAAAGCACGGCTGCCTCCCCGTCGGGGAATCGAACCCCGGTCTCCCGCGTGACAGGCGGGGATACTCACCACTATACTAACGAGGACGACGGCGACGGTCGCCGGGACGCCAGACCCCACTCCGACCGCGGACGCCTAGCCCTGCCTTGATCCCCTCCCCCGACGGCAGGGGCCGGGCGCGTGCTCGCCTTCCACCCGCCACCCGCCACCCGCCAACCGCCACACGCCACCCGTCACCTGCCACCCGCCCCCCGCCACCGTTGGCACGACCTACCCCGACACCCAACAAAGCACCCTGCGATCCCGCTGGGACCCGGAGCCGGAGCCGGACCCCGACAGGTACCGGAGCGGCGTGGAACCTCCCCGTGCGCCCTGCCTGCTGTCTCCAAGGCGGGGATCGCGCCGGGGCAGGAAGAGGCCGGGCGAAACAGTCGGGCCGCTGCTCCTAGGACGCGGTGGGCGCACGCCCTGCGGGGTTCGGCGAGCGGAGGCGCGGGGGCTGGGGCGTGCGGCGGCGGCGGCCGGCCCGACGCGGACCCCTTGGGTCCGGGGTGGGGACGCGGGGGCGTCCACGCCAACGCCAGCCGGCTCCGTTCACTTGGCGCCCGCTCCGCCCGCGCGGTCCGTCGGTTGCGCACCGAGCCCAGACAGGCGCCGGCCAAGGGCGCAGGCGTTCGCGCCGGGTCCCAGCCATGCCAGCGGCGACGCGCCCCGGCGCGCCGTCAGGATGGCCGAGCGGTCTAAGGCGCTGCGTTCAGGTCGCAGTCTCCCCTGGAGGCGTGGGTTCGAATCCCACTCCTGACAAGCCGACCTTTTGGCCCGCCCGCCGGAGGGCAACGCCCATGGCAACCCTGGAGCACCTTTGGCCGCTTCCTGCCTTGAGCCCTTGCCCGCTCTGCAGACTCCAGCCCCCTTGAAGCAAGCCTCCAAAACGCCGCCGCTTCTCAGGCACGTCCGTTCTTCCTGCCCACCCGCCGGCTGTCGCAGAAACAGCCCAGGACCATGCGCCAGCGCCCGCGACCCTCTACCAATTGCCCTTCGGACAGACGCCCTCCCCACCACCTCACACGCCCTCTTCCCTGGCCCCACACACAGCGAGCGACCGCGACCACCTTCCACGCTCTTCCCTGCCTATCTCCTCCGCCCGCCTTCTCCTCACTCGCCCAAACAGACACAGCCCAGATTCTTCCCCCTATTCCTCCTTTTCCCTCCTTCCTCCCACCGGCCTCCGCCCACCGCCCACCGCCCACCGCCTTGAATCGCCGCTGCGCTGCCCAGAGGCGTCCTGGCCTGCACAGCCCGCCCGGTTTCACCCTCCAACTTCTGACCGCTGAACAGCAGCGAGCGACTCGCTCGTGGAGCCGCACACACGTCTCCCACCAGAGAGGCACGCCATCCAACATCCTGTCCTTTCCTCCGACCCCTCGGACCCCGGCCGCGCATTCCATTCTCCCGACACCCTAGCCAGGTCGCCGATCCCACCTCGCTACCTGTGCTCCCTTCCCGCTAACACCTGCCTGCCGACCCACCTGCAGCCCGGACGCCTGCCGGCCAGAGGCAGCGGGAACCCTGCACACAGCCTGGCAGGCGAGTCCAAACCCGGAAAGACAGCCCACGAGGAATCACGAGCGGAAGCCCTAGATCCCCGTCACCCGCCCACAAACGCCTGGCCCCGCCGGGACCAGCTGTGCGCCACAGCGCATCCCCACGCGGGAAGCCGCGGCCTGGGCCGTCCCAGCCACACCCAGCGCGCCTTCTCCAGGGTCAGCCAGCTGCGGCTCTGCCGAAGCGCTCCTCCGCTCCTTTCTCGCGCTAAAGCCTCCCTACCAGCCCAGGGGGCCGGACCCCAAGTGCGAGCCGGTGGCGTGGGTCAGAGCGCAGGAGCGAGGCGCCCACGGACCTGGTCTGCGTTTCTGAGCCGCACGCCACGGCTGCGAGACCCGTTCCCCGTCGCCGCCCCCGCTCGCTGACACACCCCCCCCCCACCCCCACCTGCAGGTGACACAACTGAGAAGGCCGGTCCGGCGTGGGGGGGGAGGGGAGGGGGAAAAACATCCCCCAAAAGAAACAAACAAACAATCAAACAAAAACAAAACACAAAAACTTTGGGTCTGTGCCGGGGATCCGCGCTCAGCAAGGCCCGCCACAGCAAACCTGCCCACACGGGCATTCGGGCGCGGGCCACGGCTGGTCCTTCCCCTGGAGACCCCGGCGGGCAGTCTCTCGACCCTGGGCGGCAGAGAAAGCGCAAGATGGGACCAGTCGGCCTCTCTCCCTCCGCTCTCCCTCCGCGCCCCGCCTCAGGTCCCTCGACGTGACGAGAGCCTCCCCTTCTGCTCGCCCCATCGGGCCAGCCTCTCGTGGACGCTCCAATAGGACGGAAGCCCACGGCAGGCTGTGACCAGTGAGCGGCGGCTGGTGGCGAGTTCCGCTGTGCCAGCTTCCGTTGGCGCTTGCCATCGGTGCATGGGTGGTTCAGTGGTAGAATTCTCGCCTGCCACGCGGGAGGCCCGGGTTCGATTCCCGGCCCATGCAGCACGCCCTCCCATTTTGGTGCTGCAGCAGCACCAAGGCGTAGCTGCGCTCGCCTCTGCCGCCTCCTTACACTCGGGGCGCGCGAGCGAGTCCGGCACCGGCTGCGCTCCCACGCGCGACGGCCCTCTGCCCTTTCTTCCGTGCCTCTCTCGACTGACTTAGGGATGAGCCTACCCCCCCGCACCCACACAGCTTGGTGACAACAACCCCTCCAAACACGAGAGCGCGCCAGACACCAGAACTTGGCAGCCTCCTGGTCCTGTTTCTCTTCATTGCCCTGCCACCGCCTCTGCCCGACGCATTTCACTTCACGGAACACCGCCAGGCACCACGGGCTTGCAGCCACTCGCCCCACCTCTTCTCTTCACAATTCACCGCTTCGACCTCTCTCTCTCTCTCTCTCTCTCTCTCTCTCTCTCTCTCTCTCTCTCTCTCTCTCCCCCCCTCGCTGGCTCCTCACATCCAGAAAATGATGCCATGGTTGCCCTTCCAGTAGGAAGGAAGTCGCGACTCCAGGGAGTAACTCATCACTTTCCCCTAGTTGGTCACACAGTCCTTAACGCGACCACACGAGTGTACGCGTGGCATGTGCACCGTCTATATTCACCGTGTTCCGGCTACTCCACACTCTCTCCCCTCATTCTGCCGGCACCACCACCGCCATGTGGCAACTCCCAACCTAACCCCAATCCACCACTTTAGTCGAGGAGGCTGCCTTGTTTCTCTCCCTCGGACCTCTTTTCATCTCAGCCCCAGACACCTGCCTGAGACGTGAATGTGCGTCCTGAAGACGGCTTATTTATGTCTCGGGTCCAGTTGCATTCGCTATCCTTTTGGGACGTGGGACGTGGCCTCCAGTCGCTCTGTCACGATGTCTCTCCCACCCTGGGCTGCTTGCCACCTCACCCCAGCCCCACTCCATACTCTGACCGCCCAGCCCAAGCAGCATCCCAGTCTCGCCGGCGCGGGTCCCCTTTGACCACACAGACTTCGTTCCTGCCCAGACCAACCGGCTGAAAATGTACTGTTCCCACCAGCCTTCAGGCTCAGCCCTCCCTCCCCCACCTTTGTCTCACCCCACCCGCCCTTTCACTCACACACACACACTGACACACACACACACACACTCACACACTCTCTCTCTCTCTCTCACTCTCTGTCTTTCTCTGTCTCTCTCTCTCTCTCTGTCTCTGTGTCTCTATCTCTCTGTCTCTCTCTCTGTCTCTGTCTCTATGTCTCTATCTCTCTGTCTCTCTCGCACAGCCAACTCTCCCTCTCGCCAGCCAACTCTCCCTCTCGCCGTCAATGCCCCTCTCTCAGACGACTCATGTCCCCCAGCCCTGGCCTCCTTCAGCCTCTTCAGACTCACGCCAGCTCCGCCACCAGCTGGGATCCCTCCGACCTATGGCATAGGCAGCCCGCGAGGTGCCCTAACGCCCCGGGCATCTGCACAACCTCCGTTTGACTGGACAGCCTCACTCCCAGACCTGGCCAGCCAGCCCTGTGCACCCCCTGGACACCCTGGACTCCTTCTTCCAGCTCCCAGCACGCGACATGCTTCTCTCCTTTCCTTGGTGTCAGCCCCTTGCCCCGGGCTAGGGTGGACGCCAGCCACGGGAACGGACACCTTCGTCCATCGCTGTCACCCACTGACATCCACCCACATCACGCTGGCAAGCAAGCCAGCCTCCCGTGGGGATGGCAAACATCTCTATCCCCGATAGGGTCTGGTCCCTGCAGGTGATCCGACTGTGCCAAGATCCCACGAATGACACGGGACAGGTTTGTGCAGTTGGTTGGACGTCTACTTTGCCCCTACAGAGGGGTTTTGGCAAGAAGTCGACTGACTTCTGCCATTGACCTGGGGAATCAGCCAAACGATAAGATCAATACGGGTTGAATAGAGGGTTGGAGAACTGGGCTCATCTGTGCTAAGGAGGGGATGGGCAAAAAGTCCCACAGCGAATCTTGGCGCTGGGGATAGGTACCATCTCCACATGTTCCTTGACATTTGGAGAGACGCTAGAGAGCGTAGGTCAGGCAATGGGAAGCAAACTTCGGCTAGAAGTCTATCAGGAACCCCAACCCCGCACATGCGCTTTGGTCAGCCTGGCCGTTGGGTTTTCCCCACGAACTGCTGCATCTCCACGCTTCAATGCCCGTGGCCAGGTTGGTCTGACTAATGGGACGTCTCAAGATTCATTTTCACATCCAGAATAGGCGAGAATCTCAAACCTGTCGACGGTGAGCGGGAGCATGTGTACGCACATGCACGTGTATGTTGCGGGAAGTCAGGGACCCCGAACGGAGGGAGCGGCTGGAGCTGCGGCAGAGGCACGTAAATTGTGAAGATTTCATTTCAATACGGACATTCATCAGTTCCCAAATAATGCTTTTATAATTTCTTACGCCTGTCTTTACTTTAATCTCTTAATCCTGTTATCTTCGTAAGCTGAGGATGTACGTCACCTCAGGACCGCTGTGACAATTGTGTTAACTCTACAAATTGATGGTAAAACATGTGTGTTTGAACAGCATGAAATCAGTGCACCTTGAAAAAGAATAGAATAACAGCGAGTTTTAGGGAACAGGGGAAGACAACGGTAAGGTCTGACTGCCTGCGAGGTCGGGCAGAAAGAGCCATATTTTTCTTCTTGCAGAGAGCCTATGAAGGACGTGCAGGTAGGGAAGATGTGGCTAAGACAACCTAAGTGTCCATCGGCCGGGAAATGGATTAACAAAAATGTGGCATATAGACACCGTGGAATACTATTTGGCCACAGAAAAGAACGAAATCCTCTGGTCTGCAGCAACAGAGGCGGAGCTAAAGGTCACGATGGAACATCAAACGAGCCGGGCACAGAAAGACAGAGAGGGCGGGTTCTTACTCCAATCCTGGGAGCTCAAAATGTTCACCTTGTGGAGGTAGAGAGTAGAACGATAGACACCAGAGGCTGGAGAGGGTGTGTGGGTGACTGCGGTGAAGAGAGGTTGGTGAAATGGGTCCGAGCATGCGTTTGGATGGAGGGAATACGTTCCAATAACGTTCTACGGCGGAGCAGGGCGACTAGGGGTAACAACGATGTATTAGTGCTTGTTTCCGAAGAGCTCCTGGAAGACAGCACCTGAGATGCTCCCAACAGGTAGAGATGACAGATACCCACGGGATGGATGCCCTACATCCCCTCAGTTGACCATCGATCACTACGCGATGTACACGCGTTACCACGCGTCACAGGAATCCCATGGATATCACGTCCGCATGAAGAAAAACATAGTCATGCTGCCAGGGTGATCGTCGCAGCTCTGCCTCCCTAGCGCTATGGCCCGTGGTC